>NC_072732.1:153083137-153440724 GCF_026930045.1 Uloborus diversus | reverse complement strand
ATTGACTAAAATTGTATCATATATGCTGCGAAAGAAGAAATTTGATGAATTCATGGAAAAGACCCAGGTTAATCCTTTTTTTTTTTTGGGGGGGGGGGGGAGGGGACATTTAGAAAACTTCCAAAACATGAGAATTTTGACTTCCCCCTCCCCCCACCCTGGCACAAAAAAGGTTTCATTGTTAATTGTTTATGTTAACATTAAAACTAAACGAAAGAGGTGAAAGAATTCATGACCGATAAAGAGCGAATTATTGATCGATATGATTGACATTTGACTAGTCTTATGTTCATTAGAACCAAACTTCAACATACGGAACACAAAATTAAAATTGAAGTTTTGGAAATGATTTCACCTCAAAACAAGAAAAGTAAAAATTCTTTTACTTAAATCATTAGCAATCAAGGTCACGTCTGAAGCTAAAGTTATCATAAAAAACAATGGCACTTCGTTGTGAACGAACTACAGTAAGATAAATTATGTAGGCTCGTCCGTATTTTCAAAGTTTTTCGGCGGGGGGAGGGGGGCAAAGGTTATGAACTGAATTCATTTGAAAGGAAAAAAGCATCAAAATATACAAACAAAAATGCATAATGTTGTGAAAATCCAGAGGGGTCAATTGCCCCCCCCCCCCCCCATTTATTGCCAAAATGACGAGCCTGTATGTAGATAAATTAAAATTCAGACATTTGGGGTGTCATGAAGATAATCATACATACTTCAACAAGAATATTAGTAAACGATGAATAAACAAAAATGGAATTAGTAGCTACGTAATGCAATTTTGAAGCTAAGTCAGCATTATTTGATACAAGAAATAAATTTCGATTTACTGGAGAAGAAAACCCAGGGAAATAAATATTTGGTTATGGAAGCAGTAATAAAAAGTATTACCAACATTTGAAATAATTAGCCTTAGTAAAATCAAACCATAAACGGAAGATGGTTTGATATGAAAGACGATAAATCACTATTTAGTAATGGCATGTTAAGTAGTAGAACATTTATTCTACACGCAACGATGGACTAAATTTACAACACCAGTTTTCAAGAATTCTAAGTTAAAATCAACATTAGAGGCAATAAAATGACGAAATAACCCCCTTTTGCCAAAAAAAGTTAAGGCAGAAAGTTTAAACATTTTCTTTCGAAGAAATAACATTAGAAAGGGTATTTTTTCTCAAAACAGCTAAATTTCCGCTGTGTCAATACATTATTTTAATTAGTATTTGATGAAAATTAGAAAATCCAAGTTAGGTATGCAGTTGACTACTGGGTTGATTAAGAAAACAATGATCAATCTGCTATGGCCGACTATTGGAAATTCATGAGAATTCAACCCAATGGTCAGCCACCCCTCTAAAAGTAATTGAGTCGAAGAAGGAGTTTAATTTTTAATTGAAAAGTAATGTTATACTATCCATTAAAACATAATTCAGAACGAAAAAAATAAGGGTACTTAACATTTAAAGATGATGTGTCTTCTTAAGAAAAAAATAAGCAGAATCGATAACTAGGATGATTCGCACACCATCTCTACTAATAATAAAGCTGAAAGTCCCTCTGTATTTCTGTCCGGATCTCTGTAACGTGCATAGCGCCTAGACCGTTCGGCCGATTTTCATGAAATTTGGTACAAAGTTAGTTTGTATCATGGGGGTGTGCACTTCGAAGCGATTTTTCAAAAATTCAATTTTGTTCTCTTTCTATTTCAATTTTAAGAACATTTTCCGTAGCAAAATTATCATAAGATGGACGAGTAAATTGTGAAATTATCATAACGTGGAACCGTAACATGGGAAGAGCGAATGAACAAAGTCAATTGGCGAGAAATTCATCATCCATTATTTGTAAATATACGGACGAACCAAATGACCTTTTGATTTTCTACTACGGGCAAAGCCGTACGGGTGCCGCTAGTTTAAAATAAAATGACTCATCACTACTTAATAAAACGTACTTAAAACTTCACTGTTGTTGGATGATAATTGGGGACAGGTAAAGGAATGTGGGAATGAATCATATCCGATTTTGAGTAATACATATTCTATTTATCAGCAGTTTTATGTCCTTGTGGTCGACTACTGGAGACTGACCGACTACTGGTGCATTTACCCTACTATCAATGAAAAAAAAAAGGTCATATCCTTAATATGCTTTTAAAACGTACTAAAAATATTGAATTTCTTTAAGATAGACTATATAACATATATTTACCTAAATGTAACAGGATATTTCATGAGCTAAATAACTATTATTTTTAACTTCTGAGATTATTCCTGCCTAAAAGCATTTTATCCCTTATATTTGGTCAAATCTGTTACCGAGTTATAAGATCATGAAAAGAAGGTTTATACAGTCGAGCCCGATTAATAGAATATCGGATAAAAGAATATCTCGCTTGTTAGAATTTTTTTCGTGACAAAATGGCTATTCCATTAAGCGGGTTCGACTGTATGACAATTTTACCTGAAGTTGGCAATGCATTTTCATTAAATGATCTTATGTACCAGATAAATACTTACCTGTCGCCATTTCCCTTTCAGCTGATCATTCTTTTTCAGCTAAAATGCACTTTTCAGCACATCAGTGTTTAAAGGTAAGTATTTTAATTCAGTGTTAAGGTCCGTTACCTATTTTTTTTTTGTGTTAAAAATTTGAATTTGTAGATCTCTTTTGCTTGTATATATTTTTTTACTTGACCTTTTTTTTCTTTTAAGATTTTGCTTCATTTTTAACTGATATGAATTAACACGTTGGGTTTGGAAGATATTTTGCTGTTACTATCACATACATTATCAGTCAAGACCCTTACCATATTATTGGAAGCAGATTTGACCATTCTTCCAAACATCTTAGGATAAGTTGTTTTTATTCGAATTCAAACATTTACCATATTGAAACATTATGCTATAGGTTAAAGGAATACAAAACTTAAACTTTGCAACTAAACTTCAGATTTTGTTCACTTATTTGTGTACCTAAAATCAATTGAAAATATCTGGTAGAAGACTTGACAAATTTATATACATTTATGAAGAAACAGTTCACAAAAAATATGAAAAGCAAAGGTATTGAATTAATTTTGCCTTGAGATTCATTTAGCATATACATGAGCAATTGTTTTACTTTTAACGCGAAATTATTTTTAAAAAGTCGTGCTTCTAAATTGTATATATTTATTGAAAATGACACCAGGTATTTTTTTTTTAAATGACTGACACATTATACGACAATCCCAGTTACATGTGAATCTGTCCACCCTCATGTTCCAAAACTTGATTTTATGCATGCATGATGTAAAGTGTTTTTCTTCTTCTTTTCGCTCTTGACCTTTCTTTCCACCTACCAGCTGCGAAGAAAATTATTCTACATTTATATGACACACTCCGTTATTTCGGTACGTTTACGTTTTTTTTTTTCCGTGACCGTCACTTTTGCATGCTCAGCACCTAAAGAAAATGCAAATTCACTGCTGAAAAAAGGTCATGTTTGATTAAGACTCAGTAGTTTAAGTCGGAAATCCCGTGTTCCTAAAAAAAAAGCAGTTAGGCAACATGAGAATTACGGTTCAATGACTTTGTGAAATTTAGAAATTTAAGAGTAAAATACTTCTTGTTGCTTTCAGAACTAAATAATTAAAAATTAAACAATTCCTTAAATGTAATGTTTCTCTTTTACTACAAAATGCACACACATTTGAAAAATAGTCAAATAGGTCTTTCGAAACTTTAATACTAAAATATGTAGTTTTAAATTCTCTGTAGGCGAGATTACGGATACTTGATCCCTGGGGATACCTGATCCCTCTGCCAAAAATGTACCAAAATCATTAAGTAGAGCTTTTAAACCAGACAACAATATTAAAGTTATACTTGCGCATAAAAACTGGCAGCACTTTGTCTTTTTCAGCCATTTTGTTTCAGCTCAAGAAATAATTATCTAAATGTGTCAAGGGAAACTTTTTTTAGGGAAGCATTCTGAAGTTTACATTGTCTGTTACACAAAACTTAAAAAAAAAAAAAAACAGTGATGTAATTTTAAAGTATAGACAGTAGGGTGGAACGAAAAAAAAAGTTTTTGTTTTCGAATCGTAATAGTGCGGAAAAGTTGCGATTGGTAAAAACTTACAAAACTAAACAAAATTTTTTAAAATCGGATAATATCTTCCGATCCCGCAACGAGCCTGAATATTTGAAAAAATGGAAAATTTCGTGTTTTTTTTTAGTGATTTTTCAAAAAATTTGTTTTAATGTTTCTTTTAAAGGTTCTAAGACGGAAAAGTTACGATTGGTGAAGCCTTCAGAAATAAAAAAAAAATAGAAATCGAATAATACCTTCTGATCCAGAAATAAGCCTAAAAAAATCGAAAAAATTGAGAATTTCAGGTTTTTTTCCGAATTTTTAACATTTTTGGTTTAATGTACTTTTTCAGGCTACAGAACGGAAAAGTTACGTTTAGTAAAGACTTCAAAGCAAAAAAAAAAAAAAAAATATCTTTTTGAAATAAAACAATCTCTTCCGATCGCGCAACGAACTTACATGTTTGAAAAAATGTAAACTTTAAGCCCTTTTCCATCTTTTTTTTCTTTTAGTTTAACGATCCTCATAAGTTCGGTATGAAATACTAATGGAAGAACGTTTGTTTATAAAACAAATGTGATATTTTAGTATTAGCCTGCCTGTAAAACTGTCCACATGGCCCTTTAACCCCGCGAGACTCATATTTGTTTATGCCGCTCAGTACAGTGTATGCATCTAATATGCACCCATTAGTGCCTCTCGATCTTGAATTTATGAGCTTTTTAGTTGACTTGTGTCTATAGGTATCTTACTTAAATGAATAAAGCAGTCGTGCTGGCATCTGTATTTCTCAATGTTTCTAAAATGTGCGTGTGATGTCGATTTGAAACATAAATCCATCTTCGCAGAAAAGAATTACGAGAAAGTCCTTTTTGAGTGCCTTATATTTGGCCACCCTACAGACTTTCCAACAAATAAACTCCCTACTTATGAAAATGTACTTCAAAGTTGATTTCAAGAGAGATTTGAGTTAGCTAGAAAAGTCAATAACACGAAAGTGAGTTTTTCCATTGTTAAGGACATAGTGGCGCAAAAAGTTAAATGCATCTTTGATAAGGCCTCGATTCCTACAGTTTCCCTGAAAAGAATTGCTCAGCTCAGTGATATCTTCTACAAAAAATATCTCAATTTCATAAGATCTTACAGTAACCGAGACAAGGATAAACCAAAGTTTAAAAGAAAGGACTGATAAATTTAAAAGTGAAGCAAGGAAACTCTTTGACGTATCTGCCTGTAAGTGCGTAGTGAATGTTATTTGCACTTGTAAGACCCCAGACATTTGTGAATGTCCAATTTACATGAAATGTACGTGCGAAAAATCTAAAATGATACCGATCTCTGAACAAAGATTTCTCTGTCTTCAGGGGAAACATGGCATAGGAAAAATTGGAACTTTGGACCAAAAGGAAACAAAAAGGTTGAAAAAAAAAATTTCAAAGAAAAGCCTATGCCTTAAAACGAAAAGTTTCTGAGTGCGTTTCAGTCATGAAAGATGAATCTGATGAAGAACAACCAAGTCGTTCAGTCAAGAGAGAAACTGCTGATGATTCCAAGTCAACCGACCCAAAGAAAAGAACCCGGTGGCAGATGAGGATTAAGCTGAAAACTACGGCACTAAGTAGCGACCGTTACGGCGTATCTGATCGTGCAACTGCTGCCATAGCATCCAGTGTACTTCAAGACGTTAGCTTAGTGACTGAAACAAATACTTCCAAAGTTGTTGATAGACAAAAAATTAGGAGAGAAAAGAGCCAAAATAGAAATGATCTGCAAAGTGGCATTAAACATGACTCTGTTCTGGGTATTTATTTTGACGGAAGATGACACTTTATATAAATAAGATTGAATCAAAGCAATTTTGTTGAACAGTGAAAGAAGAGCATTGTTCTATTATCAAAGAACCTGATTCCGTTATGGCCACGTGTCTCCAAACTCTGGATCAGCCAAAGACATAGTGAATAGCATTGCTTCATATCTAAATGAACAGAGAATTTCACTGGATGATTTAGTCATCGTAGGTTGTGATGGTACTAAAATCAATACTGGGTGGAAAAGTGGCGGGATTCGTCAATTTGAAATTTATATTTGACGACCATTGCAATGGGCTATTTGTTTATTACATTTCATTGAGTTGCCTTTTCGCCATCTTTTTCGACATTTGGAAGGCGGAACAACTGGCCCAAGTTCGTTTTCTGGACCAATAGGAGAACAACTCAGAGGTTGCGAAAAACTGCCGGTAATAGATTTTCAAGCACTTGACTGCACAATTCCAGATAAAAACAGAATGTGCTTGAGCAAGGATCAAAGATATCTTTTAGATATATCTCAGGTAATAAAGGGTGGCAATTGCCCAAATGATTGGTCAAATCGTGACCCCGGCCCACTCTCACATTCCAGATGGCTCACTTGTGCAAATAGAGTCCTTAGATTGTAGGTAAGTGTATCGATCCGATCAGGTGAGTTAAAAGACATAGTGACTTTTATTTTGAGATGTTACATACCAGTCTGGTTTGAAATAAAAACCGCAAAAATTTCACAGACGGTGCCATTCATGTTTACAGAACAATTCAAACCTGTCGATATTTACCTGACAATCAAAAACAAGTTGTTCACCCTATCATTGAAAGAAACTCTTCCGCGCATCCCGAAAACTTAATGGCAATGGTGTTTGATGAAAGGAGGCACATAAGAGAACTAGCGTTTAAAAACGTCTTAAAAGCCAGAAAATCTGTTTCTAAAGGCAAAAGCATTAGAAATTTTGTCATTCCATCTCTAGATTTCGAAGCAGAAGATTACACAGAGATTATTAATTGGTACACGACAAAGCTATCTTCTCTACCTCTTCTTCGAAAAGTTCCTAACAAAGACATTGAAAATTTTATTGTAACAGGCGCTATACCCGACTGGGATATAAAACTATTCCCCTGCCATACGCAAGCTGTCAAAAGATGTGTGAAACTAGTGACGGAAGCTTCACTCAAAGTGTGTGGATTTAAATCAAGAGATGGCTACATAAGAGCAACATTGAAATCTAGATCAATTATGCCCGAATTTTCCAAAAAATCTGATTATAAATTAGTTTCAACAAGTAACACTTAAAACAATAAGACTTGTATACTGAATTGTAAATTTGGTAAATATTTTATAACTTTTTGTTATTTGAAAATGTTTTATTGTTGTAAAGAATGGTAGTTTTGCATGTTTAGAGGATACCTTAAAAGTCAAGAAATAAATTAATGTTTATGTGTAATGTAGGGTTTTTTTTAAAGGCTTTTCCCTGTAACAGCGGGGAAAAAGAAAAACAAGAAGAATTTTATTTTTAATCACTAAGAAAAGATGAAATTCTCCCTTTTTTTTAGTTTTCATGCTTGTTCCTGGATCAGAGAGTATTATTCGATTACAATATGTTTTTTTAAATTTCTGAAGGCTTCACCAATTGTAACTTTTCCGTCTTAGAGTATTAAAAAGAAACGTTGGAGCAAAATTTTTAAAAAATCGGTAAGAACACATGAAATTTTCCATTTTTTCAAATTTTTAGGCTCGTTGCGGGATCGGAAGATATTATCCGATTTAAAAAATTTTTGTTTTGTTTTGTAAGTCTTCACCAATCGCAACTTTTCTGCACTATAACAATTCGAAAATAAAAACTTCGTTTTTTTCGTTCCACCCTAATAGACAGTCGTTAATAGTTAAGAAATTTGTTTAGTAAACTTTCACTGATTGTTAATAATAGAACAAGTATGTTTGTAACAATCTCATATTAGGGATACTTGATCCCTTCGTTTATGCGGATACATTATCCCAGGGATCAATTAACCCTATGACAATAGATACACAATTGCGGCGGGTAAAAATTGACGATTTTTATGTTTTTTTTCTCTGGTTGTCCTGTAAACTATTTTTTATCAATTCATATCTCCTGTACCTTAAATTCGGATTAGAGGCTCAAGACAAGGCAGAACGATTTTCTCTGTATGGTTTGTTTCCAACAGTACCAGTATTAAGCTGGTTGACATTGATAATCCAAAGGAGATAGGGTTACAATCCCCCCCCCCTTCATACAGACAGACAAACGAGCACAGATTTTAATGGTATAGATTGCGCAACACGAACGGATCTTTAAAAAAATACTATAGGGAAGACCGGGGTTAGTTGCTACACGGGGTAAGTTGTTACATTCGAATTTAAAATTAACACCCAGGAGAAACTGACTTTCCTTGCACTAGATGATAGCACTCACCATCTGCATTTCCTGACGATCACTGGAGTGCTTGCAGTCAGTAGCAGGGGAAGTGCTCAAGGAAAACGTTTTCTTGAGTCTGGAAGTAATTTTTCTTTCCGCTGTTATTTTTCTATTTGTTACAAAGCCGTTGTAGGTAACGAATTTATTTCTATACCACGTGAAAGCCTACATTTTCAGGTAAGTGCCAACATATTTAAAAGTTTTGTACAAAGATATAATACCAGTAATATGTGTCAAGAATTAAAATGGCGTCATATGGGGCAATTTGTTACAATATTGTTGGGGTTAGTTGTTACAAGTAACAACTTGCCCCATGCAAGTTTTAATTTAATATTGTGTTTTCTTTTTAAATGTGATATGGCGGGGGACTATAAAAACAAGACGGACAGGGGCAAAACACCTAAAGAAACATACCTAAATGTGGCTAAAGAAGTAATTTCAGGTAGTTTATTACGAAAGGCAACCGATGAATTTCATGACACTAGAGAGATTCCGCAGTCAGATGAAAATGCTAGTGGTGGTAAGTAATATTTCTGATCTGTTTTATTGCATAATTTAATTCATATAAAATACTGTAGTTGGATGACGATAGTAATAATAATAATAATAATTCTGATCTCTTTCAATCTATGATTTAATTTATTGTTTATATATATGGTTGAATAAATAATAATAATAATTCCAACAATGATAATAATAATGAATAATGCATTATTCTAATGTAGGTCTTTCTCCAATGCTGCAGGCAGTGCAGAAGTGAAGACTGTTCGCAAGCGGAAACCATCGGTCAGCGCCACTTTAACAAATACACCAGTAAAAAATGTTTTGCAAGCCAAAACTGGTAAACAAAAATCTGTGAAAAGGAAATTGTGTCTAACAGAAAAGAAATCAAATGCAAAAAAAAAAAAAAAAGCCAAAAGGTGCGTCCAAACAGTGCGCCCTTCGGTTGAAGATGATGAAGGCTGATTCTGCATAGAGTGCTTTAAACCGTATTCAGAATCCAAAAATCCAACAAAACGGCTTCAATATCGTAATTGTGACAAATGGGCACATGACCGATGAGCTAAGTTTGATAAATTATATGCTTGTAAAGATTGTAATTCGCGCACGCGGACAGTGATAATGATATTTGTTATAATAAGTCATTAATGAAGTAAATGTAAAGCCAAAAAGTTTTTGATTTTGAACGTGGTTAAGAATGTTTATAATTGAACAGAATAAACCACAAAATGTGTAAAATTCATTTTATTACTAAAATATACCTCATGTAACAACTAACCCCATATACTGTAACAACATGCCCCGTGGTGGGATAAGTTGTTACATCCATTCAAAAAAGTTGAAATATTTTTTAGTAGTGACTTCTAAACATTTTTTAAAAAATATGTTATGAAAGTTAAGCAATATAGATGCATTTTAAAGTTTAACGCGTGTAAACAATTGAATTAGTTTAGCGTAAAAAAATATTGAAAAAAATTATAACAACTAACCCCGGTCTCCCCTACTTTTTTTTTATCTTCTTTGTTTATTTTCTTTTAATTTCATCCACTTTAAACGCCATTTTAAGACGCATTTTTCTGAGGATGACACGCGGAATTCTAAAAAAAGAAGAAAAAAAAGTTCTCTAAATAGAAAAAAAAAAGAAAGAAAATTGAAGACCGCAGCTTTAGACAAAATAACTTTATTAAGACTATTAAGACAACTGTGACATGAGTGTGATTTGAACATGAGGAAAATTCTTCCGCAAAATTCAACCCTCAAGGGACGAAACAGGGCTGATTTCTCACCCTAAACAGGTGGTGGTACCCTGTGACCTCGAGATAAGAGATGGCAAATGCTGCCTATTGCTTAAGGATTAACATTGCGTACATGCGAATTTGCCCGATGGCTGAGAAATCGGGTTCTCCGTATTCGGCTGGAGTCAACCATTACGAAACTAATATTCGCATGGTTTGTACGAGCATACGCGTCTATAAAAAACGACATCAACCTTCAAAACCTTAAATCGGAGGTTTTTGTTTTGTTACGCATCACTGTTGTGAAATTGTCTCAGTAGTGAAGGTTGTTATTAACTTCATTCAAACATTATGAAGGGAAGTAACTACGAGGGGGCATTATTACTTTCATTACCTTTTCGGAGACGGATGTTTCTCAACTTGGCTTGCTAGTTTTTTTTTTCCTAGGCTTGCTTTTATTTATTTATTTTTTTTTTCTATTTACAAGCCAATATTGAGTTTAATCAGAATAATTTTCCCAAACGTATGTATAAAAGTTAATGTATGTCAGTGATCTTCATTCTTCTTAACTTATAATAAAGCTGAATGTCTGGATCTCTGTCGGGATGTCTGGATGTCTGTGACGCGCATAGCGCTTAGACCGTTCGGCCGATTTTCATGAAATTTGGCACGAATTAGTTTGTAGAATGTGGGTGTGCACCTCGAAGCGATTTTTCGAAAATTCGATTTTGTTCTTTTTCTATTCCAATTTTAAGAAAAATTTACAGAGCAAATTATCATAACATGGACAAGCAAATTATCATTACGTGGACGAGCAAATTACCATAAAGTGGAAACTACCATAACATGTGCGAGTAAATTAACATAGCAAATTGGCGAGAAATTCATCTTCCATTATTTGTAAATATACAGGCGAACCAAATGACCTTTTAAATTCTCAACTACGGGCAAAGCCGTGCGGATACCGCTAGCATTTTATAAAGGGCCAAAGTTTTACTATGGAAGATCGCATGATAAACAGAGAAAATTATGGATTTTTTTACACAGAGGAAATTTTTACAAACGTACAATTATTTTTTAGTTTTCACAAAAATATTTTTCTGTTTTTTTTTCTGACCATTAAAAAAATTCCAAATTGATATTTTTCGTAATTTTATGTCTGGTGACTTTTTACATTATTAAGTAGTCTTTTTATTAGTAACTTTTAAAGAGTGTCCAAACAGTGGGTCCTAAGGGAGGTTTGACCCACAGAAAGCAAAAGCCACGAAAATTGTGCTGAAGTCATTACTTGTTTAATGAGAGGCTGTTGCTAGGTGCTAGCAATTATTACATTTAAAGAAACATCAATTCGCAACTCCAACGAACTATAGGGGGCACTGCAGTCACTGTCTAATGGCGGAATTGAAAACTAAAACAAACGCATGTGGTAACGAAGAAAATGGTAAAAGTGTTGTGATTTTTGTTCGTATGTATGATTTTTTCGCTTCATTCGTTTGAAAAGATTTTTCAAAGTCTTTTGGTTATTCTGACCCATATAGAAAGAGATTAGAAACCAAAAAGTATTACGAAAGTAAACAATTAATGCAGAACACACAGTAAGTTGTTCTGAAGCAGCCATTTTCACGATGTTGAATTCGGAATTCATAAATTTTTGGTTCGCTTCGAACGGCATTTTCATTTTGTACCGTTTTTTCTATACATTAGTACATATTAAGTTCAGTTTCGTGACATTTCCGGCATTTGTTGACATTTTTGTCACATAGTGCACATACGTGGCAGACTGTCAAGAGTAACGTTTAACACTAGATAATTTATTTCTATGACTATATGATTGGATATCCAAAGAAATCATGCATTTAATTCATTCGTCATGGAAATGATTTACCCGATATGCGAAATCTTGTCAAGATACATTATTCTTTCACATAATTTTAAAACCATACCCCTATAAACAGATTTTTGGCGAACTTTTATTTTTTATTGTTCAAATTCTTAACGTTCTTTCTGGATTTTTCAATCTGTTCTGCGATAAATATTTTCAAGAAAATTTATTTGCATACTGTCTATTTCAGTAGGATACTGTAGTAACAAAGGTTATTTAAATCATTTATGTAGAATTAGGTTAAGTAAAAGTGTCCAGTCAATGTTGTTAAGTTCGTTTTTTTTTCATCGAATTGAAAAACTGATATTTATTCAAATTCACTCAGAACAAAATAAATAAAATGTGTACTCATAGTTTATATATGGTGGTAGTTTTCTTTTCAGTTGATTGACCATTATTTCTTTTTACTTATCGAATTCTGTAATCTTACTATCATTTTATTCCACTCATGATAAAAATTAAAAATGGTTTAACTAAAAACGCGAAAACTCGCCAAGGCTGCTTTGCTTGCACAATACTAAAACTACTATAACCCTAAACAAATTTGGCGAAACCTTTCAGCTGAGAATAAAAGGAATAAAGTAAATTCTTTCTCGGTTAAACATTTTTCATTTTGTTCTACGATAATAAATTCAAGAAAATATTTTGCATACTGTCCATTCCAACTAAATGCTGCTGTAAAATATGATTACTTTAATTAATTTAAGATTAAAAAAAACTCATATTCTTACAAATTCATACAAAACAATAAAAAATTTTACCTGGTATAACGTTATCCAATTTTGTTAATCCAGAGTTTTCTTTTTTATGCTTCCACCATTTAATACTTTTTTGAAAGAAATAATGAAAACTAACATTATTTTGATAAGCTCGAGAATACTACTAAGGGACGAATTAATTTCTGTAGCTGAAAGCAAACTAAGACACATCGATTGCGTTAATAAATACTCAGAACAAACTGACCGCGTTTACGTCAACAGACACACGTGATGCGCAACGTGGCAATGTTTTAGGTGCAGACGCAGTTTTATAAATCACCGCAAGGTAGCGTATTCGAGCGCTGGAGTTCCGAATTGTTAAATGAATTTAATTTGAATCAGTAGAGATCATGATTGTCAGAAATTTCGCATTCAAATTTAATTTTCAAAGCAACTCTTTGTACAGTCTGTCCATTGATAATATGGAGGGGCAAACATCTGGTTTATAAGCGGAAATGTACGCATCTACTAGTTCACAGGGGTGGTGGTTTGTTCCTTAAAGATGTGCACTTGTGCTTCTTAATTATTCAGACATTCATTATTAAAAATGACAGTTTGTTCACGGCAATATTTTTTAAAAATCTGAACTATATTCGATCTATACTCACTGCAAAAATTGATTGATTTATTTTTTAACAACAAAATTTTGATCTTACCATTTTGCTTTTACATTTCCAGACGAAATGAGAACATTTTACTTTCTTTCTGTTGTTTCCATAGAAACTCTTTTTGTTGTTTCCATAGAAGTTCTTTTTGTTCCCCTTCATTTTATTTTAGAGAATGCAATAAATTAATAAAGCCTTAGTAACATTATGAAACGCGTGCATCAAAATTCCGTCGTAATTTTCTTTTCTCTCCTGCTTGATTCATTCAGATAGAATAGTCTTAATTCGCAACTCCAGAGCTCGAATGCGCTACCTTGCGGTAATTTACAAAACTGCCGAAAAAAATAAAACATTACGTTCCACGTGTTCATTTAGGGCAAAATAAACAGTTTGTAATGTGTATTTTTTTTATTTTTTTATTTGCGTAATTCATCATTTGGAATCGTCATCCGCAACAGCGTAACATCAAAAATATCTGATATAAACTGTGAGTACACATTTTATTTATCTTGTTCTGATCGAATTTGAATGAATATCAGTTTTTCAATTCGATGAAAAAAAGCGGATTTAACAACATTGACTGGACACTATTCGCAACTCCAACGAACTATAGGGGGCACTGAAGTCACTGTCTAATGGCGGACTTAAAAATTAAAACAAACGCACATGGTAACGAAGAAAATGCTAAAAGTGTTGTGATTTTTGTTCGTACGTATGATTTTTTCGCTTTATTCTTTTTAAATTAATTTTCAAAGTCTTGTGGATATTCTGGCCCACGTAGAAAGAAATGAGAGTTCAAGAAGCATTACTAAACGTCAAAGAATAATGCAAACTACGTAGTTCGTAGTTCTAAGCAGCTATTTCCACGATGTTGAATTCGATATTTATCAATTCTTGATAAAACTAAATAATAATTGTGGCCTGGCAAGAATAACAATTAATGCTAGAAAATTCAATATGACATTACAAATACTTATCGAAAGAAGATGATACTTTTTTGCCTTGCTTGGCTAGCGCTTATTGTTTTCCATTTGTAGCTGAGTTATTTCTCTCGAATTCCCGAATCGGTTAATTTAAAAATTTTCTGTTTCGATTTTTCTAATTTCTGAGTTACGATTTAATTGTGTCATGTTATGCAAATCATCAACAAAATTCTCACGGATATATGGTGGTAGTTTTCTTTTCAGTTGATTGACCATTATTTCTTTTCACTTATCGAATTCTGTAATCTTACTACCATTTTATTCCACTCATGATAAAAATTAAAAATGGTTTAACTAAAAACGCGAAATCTCGCCAAGGCTACTTTGCTCGCACTATACTAACACTATAACCCTAAACAAATTTGGCGAAACCTTTCAGCTGAGAATAAAAGGAATAAAGTAAATTCTTTCTCGGTTATTCATTTTGTTCTACGATAATATATTCAAGAAAATATTTTGCATACTGTCCATTCCAACTAAATGCTGCTGTAAAATATGCTAAGTTTAATTAATTTAAGATTCAAAAAAACCCCATATTCTTACAAATTCATACAAAACAATAAAAAATTTTACCTTGTATAACGTTATCCAAGTTTGTTAATCCAGAATTTTCGCTTTCACCAATTATTAAGGAAATAATGAAAACTAACATTATTTTGAGAAGCTCGAGAATACTACTAAGGGACGAATTAATTTCTGTAGCTGAAAGCTAACTAAGACACATCGATTGCTTTAATAAATACTCAGAACAAACTGCCTGTGTTTACGTCAATAGACACACGTGGAACGCAACGTGGCAATGTTTTAGTTTCATTTGCAGTTTTGTAAATCACCGCAAGGTAGCGTATTCGAGCGCTGGAGTTCCGAATAGAGCCATACTGAAAAATTACTACTTTTCGTAAACCTAATTCCACATAAATGTTTTAAATAACCTTGTTACTATAGCATCCAACTGAAATGGACAGTATGCAAATAAATTTTCTTGAAAATATTTATCGCAGAACAGATTGATAAATCCAGAAAGAACGTTAAGAATTTGAACAATAAAAAATAAAAGCTTGGAATTTTTATCGCTAAAATATCGCGCCAAATTTGCTTTATTGCTCTGCAAAAGCTGACATTATCGGTGGAAGAATTTCGCCAAAAATCTGTTTATAGGGTTATGGTTTTATATGTGAAAGAATAATGTATCTTGAAAATATTTCGCATATCAGTTAAATCATTTCCGTGACGAATGAATTAAATGCATGATGATTTCTTTTGATATCCAATGATATAGTCATGGAAATAAATTATCTAGTGCATACCTGCCAACATCTACCTGGAAAAAATCCAGTAGATCATTAAAAAGTACAGTAGAAGTTTACGACGGAATTTTCGTTCTTAGTTAGGAAATAAAAGAAATTTTTATTTTCCTTCTTAGTACAACAAAATGTTCCTTACATCTTATACACAATCAAGAGAAATGATCAAAATCCAGGAATCTCCCGGAAAAACCAGTAGAGTTGGCAGGTATGCTAGTGTTAAATGTTACTCTTGACATTCTGTCACGTATGTGCACTATGTGACAAAAATGTCAACAAATGCCGGAAAAGTCACGAAGCTGGACATAATATGTACTAATGTATAGAAAAAAACAGTACAAAATGAAAATGCTGTTCGAAGCGAACCAAAAATTTATGAATACCGAATTCAACATCGTGAAAATGGCTGCTTCAGAACAACTTACTGTGTGTTCTGCATTATTTTTTTACTTTCGTAATATTTTTTGATTTCTAATCGCTTTCTACATGGGTCAAATAACCAAAAGACTTTGAAAAATCTTTTCAAATAAATAAAAAACAAAAAATCATACCTGCGAACAAAAATTTCTGTCATTTCCTAAGTTTAGAAGCAATTTATGCGTTACGGCGTGCGTTTGTTTTAGTTTTTTCGTCCGCCATTAGACAGTGACTGCAGCGTCCCCTATAGTTTGTTGGAGTTGCGAATTTGGCCGATTGCCGAATTCCACCTTTTTTGGGGACAAACTGTATGTTTCTACTGATCTTTAAATAAGGGAGCTTAATGAAATCCGTTTTTTTCCACACTTTTTTCAGAACAATAAAACTGAAGCTGCATGCAAAAGATCTTAGAAAATTCATAGAAAAATGCATGTTTATTTACTTTCATAGAACAACTAATGTAATGTAAAAAAAATATTTTTCTGAAAAATTGCAGGAAATCACCAGTTAAAATCATACAATAATTGTTTGGCAGTCTTTCAGCTGCATCACTTGAGCCGTGAATTTTTTTCTTGGTTCATATTCACTATATGAAGGCAAAAATACGTTCTTATTCCGTTCCGTTCTTTTACTGGACTTTTTCTTGATACTTTGAGAGTTTAACTTTATCTTTTCCATATTGTGTAACTTTTCGAATGCTGTTGTCTCCATCAATCAAAAATATTACTTTTACTCACTAAAGTTAAAGGAATGAGCAAAAAAAAAAAAAAAAAAAAAAAAAAAAACCTAACTTGGAGTGAAGAAAATCTTTTACTTTCAAAACGTTTAATGTTTAATTATTTTTTTTAAATGTCCAATTTTTCAAACAAGGCGTGGTCTTTATGACGTCACAAGTGATGAACGTTATCGCGTACTCCACTGGCGCGCTGAATGCTTAAGTTTGCTGTCTACCGCGTTTTCAGTTTATGATAATTCAGAAGCGAATAAAATATTGCGCTCTACGCTTGCTAACAACCATATCGTTGCCATTACATGTGATTAAAGATGCAAATTAAATATGGCTCTCTGCGCTAATGGTGAATGGCATTTCATCACTTGTGATGTCATGTACATAAGCGTAAAAAAGGAAATTGAATCTGCGTACCAATTAAAATATTTTTTTAAAAATATTAAACTTTGTCAAATTATTTAAAAAATATTTAAATCTTGTGTTTTTAAACATGTTCTTCAAAAAAATTACTTTTAAAATTTCGGAAACGACCCCACATTTTAGCTTTGACATGGGTGTCTGTCAAAATCCTTGATTACATGCGTTTCCCACCGCTTGTGACATCTCTAGATCTAATCCATTTTCAATTTATCAAATAAAAGGTGCATCAGTTACAATAACATAAAGAATAAATAATAATTGAGGAAAGTAAAGACCAGTTGAATATCTTAGTAAAGTTTCTAACAAAATAAAAAAAAGCAAATTTCTGCTTGTTTAATCACAATCTCTGCATAATGTAACGCATTCGGTGAGGCTTCCAACTTCTCGAAAGGACGACACAGTTCGTGATTAAAAACACAGAGAATTTATTTACACTATGTACAGGAAATATCGTCAACAACTGCTAAATTATTCATCAGCAATTAAGCAATTATCACACAACATCGTATTTACTTCCAAATACGAAAACAACACAGCGAAATGCCTCGCAATAAACAGAGCTAATACACTCTCAGAACAAATTCTCAATCGAAACTCCCCTCTTTATCCAGCGTAACGGTTTATATACACACCGAAAAGAAATCTCTCAAATATTCCACACGCTTCTGGAAAATAGTAGATCGTTATCAAATTTTATCAATGAACAAAAAGGAAATAGGGGGATCGTATACTTTAGCCATATGAAAAGGGGCTGTATATTCATTACGGGAAAATATTTACAGGTTACGTTACTACAATAATTACTATTTACAGGATTTGTAACAATAATATAAAATGAAGTCTCCAAAAAGCGTCTGTGTGTTTGAACTCGCAAAACTCGAGAACTACCCGGCCGATTTCGCTGAAATTTTCACAGTTTGTTTCTTTAAGTCCTGAGAAGGTTTGCAGACCTGTTCGAAAAAAATTCGACGAGTAGTTCTTTTTGAATTCCAATTTAGGCCAAATTTTCATATAAATTCCCGAATATAGGGGGGAGAAATTACTTGCACATGTTAAAATTACATATCGTTTGAAAGGGTAGAATTTTCCGCGTTCTACGCAATTTGTTTCAATGCTCTAACTTTATTACAGCGGGAGTTATTTGCGTTTTTAGCTCAATTTTTTTAGGCTTAGCTGAAATTTAGGTACTACTTTCTTCATTAAATAAATCAATAAAAAGTGAAGGAATTGTCCCACAGCTTTCTTTTTGACGCCATTGGAAAAAGCGACCTTTTTTACTCCAAACCTAACTCGACCTATGGTCGAAAAAATTAGCTTTTATCTCGAAAGGAAAAAAAGTTACAAGCCTTTTTAAATCAAGTTTAAGAAATCTCGATTCCATTCAAATTGTGAACCATTTTCTTTCGCATTTTAATTCTTAAACTTATTTTATTTTGTGTTTCCATGGTTACGCATTTTAAATCCATCTTTCTGGATTTAATTTCTTAAAAGTATTTTAATATCTGTCTTCATTGTTTAGAAAGGAAATCATGATGTTTTTTTTATTTATTTTTTACGCCTAAATGTTGAATATCCATCACTTGACACAATTTTTATTTTCTAGGTAGACCGGGCAAAGCCGGGCAACGGAGCTAGTAATTGATAAACAGGAAGTACTTCAACTAATACCATTGTTACATCAAGTGACCTTTATTGTAACTTGAGAGCAAAAAATGTCTTTTATTTGAATTAAAAACATTTCTTTTTAAAAGTAATTAAGTGATGCATAGAGTTTAAACGAACATGAGTAGAAATTATTTAAAACTAACGTTGATTATTTTTCTAATCATGGGAAGATGTCAATTAAGCTGAGGAATGGTCAAACAAGATGGAAATCAGACTTATTTTTAAGATAGCGATTATCTAATATTGTAAGCAACTAATAAAGTTATTTTCATAATACGTTTTATTGGATTCCATTAGCTGGTTCAAGTGTGTAATTATCCAAATAATGAAAAAATAGGACTATTAATTGTTTCCTTATCATATTTTAGTATCAGTCATACATATTATGAGAAATACATTTTATATTAAAATGGCTTGCATAGGAGGAATATATTTGAGCAACTTTTTGCAATGGCTAAAATTAAATATTTATGGTAAGAAGTAACAAACAGAAAAGAAACGTTGTTCACTAAAAGCAGTTTAGGGTTTCTTAAAATAATGAACTGAGTTTTAACTTTAGTGATTCTAGTAGTTAATAAAATAACTTTCAAATAACTTTGGCGATGTTTCTTTTTACCTTTAAAAAACAATTTTTTTAGCAGAAAGTTTCAGAAATTTCAATCTTTCGGATTCTTGTTTTTTTTTTTTTTTTTAGAAATCGGTCACTTTGAAAGATGCGTAATAAAAAGGACACATATTTGCCCAAACAGCGCACTGCCGTGCTAAGCACAGATGTGGTATCTGCACATTTTATCAAAACTGAGTTATTGTCACCAGGTAGTCTTTAGTAATTTGGTTTACCTAAGTGTAAGTTTTTTGGCGATTTGTAAACGCGAAATATTAAAAAAAGCTTAAAGAAAAAAGTCGCAACTGCACAGTTTGCGGAGTTTGCTAAGGCAATTTGAACGTAAGTGACAAATACTAAGCTTTAAAGTGGTATCTGCGCAGTTATCACTTTTTTCCTTAGTAATTTGTAGATACGACTTTTATACCTTATCTCTACATAGTATAAAATGAAGTGTCCAAAAAGCGTCTGTGTGTTTGAACTCGCAAAACTCGAGAACTACCCGGCCGATTTCGCTGAAATTTTCACAATTTGTTCCTTTAAGTCCTGAGAAGGTTTGCAGACCAGTTCGAAAAAAATTCGATGAATAGTTCTTTTTTTATTCCAATTTAAGCCCAATTTTCACATAAATTCCAGAATATGGGGGTTAAAAATTACTCGCAATTAGTAATATTCTATATCGTTGGAAAGGGAAGAATTTTCCGCGTTCTACGCAATTTGTTCCAACACTCTAACTTAATTGCGGCGGGAGTTATTTACGTTTTTAGCTCGAATTTGTTTAGGCTTAGCTGAAATTTAGGCACTACTTTCTTCATTAAATTTTTCAATAAAAAGTGAATGAATTGTCCTACAGTTTTCGTTTTGACACCATTGAAAAGAGCTACCTTTTTTACTCCAGATCAAACTCGACTTTTGGTCGGAAGTTTAATTCTCTATCTCCATTAGAAAAAAAAGTTACAAGCGAATTAAATGAAGTTCAAAAATCTGTTCTGTATTCAAGTTTTTAATCATTTTATTTTGCGTTTCCACGGTAACGCTTTTTGAATCCATTGTTTCTATCTTTCTCATTTTCAATTCTGAAACTTATTTTATTTTGTGTTTCCATAGTTACGCTTTTTCAATCCATCTTTCTCATTTTATTTTAATTTCTTAAAAGTATTTTAATATCTGTCGTCATTTGGAACTCCAGCGCTCGAATACGCTACCTTGTGGTGATTTACAAAACTGCCGCTGAAACTAAAACATTGCCACGTTGCGTTCCACGTGTGTCTGTTGACGTAAATACAGGCAGTTTGTTCTGAGTATTTATTAACGCAATCGATGTGTCTTAGTTTGCTTTCAGCTACAGAAATTAATTCGTCCCTTAGTAGTATTCTCGAGTTTCTCAAAATAATGTTAGTTTTCCTTATTTCTTTCAAAAAAGTATTAAATGGTGGAAGCATAAACAAGAAAACTCTGGATTAACAAAATTGGATAACGTTATACCAGTTAAAATTTTTTATTGTTTTGTATGAATTTGTAAGAATATGAGTTATTTTTAATCTTAAATTAATTTAACTAATCATATTTTACAGCAGCATTTAGTTGGAATGGACAGTATGCAAAATATTTTCTTGAATTTATTATCGTAAAACAAAATGAAAAATGTTTCACCGAGAAAGAATTTACTTTATTCCTTTTATTCTCAGCTGCAGGGCTGCGGAGTCGGAAGGAAAATGGCCGACTCCGACCCCGACTCCGACTCCCGGATTTTGAAACGCCCGACTCCGACTCCAACTCCGACTCCGACTCCGGATTTTTTTAAAATTGTATTTTTTCAACTCCCTCTCTCCCTTCAGGGGAAGGGGGAAAACCTCTAAACAGAGATTGAAGTATTAATTCCTTTTTATAAAAATTTCGCATTTTGTTTTTTATTGTAAACCCAAGACGCATACAACGTCAGAAATTCAATTTAAAAATCAAATTTTCCAATAGTTACGAGTTAAAAAGTGAGATGACTTAAAAATCCCTTTTAAAAAATTTGAAAAGGATTATCTGTAATTTGCTCCCCTTTAATGTTTAACAAATAGACATTGATCAAATCGTGTGCTTTTAATTTTTGAAGGGAAAACAAAAACCTTTTTTTCTAAATCCAAGTCCTTGAGAGGGGGTTTTTTGCCTAGGGTGACACCCATCTGATAGATGGTAACCAAAGTTAATTTCAGAGTTTATAAAAAAATATAAATACTTTAATTCTGAAAATTTTCGCGAATATATTTTAAATTATATTTCATCAATAAAATTGCAACGAAAATAGGGCGCATATACATCAGGAGCTAATTTTACATAAAATGCGGCGGTATACAAATTTGTACGAATAGCTTTTACTATACCTATGTTTCTCATTCGCAAAATTTTTAATTTAAATTTTATTTGCTGCTTTAGAGTTAACCTTAATATGAAGATTTTAAGATTAACTGCAATTATTGAGTGTTGTAATCAAGAAATCATTTACACTTATTTTGTTCCATACTTTTTAGTGAGAACCAAGCTTAGAAATAGTCTTAATAAAGAAAAAACCATTAGATTATTTCGTCGGATCTTTTGGATTCGTGCTTTCGCGCCAGAACTTTTTTGAATTTGCCGTTCACCCTTAAACGTTTCAACATTAGCTACGGGCCTCAACTTACTAATTTGTTACGTTTCTTTTACTATTTTACAACTGAGATCGAACAAAACACTATATTTCTATTTTTATTTGTAAGTGATTACTTGAAAATGTTAGGCAACAAAACCGTTTGCTGACAGTTGCTATTAGTTAAGTTAAAAAGTAAGCAAACTAGGGGACGGCTACAGAAAGTTCTGTAAGCACTCAAGCTAGCTGATTGCCATAATGGCAGTTATTTTCTCATTAGTATCTTTTCATACATGTAATCGAACCAATTGGAAGTCAGTTTTTAAAAAATGCAAGGAGAGTCAGCGAAAGGGAAAGAAAAAAAGAAGCCCGGAGTCGGAGTCGGAGTCGGCATGTTTTCTAACAACTCCGACTCCGACTCCTTTACCTAAAAATCAGTCCGACTCCGACTCTTCGACTCCGACTCCGACTCCGACTCCACAGCCCTGCTCAGCTGAAAGGTTTCGCCAAATTTGTTTAGGGTTATAGTGTTAGTATTGTGCGAGCAAAGTAGCCTTGGCGAGATTTCGCGTTTTTAGTTAAACCATTTTTAATTTTTATCATGAGTAGAATAAAATGATAGTAAGATTACAGAATTCGATAAGTAAAAAGAAATAATGGTCAATCAACTGAAAAGAAAACTACCACCATATATAAACTGTGAGTACACATTTTATTTATTTTTGTTCTGAGTGAATTTGAATAAATATCAGTTTTTCAATTCGATGAAAAAAAAAACGAACTTAACAACATTGACTGGACACTTTTCCTTAACCTAATTCCACATAAATGATTTAAATAACCTTTGTTACTACAGTATCCTACTGAAATAGACAGTATGCAAATAAATTTTCTTGAAAATATTAATCGCAGAACAGATTGAATAATCCAGAAAGAATGTTAAGAATTTGAACAATAAAAAATAAAAGTTCGCCAAAAATCTGTTTATAGGGTTATGGTTTTAAAATTGTGTGAAAGAATAATGTATCTTGACAAGATTTCGCATATCAGGTAAATCATTTCCATGACGAATGAATTAAATGCATGATTTCTTTGGATATCCAATCATATAGTCATAGAAATAAATTATCTAGTGTTGAACGTTACTCTTGACAGTCTGCCACGTATGTGCACTATGTGACAAAAATGTCAACAAATGCCGGAGATGTCGCGAAACTGAACTTAATATGTACTAATGTATAGAAAAAACGGTACAAAATGAAAATGCCGTTCTAAGCGAACCAAAAATTTATGAATTCCGAATTCAACATCGTGAAAATGGCTGCTTCAGAACAACTTACTGTGTGTTCTGCATTAATTGTTTACTTTCGTAATACTTTTTGGTTTCTAATCTCTTTCTATATGGGTCAGAATAACCAAAAGATTTTGAAAAATCTTTTCAAATGAATAAAGCGAAAAAATCATACATACGAACAAAAATCACAACACTTTTAGCATTTTCTTCGTTACCACATGCGTTTGTTTTAGTTTTTAAGTCGGCCATTAGACAGTGACTGCAGTGCCCCCTATAGTTCGTTCGAGTTGCGAATTGTTTGGAGTTGAAATTTTGCATGATGATTTTTTTTTCTTTTATTTATGCCTGATTGTTGAATATACGTCACTTGACACAATTTTTGTTTTCAAAATAGACCGGGCAAAGCCGGGCAACGCAGCTAGTATTCAATAATGTAGCAGTTTATTGTAACACAGAATATTAAAATTAGTTTATCATTGAATGGTTGATAATAAAAACTAATACAACTTTGCATAATTGTTAAAGTAAATATTCAGCTTTTTCTATTTAAATGTTTATTTAAAATGCAAATTATAAAAATGAAATGCATGTAAGATATTCATATCTAATTCTTTCATGCGAAAAAAAATCGCATTTCAATCTACGGTCAGTAATATTTTTATTATATATCTTCTGCTGTCAAAATTATCGTTTGGTAAAAATGAATTTAGAAAATAAAACATTATAAAAAAACACATTCTTTGAATATAAAAAACAGAAAATTGTAATGGATTAGTTTTAACTGTCCGGAGTTTTAAGAATGGTATCTTTCAGAAGGTAGATTCTGTTAGATTTGTAATTCGGAACTCCAGCGCTCGAATACGCTACCTTGCGGTGATTTACAAAACTGCAAATGAAACTAATACATTGCCACGTTGCGTTCCACGTGTGTCTGTTGACGTAAGCACAGGCAGTTTGTTATGCGTATTTATTAACGCAATCGATGTGTCTTAGTTTGCTTTCAGCTACAGAAATTAATTCGTCCCTTAGTAGTATTCTCGAGCTTCTCAAAATAATGTTAGTTTTCATTATTTCCTTAATAATTGGTGAAAGCGAAAATTCTGGATTAACAAGCTTGGATAACGTTATACAAGGTAAAAAATTTTATTGTTTTGTATGAATTTGTAAGAATATGGGTTTTTTTAATCTTAAATTAATTAAACTTACCATATTTTACAGCAGCATTTAGTTGGAATGGACAGTATGCAAAATATTTTCTTGAATATATTATCGTAGAACAAAATGAATTACCGAGAAAGAATTTACTTTATTCCTTTTATTCTCAGCTGAAAGGTTTCGCCAAATTTGTTTAGGGTTATAGTTTTAGTATAGTGCGAGCAAAGTAGCCTTGGCGAGATTTCGCGTTTTTAGTTAAACCATTTTTAATTTTTATCATGAGTGGAAAAAAATGGTAGTAAGGTTACAGAATTCGATAAGTGAAAAGAAATAATGGTCAATCAACTGAAAAGAAAACTACCACCATATATCCGTGAGAATTTTGTTGATGATTTGCATAACATGACACAATTAAATCGTAACTCAGAAATTAGAAAAATCGAAACAGAAAATTTTTAAATTAACCGATTTGGAAATTTGAGAGAAATAACTCAGCTACAAATGGAAAACAATAAGCGCCAGCCAAGCAAGGCAAAAAAGTATCATCTTCTTTCGATAACAATTTGTAATGTCATATTGAATTTTTTAGCATTAATTGTTATTTTTGTCAGGCCACAATTATTATTTAGTTTTATCAAGAATTGATAAATATCGAATTCAACATCGTTGAAATAGCTGCTTAGAACTACGAACTACGTAGTTTGCATTAATCGTTGACGTTTAGTAATGCTTCTTGAATTCTCGTTTCTTTCTACGTTGGCCATATCCACAAGACTTTGAAAATTAATTTAAAAAGAATAAAGCGAAAAAATCATACGTACGAACAAAAATCACAACACTTTTAGCATTTTCTTCGTTACCATGTGCGTTTGTTTTAGTTTTTAAGTCCGCCATTAGACAGTGACTTCAGTGCCCCCTATAGTTCGTTGGAGTTACGAATAAAAAAATTAAGCGAAACAGCTAAGTCCAAAGAAAGCAGATGTTTTCAATATTATTTAATGATACATTGAGCACGTTTTACTAAACTATTTTTGTCGTATTTGTGCAGATACCCCTAAAAATGCTTAGTAATTGTCACTTACGGTGAAAATAGCTTAGTACATAAAAAGGTTTGGAAAAGAAAATTTGTGGTAACTACATTTATTAATTTTAAATTAAGATTTTTACAAGAATACTCTCTTGCGGTTTTTAGATAAGTTATTTACGAAACAACTACCGCAAGTTGAGTATTTAATTAAGTCATAAATCAAAGAAACGAGTTGTAAAACTTTAATCATCAATTTCTCATTTTGAGCTCTACTGCAGATACCACATCTCTGCCGTGTGCAGGTAAACGGCAGTATCTACAAAAATGAGTTTTTGAGATATTTGAAGAAACGCGTTTTTGATTTCCCACAAACATTATTAAAACATTAAAGTTTGATTTTAGGTGATTCTATATGTTTATATCGAAATATTTTTTGGGTAATCTGTTTCAATTTGATTTTTTAATCAAAATTTTGATTAATGCAGATACTGCCGTTTACCTGCTCTTCGCACTAGTAATTTTCATCCACTTTTGACTGGTAGTTAGCAGTAACTGCACAATATGCTATTGAATGACCAATAATTACAGATTCGACATAATACGGAGCAGATACGTTATTACGAAGTATATTTATTGCAAAGTGAATAATATTGTAACGGATTCGGTGCGACTTCCACTTTCTTGAAATGAAAACCAGTTCTTGATAAAAACACAGGAAATTTATTTACACTATGTACAGGAAAGATCTTCAACAACTGCTAAATTGTTCATCAGCAATTAAGCAATTATCACACAACACCGTAAACTCAACGTTTACACACGTATTTACTTCCAAATACGAAAACAACACAGCGAAATGCCTCGCTATAAACAGAGCAAAATGCTATCAGTTCGAAATATCAATCGAAACTAACTGTTTATCCATCGCTAACGGCTTAAATACACCGAAAAGAAATTTCTCAAATATTCCACACGCTTCTGTAAAGTAGTAGACCGTTATCAATGAAAAGAAAGAAAGAATAGGGGTCGTATACTTTAGCCATATGAAAAAGGGGTTGTATATTCATTACGGGAAACTATTTACAGGTTACGTTCCTACAATAATTACTATTTACAGAATTTGTAACATTGCCCCCTTCCTAAGGACTGCACGTCCCGGGCAGTACAATCCCCAGAAAGGGTGCCGAACTTCTATCAAAAGTTTACAAATATTCACATTAATTAATAACTAACAGATACAGAAAACACAATAATAACAAGAGATATTACTAAACATTAAAAGCAAAAATTATCTACAACTTTTATGTTATCAACCATGGTTGTTTACGTAATACTCATGAACTATGGCCATAGTATGGGGCTAACCGATCATAATGTACAACCCTAGGTTTTGCATTAGGTGATTTTTGGATCCTCACTACGACGTCATTTAGTCGGTTAAGGACTTTGTAGGGTCCATCCCAATGCGACTGCAATTTGGGTGACAGACCTTTCCGTCGGATGGGATTCCATAACCAAACCTTGTCGCCTTCGTTGAATTCATGTCCAGTAGACCTTGTGTCGTATCGGGTCTTCATCTTCTCCGCCGCGATGTTGATTCGCTCCCGTGCGAAGTTATGAACGTCTTCCAACCGGGCCTGGAGATCCTGGATGTACTCCTCAGGCGATGCAGGCGCATCCGGAGGACGACCGAAGACGAGATCACAAGGTAGCCGAAGCTCTCGTCCGAAGAGCATCTGAGATGGGGCATATTCGGTAGTCTCGTGGACAGCACTGCGGTAGGCCAGCAGGAACAAAGGTAGCTTCTTGTCCCAATCCTGTTGATTTCTGGATACCACAAGTGAGAGATTATTTAGGATTGTGCGGTTAAATCTCTCCACCATGCCGTCCGATTGTGGGTGTAGTGGTGTTGTCCTAGTTTTCTCAATTCCGAGAGTTTGACATAGGCCCTTAAAAACAGCAGAGATGAAATTCCTCCCTTGATCGGAATGAATCTGCAAAGGTGTTCCATATCTCGAGATCCAATGTTGGACTAGAGTCTCTGCTACGGTGGTAGCCTCTTGATCTGGAATGGGATATGCTTCCGGCCATTTGGTGAAGTAGTCGATGGTAACAAGAATGTATTTGTTCCCATCAGCAGTTCTTGGTAGAGGACCCAGGATGTCGATCCCAATTCGTTCGAAAGGAGCTCCAACGTTGTACAGATGTAGCTTCCCTCTGCTTCTCTTCTTCGGTCCTTTACGAGCAGCACAGGCGTCACAAGAATGGCACCACTTCTCCACGTCATCCTTCGCCTTGCTCCAGAAGAAGCGCTCCCGAACTTTATTGAATGTTTTCAAGACACCAAAATGTCCTCCAGTCGTACTACTATGTATTTCTTTCAGAACATCTGAAATCCTTGATCGGGGAAGTAGTAACTGCCACCTAGATGTTTTGCCGTCGTCAGATTCCCATTTTCGGTGTAGCACGCCGTTCCGTAAATGGAGCGAATTCCATAAAGCCCAGTATCTTTTTGTTGCAGGACTGAAGATGGAAACGTCCTGCCAGCTAGGTCGCCGACTGTCACTTTCCATGAATTCCAAAATTGGTTTTATGTCGGGGTCTTCAAGTTGATCTTTTCGAACTTGGTCATCACTCCATGGATCAGGTTCTGATGATGTTGGAGTCACTGTCACCTGATAGGCGGTAGGGCTAGTCGTTCCATACTGTTTCTCGATTCGGGAACAATAGTGGCAGTTCTCAGGACAGGGTCTCCTTGATAAAGCGTCAGCATTACCGTGAGATAACCCTTTTCGATGCTTGATCTCCATGTCATATTCCTGGAGCCGCTGTATCCATCTGGCTATCTGCCCTTCCGGATTTTTGAAGTTCAAAAGCCAAGTTAATGAGGCATGATCTGTCCGAAGCAGAAATTTTCGGCCGTAGAGATAATGATGGAAGTGTTCTACAGCTTTCACTATGGCCAGTAACTCCTTTCTGGTGACGCAGTAATTTCGCTCCGACTTTGATAAGCATTTGCTCCAGTAAACGATGACATGTTCATTTCCGTCAATTTCTTGGGATAAAACAGCTCCGATGCCCTCGTTGCTCGCATCAGTGTCTAGGATGAAGGATTTTTCAGGCTGAGGATAGGCGAGGATAGGCGTTGATGTTAAAGCCTCCTTCAGTCGTAGAAATGCATCTTCGCATTCTTTGGACCATTCAAACTTTTGCTTGCTCTCCGTCAGCTTATGCAAAGGTCGTGCAATGTTGGAAAAACCCTTTACAAACTTCCTGTAGTACGTGCAGAGCCCCAGGAAACTTCGCAGCTGATGGATGTTTTCGGGACGACTCCAACTCCTGACCGCAGATACCTTTTCTGGATCGGTTTGTACACCTTCAGAAGAGATGATGTGACCAAGGTAGTTCACTTCCCGGCGGAACAAATTACATTTGGACGGGCTTAACTTCAAATTGGCTTCCTTAAGCTTTTGCAGCACCTTCCTAAGATTTGCCAGATGTTCTTCGAAACTGCGTCCCACGATGATGATATCGTCTAAGTAGACCAGACAGGATTCGTAGGAAAGTCCTCTTAACACTGTCTCCATAAGACGCTCGAACGTAGCTGGTGCATTGCAGAGGCCGAAGGGCATCACTTTAAACTGCCATAAGTTTTGTCCAGTTGTAAACGCTGTCTTCTCTCGGTCATCAAGGTGTATCTCAACCTGCCAGTAGCCGCTCTTTAAGTCCAGGGTCGAAAACCACTTGTGTCTGGAAAGAGTGTCTAAGGTGTCGTCTATCCGTGGAAGAGGGTAACTGTCTTTCTTGGTGATTTCATTCAATCGTCGGTAATCGACACAAAATCTGGTGGAGCCATCTTTCTTTCGGACCAAGACGATGGGAGAGGCCCAAGGACTGGATGAGGGTTCGATTACATCATTATCCTTCATCTCTTTCAGGAGGGTCTCAACCTCTTCCTTCTTGGCGAACGGTAGTCGTCTTGGATGCTGTTTAATAGGGGGTGTTCTCCAGTGTAGATCCTATGCTGCGTTAAATTCGTACGGCCAACATCCTCCGATGTAGATGAAAACAGATGCTTGAAGTCATCCACCAATTGTTCCGCAGCAGTTCTTTGGTCTTTCGTTAATGGTGCACTCCCAATTAACTTCGATGTCAAGGACTCAGAAGACACAGTCTCGGGGGAATTGATTCTTCTAATGATGCAGTTTACTGGAGTACAAGTTGCTAACACTTCACCTTTCCGGATATTCCTTGGCCTTTCACTCACGTTGGCGACTCTCACAGGAATTACATCCTTAGAAAGGTCCACAAGCGTAGATGCTACCAGCACTCCTTTTGGGTTATTGCTTAAGTTGGGGGATTCAATGAGTCCAAATCGAAAACTATTGCTTTCTTCAATGGAGCCGGGTATTAATGATTCTGACCTTGAGGGAATTGATAAATCTGTTTGGGCAATTATTTGATGAGCGGATTTTACATCACTTTCTGCGGGAAAGACGGCTATGTCTTCTCTTATCGAGTGCAGCTCATTAGTCTTGAAGTCGAGGTTGAAGTCATACTTCTTTAAAAAGTCCAATCCGAGAATGAAGGGGTCTGTGATAGCAGCAACGAATGCCGTATGATGGTAAGTGGCATTTCCAAACACAATTTCTAAGTTCACTTTACCTTCAATCTCTATCTTGTCACCTGTCACAGTTTGGAGGGTAACGCAGGGCGGCGTCCATAGAATGTTGAGTCCAAATTGACGAGCCACATCTGCTCTAATGATTGTAACATTGGCTCCAGTGTCAATAATCAGTTCGCAGGGAAACCCGTTTACATATGCGTAAACAAACAGTCCATTACTGCCGCCACTCGTCGATGAAATCTGGAAAACTTTAAGATGGGGCTCATTCCAATTTGGCGACCTCCGCCCCGCGAGATTGCCATGGCTTAGTTTTCCTGGACCTGGGAGGGGGAGGTGTTCTTCCCTCTGGTTTCTTGGCGAGCTTCACAGTTTCTACGTAAGTGACCCTCGCCGCCACATTTCCAGCACTTAAGTGATTGTCCATTTTGGTACTTGGGAGCCGAAGTCCTTTTGAGGATTCCTGCAATTTCTTTTATTTGCTTTTCCAGTTCAGCAAAGCGTGACGAAACCGGATCAGGCTCATCAGTTTTCACGCCGCGGATTGAATGACGATCCTTGCGGGTTGCTTGCTGGGCGGCCTCCAACTTCATCGCATACACAACAGCAGAGTTCAGGTCTTTGACATCCGCCATCCGTAGAGCTTTCTGGATTTCCGGATCTCGAACCCCGTCGATGTAGTAGTTGAGTGCCAGGTTGTCCCGAACATCCGCAGGACAGTCGCAAAAAGCAAGATGAGACAGTCTCTCGACGTCCGCCGCTAGCTCTTGCAGGGTTTCCCCGGTTTTCTGGAAACGGGACTTCAACTGGAGTCGGCTGAAATCTTTCTGGCACTTCTCACCGAAGCGAAGCTCCAACGCAGATGTGAGGGCGGCGAAATCCAGGCGCTGGCTGTCCGGAAGGGTCTGGAGAATGTCCGCTGCGTCACCTCTCAGGGATGCTGCAAGATGACAGGCCTTGGTAGCAGAGTCCCATCCGTTCGCTTCCGCCACTATCATGAATTGAGTTTTGTAAACCTGCCACGAAGTTTTCCCATCAAATGTGGCAAGTTTAATGGACGGTCGAGCAACCGATGTGGGAGCGCCAAACTGTACAGAGCTGCTTTCCGCGGTCGCCAATCTCCTTTCCACGTCCTTAAAGATCTCTTCTTTTAGTAGATGAAATCTTCTATCTTCATCTTCAAATTTATTTTCTACAGCATTGAATCGGCTTTCAACGGTATTAAATTTTTCTTCAATAGCATCAACTCGATGCTCTATGTCATTAAATTTATTTTCCATCACAGTCTTTACCGAAATAAGATCGTTTTTAATTTCTTCTTGGTTAGACGTTAAGTCCTTTTTCAGCACCGTTAAATCGCTTTTTAACTGGTCTTGATTTGCCAACATACTTGCAGTCAGATCATTTTTTAATTGTTCTTGATTAGCCGCCATATCATTTTTTAATTGTTCTTGATTAGCCGCCATATCATTTTTTAATTGTTCTTGATTAGCCGCCATATCATTTTTTAATTGTTCTTGATTAGCCGCCATATCACTCTTCACAGAGGTGATTGCGTCAAGAAGTTGTTTTAATTGTTCATCCATTGCGCGAGTAATCACCATAAAAATAAAGTCCTAATTCAAAAAAAGTCTTTATGAACAAATGTCCAAAGTCACTTACTCCAAGAAAGTCCAGAAGAAGCCCCACGTTGGGCGCCAAATTGTAACGGATTCGGTGCGACTTCCACTTTCTTGAAATGAAAACCAGTTCTTGATAAAAACACAGGAAATTTATTTACACTATGTACAGGAAAGATCTTCAACAACTGCTAAATTGTTCATCAGCAATTAAGCAATTATCACACAACACCGTAAACTCAACGTTTACACACGTATTTACTTCCAAATACGAAAACAACACAGCGAAATGCCTCGCTATAAACAGAGCAAAATGCTATCAGTTCGAAATATCAATCGAAACTAACTGTTTATCCATCGCTAATGGCTTAAATACACCGAAAAGAAATTTCTCAAATATTCCACACGCTTCTGTAAAGTAGTAGACCGTTATCAATGAAAAGAAAGAAAGAATAGGGGTCGTATACTTTAGCCATATGAAAAAGGGGTTGTATATTCATTACGGGAAACTATTTACAGGTTACGTTCCTACAATAATTACTATTTACAGAATTTGTAACAATATATTTTGTTTTAAAACATAAATAAATATCGTGTAAACACTTGACATAAATTTAAAATAAATGAATTAAATGAAACTTGAACATAAAAAGAAAATTTCATTTTCTTATATACAAAAATGAAAATAAATGCGTTTATGTACAGTGGCTCTCAAAAGTGTTTGTACACTTTGAATTTTTTTTGTAAAACCAAAATAACTCAAAGCTGAATTCAAATATAAAGACCAATATTTTTTCACATCATTCCTATGTCATTCTAAATATAACCCATTGGTTTTTTTTCAAAATATTGATGGATCTTCTTTTTTGAAATGGGTCAGAAAACGAAGAGACAGAGAAATAACACGCCACAAAAGTCATCGTACATTCAAATATTTTCGAATAAATTCATGATTAAAATTATCATATAGCCGTTTTATTAATATTTTTGCATTGTGTTGACCCTTATAAGTAATTTGGCTTTAATTTTTTGTTTATTTATTCCTTAATATATTGCTTATTACTGTAAAATGGCTGGTGTTAGTAAAAAACCGCAAACGCCATTAAAAATTTGAATTTTTTCCCCACAGTAGTGGTAAATTGGTTTGAAATGTCTCTAAATTAGTTAATTTATTTGTTTGTATAGTAAAGTGCTTGATAAAACGCTTTAAAGAAAGGAATCGGACCGAAAACAAGGTAAGAAAAGGCCAACCAGCAAAGTTGACAAAACGTGATCGTAGATTTAAAGTTAAAAAAATTATGAAAAATACACATTTGAGTACTGTAAAAGTTTCTGCATAGTTAAATGAAACATTTTACATTTAATTTTCACCTAAAATTGTTCGCCAAGTTCTTTGATTAGCTGGATTAAATGGGACCTCTTCCCGCAGAAATTTTCTTGGTCGTGCGAAAAACAGAAAGCTTACGCTTTTCGTCCCAAAATCAATGATAAATAAGCTAAAAACAGTTTAGAATCATGTCTTACTTACAGATAAAAATTAATTCAACATTTTTAGTTAAATTGTTGTGTAACTGTAAGTATAAGAAAAAATAGGAACTTAATCTTAAGAACTTAGTTGGATCAGTTAATCAGGACGGTGAAGGTGTTTTAATGTGAGGGTGCATATCAGCATCAGAACTTGGTAGTTTGTCATTTTTTGATGAAATAATGAATCATGCTGTTCCTTTAAATATTTTAAAAAACCAATTTTGAACTCTTAGCCAAAAATTTGGTTATTGGAAACAACTTTGTTTTTTATCAAGATAACGATAAGAAGCACACGGTTTTCAACGTTTGCGTCTAGTGCCTCGAAAATAGTCCTAAAGTTTAGAAAATCCCCCCCGTTTGCGTCTAGTGCCTCGAAAATAGTCCTAAAGTTAACCCCCTCAATCTCCCAGATTGTAACTTAATGTAACGTATTTAGAGATATCTGGAGGCTAGATTACGAAAATAGGGCTTTAAAATGAAAATAGAGCTATAAATAGTAATACTCGAAGTGTGGTAGAACACTTACTCAGAAATTACGCTAAAAAAACAAAGAAACAGAATGAAATCTATTCCCTGATGTTTAAAAGGTGTTATGAATACTATATGATATTCTACTAATTAATAATTTAATCAAAAGTTAGATTATTCAATAATATATAGACATTTTATAAAGTGTACGAAGAGTTTTGTGAGATAAAATTTCCGGCACTTTTCGGTTTTTGATTTTTAAAAAATTAAGTTTTAATATTTTTTAAAAACTTTTTATGCAGTTTTGTTAAAAATTGATCATAGATCTTATAATTAAATACTTATTCCGAAATATTAATTCTAACCAATGATTTGGGGCCTATTTCGTTGAAAGTCGTAGGTGTACGAAGACTTTTGGGAGCCACTGCATATACGTTGGTTTAAAAAAGATATAACTTAAATATGTACCAAACAAAATGACCTACATGCATTTGATAGAAATTTAATGCAATAACATATACATACGTACCTACCCAAATACCAGATGTACTTGCTTATTTAAACAGTCCTTGCTAAACAAACTCAGATTTCTAGTTTATATTTTGTGACTTTAATAAAACGTTGACGGCATTATCGAAAACTCTTTTATGTTCCTGTGTTGTCACTTGGCAACTGAACGATTCTTTAGGCATTTTTACAAATTATGAAAAATTGCTTAATGTTCCAATAAATCTCTATGAAAATTTAGGCAAAAGAAATGCTTCGTATGTTAACAATGGCTCTCATCGAACAACTAAAATTGCAGCCCCTTAATATCAAAAATTGCGGAAAATATCGCCTGCAACAAAACAAAACAAATGGAACAAAATCGCTCTGTTGCTACACGTTTATTTATCGTCTGCCCAAGTATTGCTTGTGTTTGCTCGTATGTTATCTTTTATAACTGTATGTTAGCAAGAACTGATTTTGTTTTACTGTTTTTAGAACACGAATATGACGAATCAAAGAACATTTCTTTTTTTTTTTTATGTCTGAGGCCTGTGAAATTACAAAACGTTTTCCTCGACTTTATTTGAAATAAAGTATGGTTATTTTCCTCAAGTAATGGTTTTAAGTTTCTCTTGCGCTGAAGGATGATCGAAATTAAATTTTTGAGATGCAATAATTCCCAATTTTGCCGATTGATGAAACACGACCTGGCACGCATATCTACATCTGATGAGAAGCGACTAGGAATCATTTTTAAAATTGCAATATTGTCTCTAAATTTGCCGAATAAAGAATTTTTTGAGATGCCACAAAATGACCTCCAATCGGGGCGCTATTGCTTGAGCTTAGTAGAGTTTTAAAAAAAATCGTGGAAAACGGTTTTTGCGTCTGGGTGCAAATTTTGGTAGCGATTCATTTATGTTCCATTCTTCGGGCAATGGTGATGGACGGTATAGATCAGTAAATACATGATACTAATTACCTGCACAATGCAGCGATAATATCAATTACTGCTAATCACCACTAATAAAAAAAAAATGCTCTTATTTAGCGGCAAGCAAATAAACATGTTTTCACCATAAAACTGAAGCAATATAGATTTCGGAAATGCAAAAAAAGATGAAAATGAAAAAATTCGCAGTCACTGCCGTTTACCTTCCCGCGACAGAATGGTTGTGGGCAAAAAATTTTTAAAGATGCAAATAAATGAAAATCAAAAAATTTGCAGTTACTGCCGTTTGCCTGCCCACGGAGGAAAGTTTCCGTTCTTCCGTGTGCAGGTAAAGAGCAGTAAGTGCATTCTGCCGATTACCTGCCAAATGGAGCGATAAAAGCAGTTACTGCTGTTTGCCTGCCCACGAGAGAAAGTTTCCGTTCTTCCGTGTGCAGGTAAAGAGCAGTAAGTACATACTGCCGACTTCCCGCAAAATGTTGCGAAAAAAGCAGTTACTGCTAATTACCACTGATAAACAAATGCTTTTTTTTCTGCGGCAACCAAATAAAAATGTTTGTACCATAAAACTATATCAATATCGATATCAAAAATGCAAAAAAAAAAAAAAATGAAAATCGAAAAATTTGCAGTTACTGCCGTTTACCTGCACACGGCAGATTTGTGCTTAGCACGCCAGCGCATTCCGGTGATCCTCTGCTTTAATTGCCATACATTCCGTTGCAAAGAGTGGCGCTCCTTGATAAGCAATAATAATAAATAATATTCTTGTTAAGAGAAAGAAATTTATTTTTAAAAAACCGTCTGCGTATTTTACTTAACATTTATTTTTTCCCCTCATCTGCGATAGTTTATTTGAGCGAATTCCATTAGTTGATTTTTAGTTCTTTACGCTAATTAAAGTAGCTTAAAAGCACCGTTCTTGTTTGATGATTTAATTTTAAATTACATGTTTAAGAACTCGTTTAGGTGAAAAACGTGTTCAAATCGTGAAGTTATTTCGTCTCATCATAAGATCCCAAGAATCCGTCTGAAAAAAAGGTACGAGATTTTGCGATTAATATTAAATCTCTCTCTCTTGTTTTTGCATAAAGTGACATTTTTAGGTCGTAGTAATGAAATGGTTATATTTGACTTACCGCTAAACGTCATGTAAAATTAAGCCAAGAAATTACGTTACAGGAGAAATTTTTGTGTATTTTTCGAGTCAATGATTGACAAGTATTCCATTTATTCTAAATACTAGATTCTTTTAATAAACAAAACTGCTGTTTTTTGGGAAGTGTTAGATTACAAATTAAGCAGAATAGTAATTTTCGTTGTATACTAATCATACTTTAACATTACTAACGGATCTGCGCATAATTTTAAAAGTAAGTTAAAGCAAATTGCCTGTTTTTTTTAGCACAAAACCAGAAAATGTTCACAGCTCTCGTGAAATTTTTTAATATACTAAGTATGTTTTTTAACTTAGTAAATGTTAATTTTTCAATGAATTAAGTGCACACGGTTTTTTTTTTCGATTCGCAACTCCAGAGCTTGAATACGCTACCTTGCGGTGATTAACAATACTAAAGAAAAAGGTAAAACATTCCATTCCACGTGTTTTCTTTGGGGTAAATTACAGGTTTCAGACCGTTTGTGGTTTAATGTAATTTCAGAAGAATAGAAAAGAAAGCTTCCCACAAACACAATGAAAAAATTACTGTCATTCACTAAGCATCAAAGCAAGTTATAAGTTACGGCATTTGTTTGTTTTACCTTTTTCATCCGCTATTAGACTTTGGCTGCAGCACACCCTATAACTTAGTGGAGTTGCGAATTGCGTTTTGCGTTGTGCAGTTAAATGAATCTGGAGTTTGTCGTTTTTCTTTAAATAATTAGTATTTATATGTGTTTTAGTTTTTGTGTTTATCTGTTCTTTCCTTTAAAATATTAATTTGGAAATATGATTCTGCTGAACTGGTAGCTTTTAATTTTTTTAAAAAGAAAACCATAATTTATTCTTTTCTTCAATTTCCTTGCTCTCTCTCTTTTTTTACTTCCTTTTACAAAAAAGGAATATTGTGTTCACGAAAAAAATGTTCACTCAAAAATCGACTTTAATTTCCATTTTGCTCACCCCCGAATGAATTTTGAGTTTTTTTTTCGACTCGACCACACGTGGATAAGTGCCTAAGTACGTATAGATACGCGAAATATCCATTTTGGCTATTCCCGAGTTAATTACAACGAGTTTTCTCGTGACGTTTGTATGTATGTATGTATGTATGTGCGTATATGCGTATGTGCGTATGTATGTCGCATAACTCAAGAACGGTATGTTCTAGTGGAGTCTAGTTGTGCATCTCCAATTTTGGTTGCATTCGGATGTTTCTAAAGGGGTCTTTTGCCCCTTTTTTTGGGGGGGGGGGGAATCATTGTTAATTTCGATGTAAACTCAAGTGGTGTTATAATTTGGCTGAAACTTGGCGATACATCGCCAGTCCCTTGGTTCGCGAAGTTTTGTCACCAACTTGGCGACAAATTTGGCGTTTTTTTTTTTTTTTTTTTTTAAAATCTGATTTCAATTTGGCCACTGTCGATTATTTTTAGAGAGTAAACTATTGAATCACATTAAAATTGCCAGTAATGGGGAAATGACATTAAATTGGAGTAAAAGGAAGTCATGTGATGCACACATCAGCTCGTTTGTTGAGATTTTTAGAAGTAGAAAGAAAATAATTTGTGAAACTTATTAGGAATTTCTGAAAAAAATTTTGCAAAAGAGAAACTCCCTGGAACTGAATTTGAATTTCTTGTTATTGTAAACAAAAACCAGCGTTTCAAAAAATATACTGACTGTATTTCTTTTTGAAATGGGTTAAAAAAGCGAAGAGACAGAGAAAGAACACGCCAGAAAAATCAACGCGTACACTGAAATATTTTCGGATAAATTAATAAATAAATTATCCACTGGCTTTTTTTTTTTTTTTTTTTTTGGCCTACTTTCCCAATAAAAGTCAGAAGAAGAAGAAAAAAAAGCATGAAAGAAGGCTTCTAGTAAAGTCAATGAACACATTGTAGCGTGCATGGAATATGCGATAATTTTTGACTTCAGAATATCGTTAGGAGTAGTTAGTAAGTAAACATACTAAAAGTCCCCCGACCCTGGGGGGGTGAGCTAAAGGCGGGAGGAGGGGGGAAGAAATTTTGGGTTTTTTCGAGAAAATGTCGGAAACGGTGGAAAATAAGCGTTTTAAAATAGAAATTCAAGCTAAATAAACTTACTATGAAACTGTTTTCTACACATATTTGTCAAATTTCCAATAATTTTCTGGGTATATGTTATGCAAAATCACTAATTTTCGGAAAAAATTCTCTCTTTTTGTCAAACATTTGCTCCTAGTGCCTCTGAAGATCAGTATTCATGAAAATTATTAACGAAAAAGTTGTAGAGCTTTAAATTTCTTTCAATTTGATATGCTACTTTGTTATATTTTATTCAATCAATCAAAAGTTACAGAATTTCAAACACGCACTTTCATGGCAAAAAATGGAACACTTGCCATTTCACAAATTTAAAACTGACTCAAAGGATCGCGCGCTTCCTCTTTCTTCAATGAATTCGACAATCCTGATGGACAATAAAGAAGTATTTGTGGATTACTACAACACAAATGATGTTTAAGGTGGTGGGGAGGGGGGGGGGGGTCGCGAAATTGCTACTTTGTGACAAGGGGGAAGGAAAAAGTAAGAAGTGTGACATCAAGCATTTTTTAATACAAATATGTTTATGAAAAGTAACTTGTAAAAATGAATTTTGTGACAAAAGGAAGGGAGGGGGGAGGTAGAGGGTTAAAAATGTTGAAAAAAAATGATATTATTTATGGACAACTCTTTACCAAGGAATCGGGCGAAGATTTGCAAAATTACGTATATGCAGTATGAATTGGTGGACTGAAGGCGTGCAGAAAGTCAGCACTATACATATTGTTTAAGGAAATTGATAACGACATTGATTTAATAAAATTTGAATTATTTGTTACTGAGGATACCTATTGTCTGCAAAACTGTTAGGTAAAAAGAGTCGTCTGTATAGACCATATGGACATCAACGTCAGTTAGAAAATTGAAACGACAGTCAAACAGGAAGGTTTCTGTCAAACTTTCATAATAACAGTCAGCTGACAAATCCGCTAATGAAGAAGCTGTTGAAAAACGAGACAAATATGCTCCGAGCTTTAGGTGATGTTGACGTTGATATTGCGAAGACGGGTCAGATGGCAGAATTCTTCGGTAGCTATCATTTGAGAGGAAGTACTCCTGGTTGTCCTCTTGATAGTCAAATCCCCAACTGATCACAACATTCTGCCAGAAATCTAAAATCATACAACCTTGTATCTAAGGTATATATCAATAGTTTTCCTTCCCCTGAATCCATTGAGGCAAATGGGGGTCATATGTCTCTCTCATGGTATGGTGCTCTAGCGACAGAAAAGTTCCTCAATGAGTTCCGTTACAGATCATTTTTCAAAGTAGCTGCTAACATCAAGACTGAGCTTTAACTCTTCCGTACCACCAAGTTAACCTCCTGTAGCTAGGAACTTAATGGTGAAGTACCGGATTGGGGGTTTGGGAAAGGGAGGAATGACCAACTCGTGCTGAAACTCGGAATCGGATGTTGCTAATGAAGGAATCTTGAAGAGAGTCATTCCATTTCAAATCAGGGCAGGCAGGTAATGAAAGAAGGGTGTCATATGACCATCACCGATTTTTTTGAAAAAAAATACAGTAGTTACAACTAATGTACATATGAACTATCTCAAAAGGATTTTGCAAGAAATTTTTTTTTTCTTCAGTTACAGCCTATTAAAATTCTGCACAAAATCCGCCATTTTGGAAAAAAACCGGCAAAACACTCCATTTGAAAGGGACACTATTTCAAAAGTATTTAACCTATTCGAATAATTCTTTTTTCTAAAAATAAATAAGGACCCATATATTCTCTAGACATCGTTTTTGAAAGTTTAGTTAGGTTTTTTGATAAAGAAAAAAATTCATTTTTGCCGCCAAAAAACTGCATTTTTACTAATTTTATGATTTTTTTTCTCCATGAAAAAAAAGTTTTTTTTACTAAACGGAGATGGCAGTCTAAAGCCCTTATATGATAGTTTCATAGCATATTTTATTAGAATCCTTGAGTGCATACAGCTTTGTGAATAAAATTTAAAATTTTGAAAATTTTCAAAAATTAGCGATTTTTGAAGTGATTTTACTCAAAAAACCCATTTTTTAAAAATCTAAAAATTGGCTCATTTGTACCCCATATAATGCTTAACTAGTGGATAGACACCGCATCCGGTATTTTTTCCCATAAAATGTTTTATGATTTTTTGAAAGTGACCTTATCGCCCATGGCATGCATGTAAAATAAAAATGTCTAATAATTTCAGTCACTGAAAATCTGATTATATTAATGCCTAATAGCTACAAAAACGGTGCACTTTATCAGGAAAAACTAAAATCTTACTGACTTTTAATAATATATCAGTAACAAACTGCTTTTGATGATCCAGTCAATTCGTCTTTTTGTAAGACTCTGTGTGTAGTTTATAGGTAGAAGAGCCTTTGGTGATTATATTAATGACTAGCTATGATAATGATGTACTTTATCAGTAACAGTTAAAATCTTTCCTTTTTTTAAAAATAAATATTAGTTTATTTCGTCTTCAAAGCTATGCATTCACCGTTACTTTCATATGCAGCAACAAATCATATTTTTCTATTTCAATAGTCATTCTCTTCAACTCAATTACACGACAGGGGAAATCATCAAAGGGAAGAACAATACAATGCATTTAAAACGATTAATTTTAATTTCGTGCTTTGGTTGTCATTGGCGAATGTTGTCACATAATTTTTGGATCCTACCTCGTATGATTACTTTTATACGTAAGAATATTTATACTAAATTCAAACCGTAAAGCTCACTTGTAGTTTAAGAATTTAAAAAGCCCACCTGTTTTATAAGAGAATTAATCAATTGAACATGGTTGTAAGTTGAGGTAACCAAACAGATTTCGCTAAAGGTGACTATTATAGCCAGGGATCCAATTTCTAACAAAAGAAGTGCAGGATCCCTATAGTCTTCAGAACTTGTTTTAATGCTTAAGTGGCCTGAATTCGGTCAAAAATACAAAAATTCGAGTAAAACAAATAAGGAAGTATGGGAGCTCAGCTCCCATAGCAATTAGGCGCTGATCAACAGAAAAATATATTTATATAACGAAATACAAAAAGGCGAATTGACTGGGTCATCAGATATTTAAAAAAAAAACAAAAAAACTGCTGGGTATTATTCAGAATGGCATAGGAATGATGTGAAAAAAAAATGGACTTCATATTCGAATTCAGTTTTGCGTTATTTTGGTTTTACTACAAAATTTCAAGGTGTAAGAACGCTTTTGGGAGCCACTGAATTAGTCATTAATATAATAACCAAAGGCTCTTCTATCTAAAGGCTACACACAGAGTCTTACAAAAAGACGAATTGACTGGGTCATCAAAAGCGGTTTGATATTGCTATATTATTAAAAGTCAGTAAAATTTTATTTGTTGCTGATAAAGTGCACTATCATTGTAGCTATTAGGCATTAATTCATTAATATGATCAGATTTTCAGTGACTGAAATTATTAGAAATTTTTTATTTTACATGCATGCCATGGGCGATAAGGTCACTTTCAAAAAATCATAAAACATTTTATGGGAAAAAATACTGGATGCGGTGTCTATCCTCTTGTTAAGCATTATATGGGGTTCAAATGAGCCAATTTTTAGATTTAAAAAAAATGGGTTTTTTGAGTAAAATCACTTCAAAAATCGCTAATTTTTGAAAATTTTCAAAATTTCAAATTTTATTTCCGAGGCTGTATGCATCCAAGGATTCTAATAAAATATATTATGAAACTATCATATAAGGGCTTTAGACTGCCATCTCCGTTTAGTAAAAAAAACTTTTTTTTCATGGAGAAAAAAAATCATGAAATCGGTAAAAATGCAGTTTTTTCGCGGCAAAAATGAATTTTTTTCTTTATCAAAAAATCTAACTAAACTTTCAAAAATGATGTCTAGAGGATATATGGGTCCTTATTTATTTTTAGAAAAAAGAATTATTCAAATGGGTTAAATACTTTTGAAATAGTGTCCATTTCAAATGGAGTGTTTTGCCGTTTTTTTCCAAAATGGCGGATTTTGTGCAGAATTTTAATAGGCTGTAACTGAAGAAAAAAAATTTTTCTTGCAAAATACTTTTGGGATATTTCATATGTCCCTTAGTTGTAACTACTGTAATTTTTTCAAAAAAATCGGTGATGGTCATGTGACAGACCCTGCCTGATCTGAAATGGAATGGCTCAAGATGATTTTGACAGATTGCTTTTCTACGAGTGACCTCCTGGTCACTTGTAGAAAATCATCATTAGACTACTCTGTCGCAAACTTGCATTGCAAGGGCAGTTGCAACAACGGAATCAATATTTTTATCCAGAACGAAGGGGACGACGATGACATCAATACATTACCAATTTCTAAGAACAACTTTTCCACTGCTGGTGATATGGCCCTTCCGTCTCAGAACAGAACCAAGATGTCACCTTAAAGATGATATTTTCATTTTCTAATTACTGTCAGTCCATATTCCATATAAGCACATTCAAAATATGATTAGTAATAAGCTAATAAAAACTATAATTGCAAAAAGGTGCTGCCGGTCAGCTACATTTACCTTATTTCTATTATTAAAATTTTCATTATCCTTCTATAGCGTCACATATTCATTTCAATAAGAGTAACGAAATTGAGTACATGCTAGAACTTCGTAGTTCTTGGTTGCTTGTCAGCTGGGTGTCGCTGTGATTGAGCATAGGCTTCGTATTTCTTTGGTATCAGGTTTGAATCTGCAGTTTAAGTGTTCAGCCGGTGGATTTTCAAGACACATAAAACTGTCAGAGTAAATGTCACATGATTGCTGTACAAGATCCCTTGAGCGCCTGCTTGGCACAGACGCTCTGCGACAAAAGAAGGAGATAATTTTTTTTTCCGAAAAGTTGGTTTTTCAAGAAAGCGTACCTAAAATAACACTAAATGTGACATATATGTATGAAAACAATTTCACAATAAAATTAGTTAACTTTTACTTTTATTCGGAACACATTTTTTCCTGCAGTTTCCGAGATATAATCGAAAACCACAAAATTTGGGTTCCCCTTCCCATCTTTAACTCTCCTCCCTCCCCTCAGGTTAGGGGACTTTCAGTATATTTACTAATTAATTACTTCTAACAAATTTCTTAATGAAGAGAAGTGCTGACTTTCTCCACTTCCTCAGTTCATTTTCGTTAAATAATGCAATGGGTATGGAGCTAATTCATACTGCGTATACGTAGTTCTGCAAATCTTGGTAAGGGGCTGTCCAAAAATGATGTTACACTTTTTCTCAACATTTTTGACCCCCTCCCCCAATTATTACAAAGTACATTTCATAAGCTAAGTTTTATAAACATATTCGTAATGCTTGATGTCACACTTCTTACTCTTTCCCTCCCCCTTATCACAAAGCCACAATTTTACGACCCTCCCCCCCCCACCCAACCCTTAAACATCATTTGTGCTGTAGTAGAGTTCACAAATACTTCTTTATTGTCTATCAGGATTGTCGAATTCATTGAAGAAAGAGAAGTGCGCGATCCTTTCGAGTTAGTTTGAAATTTGTGAATGGCAAGCGTTCCATTTTTTGCCATGAAAGTGCGTGTTTGGAATTCTGTAACTTTTGATTTATTGAATAAAATATAACAAAGTAGCATATCAAATTGAAGGAAATTTAAAGTTCTACAACTTTATCAATGACATGTTTCATGAATATTGATCCTGGAAGGCACTAAGAGCAAATGTTTGACAAAAAGAGAGAATTTTTTCCGAAAATCATCGATTTTTCCACAACATATTCCCGGAAAAATTATTGGAAATTTGACAAATATGTGTTGAAACAGTTTCATAGTAAGTTTATTTAGCTTGAATTTTTATTTTAAAACGCATTTTTTTCACTCTTTCCGACATTTCTCGAAAAACCCAAAATCCCGCCCCTCCCTCCCACCTTTAGCTCATCCCCCAGGGTCGAGGACTTTTAGTATGTTTACTTACTAACTATCCCTAACAATATTCTGAAGTCAAAATTATCGCATATTCCATGCACGCTACACCCCTGTTTTGAGCACTCATTGACTGGACTATTAATGCATCTTGAAAATATCGAGAAAAAAAATGTCAAAAATAAAAATAATAATTAAATAAATATCGAAAAATTAAAAATTGGAAAGTAGGATATTGAGATGGGGAAAAATGTCTCTCGGTCTGTCTGACTGTCTTTCCCTAATAACTTTTAAGTGAATAGTCAGATTCGAACATTTTTTTTTTTTTTTTTGTTCGAAAGATCTCTGCAAGGACATCTCATTCCTATATTTCACTTTTTGATCTGAACTAAAACTGAAAGTCAATGTAGACTCCGCACTTGAAAGCGGATTTACTTCAAACAAATTTTGTTGGTAATAGCTCTTGACGACAAATTCCCGACTCCGACTCCGAGAATTTTGGAGCACCTGACTCCGACTCCTCGACTTTGACTCTGACTTCGTAGCTTTGGCAAAAATTTATACACGGAGGAAAAATGACTGACCCGAAATAAGTCCAACTCCGACTCCACAAACATTGGCTGAGTTGCGGACTCTGGGGGAAATGACTGATTTAGATATACGGAGACGATTTTTTTTTTTGAACAATGAAAAATATTTCTTTGGATGACATTTTATTGTTTTTATTTATTTTTGAAATTATATTAATTCATTTTTAAAATTATTTTTTGGCAACAAGAAAAAAAAAAACATTTTTTTTTTTGGTATGATGTATTTATTTTATTGAGCTTATTAATTTTAGTTCTTTTTTAACCTACTTTCCCAGTAAAAGTCCGAAAAAGAAGAAAAAAGCATGAAAGAAGGTTTAATGCATCTTAAAAATATCGCGAAAAACAAAAAAAAAAGTCAAAAATAAATAAAATAATTAAATAAAAATCGAAAAATTAAAAATTGGAAAGTAGGGTATTGAGATGGGGAAAAATGTCTGTCGGTCTGTCTGTCTGTGTGTCTCCCCCTAATAACTTTTGAGTGAATAGTCCGATTGGAACAATTTTTTTTTGTTCGAAAGATCTCGGCGAGGACACCTCATTCCTATATTTCATTTTTTGATTTGAACTATTTTTTGTTCAATTTTGAACAGTTCAAAAAAACTTAACATTAGCGCCTACAGGGAAATTCAAGGCAATTCCGAACTGTGAGGCGAATTTGCTTCAAACAAACTTTGTAGGAAAAAGCTTTAGATGAAAAACTTGTATATAAAATATCTTTTTGACTTGAACATTTTTCCGTTCAATTTTGAACGGTTCAAATCCTTTAACATTAACGCCTACGGGGAAACTGAAAGTCAATGTAGATTCCGTACTTGAAGGAGTATTTACTTCAAAAAAATTTTGTTGGAAATAGCTCTTGACGCCGAACTCCAGACTCCGACTCCTAGAATTTAGGGGCACCTGACTCCGACTCCGACTCCTGTGCCCGACAATTAATCAGACTCCGACTCCCCGACTTCGACTCTGATTTCGTAGCTTTGGCAAAAATCTAGTCACGGAGGACAAATGACTGACACAGATTCTTGGATATTCGACTCCGACTCCTTTATCTCAAAATGAGATTGACTCCGACTCCACAGCTATGGTTTTAACTGTGAAATGATTATTGTTGAAATGAGTTGTTTTTATTTTCACGCTAAAGTTTTAATTTAGGTATTCAGTTTTCGGCAGATAAACCCGAAATCATTTATGTTTCTACATAAAGATATGCGCAGACGATTTTTTTTTTTTTTTTTGACAATGAAAAATTATTTCTTTAAGTTGACTTTTTTTTTTTTTTTAAATATTTTGGTAAGTGTATTAATTAATTAAAAAAATTATTTTTGGCATCAGGGGAAAAAGAAACGATTTTTTTTGATATGATGTATTTATTTTAATGAGTTTATTAATTTTAATTGTTAGGGTCTGGTGGGGTAAAGTGGTCATAAAATCGTAGGTTTTCAACTTAGATGGATCATAAATACAAAAAGTTCTTCAAAAACTTGAGTTTTTTTGCTGTTATTTTACATTGCATTATTAAAGAACACGGTAAATTGAATTTTAGTAAAAAAAATATTGATTTAAGTAATTTTATAACACTTTCATTTCCCTATGTATTTATGACCACTTTACCCCATGGGGTGGGGGAAAGTGGTCATAGCCTGGGGTAAAGTGGTCATAGTTAAAAATATATGCAAAACCATTATAAATAACCCTAATATTTGTATATTTCGGTTAATTTTAATGTTACAAGTATACACACGAGTATATGTGTGTATGCACAAGTATATGTGTATACACGAGTATATACGTGTTGTGTAAGCATGAGTAAACACGTTCATATATGAGTAGATACATGTATACATCAGATACAGGCATGAACGGGCCTACTCAAGTATATACGTGTATACAAGAGTATATAAGCATGTATAAGTGTCTACACGAGTACATAGTGTTTCGTGTATATACGAGTATATATGCGTATAAACGAACATGATATGCGAGTATGCACTTGTATCTCGAGGATATACGTGCATGTCTGATATATATATATATATATATATATATATATATATATATATATATATATATATATATATATATATATATATATATATATATATATATATATATATATATATATATATATATATGTATATATATCTATATATATATATACATATGGAAGCGCGAGTATAAACGCATGTATACGAATAAACAGGATTATATACCTGTATAGACGTATATACGTACAATTAAGTGTACACACCAATACATGTATGTATACACGAGTATATACGCTTATATACATGTATGCCTACAGAGTTACAGAGTAAATCCAAGCTCTTAGTCAAAAAAGTAAGGGGTGTGAGAGGGGAGGCTAAGAAGCAAAGAATCATAAGGAACTTATGGTCACTGACGCGCTACATGCACACAAAGCCAGAAATTGGTGGAAGCAAAACAGGTCACAAATTTGTTGCACAAAGAGGATTTTACCCAACATTTTAGTTTTTAAGAAATATTTAGAGCAGTTCTTAAAAGTTGGGGGATGTAGTAGCTCTAATTCGAGCATTGCAACACAGGCGCAGCGAGTGATGAAAGTTTTTCTAAAGTCAGGTGCAGCGACTGATGAAAGTTTTTCAAATGTTAGGAGCAGCAGCTGATAAATGTTTTTCAAAAGTCTCGTTATTGCTACAGAGAGTGTATTACAGCTGCAGGTCGCAAATTTCATCAATTGCTTTTAAACTTTTTTTAGACCTAAAATGTTGTGTAAAATTGTCTTTGTGTAAAAAATGTGTGACCTGTTCTGCATCCATCAGTTTCTAACTTTGCATGCATGTAGCGCGTCAGCATTGTGTTTGTGACCTTATGCTCCTTATGATTCTTGGTTCTTTTTCCTCCCCTTCAACACCTATTACTATGTTACCCAAGAGTTTTAACTCACCCTACATACTTGTATATCATATGCTTGTATGCAAGTGTTTACTCGAGTACGTACGCGTATGTACGTGTCTACCTGAGTGTATACGTGTTCGTGTATTTACAAGTATAAGCTAGTATATACGTGCATAGTCGAATGTACATCTGTATAGATAAAAAATATTTGCAGATATCCATATACATATTTATTGGTGCATTTATGTGAATACGTCTATATACATGCCTACGCGAGTATATGCGTATGCATACGCATATACTCGTATATTTAACCCTATTTACTGTAAAAGCAATACATATTAGATGAAATTAATATTTAATTAAAATATGCCTTCTACTTAAAGATTAAGTAACATTAAAAGAACAATATTCGTTAAGCCTAATAGTATGACCACTTTACCCCATCTTACTTAAATTGTTCTAAAAAATTATCTAAAATAGATTCAGCTAACTGCTAATGAGTAAGAGTTCTTGAGACATGTAGGAAGCTTCCTGTGCAGTCAATCTGTTCATAATCTTAACAAACAAAATTTCTCAAGGAAGTTAAAAGAGGTGTTTTGATTTTAAAAAATTTCATATTCATACAAAATAATTTTTTTTACCAAATTAAATTTTTCCATTTGTAAAATTTTGTATTCAAAATGTAGTTTCTAACTGCCCGACTCTAAAATAAAATTTTCACATTCATTCGAACATTTATTTCCAAGCTATAGCCATTTATTTGAAGTATGACCACTTTACCCCATTGACCACTTTCCCCCACCAGACCCTATTCTTTCGTTTTGAAAGCTGTTAAAAAAATTTTAATGGAAAAAAGTGCATTAGCTGCTTTGTTTAAAAGATGCTGCTATTTTATTTGTTCGTTTTTTGAGAATATTGATCAGGTACTAGAAAGTAGTATGGATATACGGGAAAGTAGGCTCGTTTAGTTCTAGACGGAACTTCTTGTTTTGCTTTTAGAAAGCGGCTAAAGATTTTTTAAAATCGAATATAATGTATTTGCTGCTTTGTTTAAAACGTGCTAATACTTTATTTGTTCGTTTATTTATTTTTTACGCGCCTAATTCTTTAGATGAGCGAGGCATATTTTATTTCCAGAAATCGGCTTAAAATATTTAAAAAAAAATATGGTATAAATAATTTGCGAATTTAGCTAATTTTGAGAATTTTGATCAGATACTAAAAAGTCGATATTGGTATACGGGAAAGTAGGCTTGTTTAGTTCTGGACAAACTTCTTGATATTATTACTGCGATGTGTTGACAGTTAAAAATATTTTTTCTCCATTTTTTTTTGTCCCTTTACTCTGTACTATTTTACTTATTTCTGTTTGAGCCGCTCGTATTCGTAAAAAACAACAAACACCATTCTAAATATGATAATTCGGCATCATAATAGTTGTGGTAAATTAGTTCGAACTATTGCTAAATTAGCTAAATGATACGATTTTACAGTGCAGTATGTGAAAAAATATTTTAAAAAACTAGTATGGAAGATTAAGGTAACTATAATATTATTTATAGGCTTTTAATAATTTTATAGTACTGTTTTCTTAGAGCAATGGGGTCGTTTCCAAAATTTTAAAAGTATTTTTTTCTGAAAGAACATGCTTAAAAATATAGGATCTGACCATTTTTAAATAATTTGTTTAAGTTCAATATTTTTAAAAAATTACTTAAATCGGTGCGCTTTCAATGTTTACGTGTCTGTCGTGTGACATCACAAATGATGAAATGCCATTCAGTGTTGCCATTCACGTAGAAATTATATTTCATTCACATCTTTACTCATGTGTATTGGCAACGATATGGTTGGTAGCAAGTGTAGAGCACAATATTTAATTCGCTTCTTGATTATCATAACGTGGAAACATGCTAGAAAGATGCGCCAAATTGCATCATTTGTGACGTCATAAAGACCACGCCTTGTTTTCAAAATCGGGCATTTAAAAAAAATAATTAAAAAAATTACTGTTGGGAAAATGAAAGTATTTTCTGGGTTCATGTTATTTTTTTAAATTCATTCTACCGATTTCAGTGACCAAAATTGGTACTTTTGATTGAAGGAAAACAACCCCATTATTTGGTATTTTTCTTAGAAAAAACTTAAAAAACATTTTTCGTCAATAACTGAAAACTTAAAAGTCTGTAGTTAAAAATATATTGTTTATTTTCAGAAAAAAGCATTTCTAATGTTACTGAAGCCCTTTTTACATTCGATGCAATTATTCTACGAATTTATTTATGCTACTTTAATACAGTTAAACTTTTAACAACTCTTTCGCTTTTTGTTGGGTTCATCTGATTCCTTCCATTTTCTTCCAGTTTTTTTTTTTTCATTTTTTCTGGTTTCTTCCGGAAGAAACCCAACGATTGAAAAAAACGTTCGGGAAGACTGAAATACCTCTGTTTTGCCGTGCTGCGAACCGAGGCAGAAAAACAGTTTTACAGAATATACCAATTGAATTCTTGCTACTGACATCAGATTCTACGGGAGTTTCGACAATACTGCCGTGGGCAGGTAGACGGCAGTATCTGCAGAAATGAGATTTCGAGATGTTTGAAGAAACGCGTTTTGATTCTATACTAACAATGGGGAAACGTTTCAAGTGGATATTTATTTCGCGCTTTTTTTCCCAGCTGAAACCAAATAAGCAAGCTGCTACAATAAAGCTAAAGCACAATACATGAAAGAAATGCAAAAAAGTGATTATTTTCAAATAAAAAAGGAACCGACTTCAAAAAACAAAGGGGAACTAAAAAGTAAAAAATAATTTATCATACTTACATAGGATTTAATACCCAAACGTAAAAATCAAATATATTTTACCATTCCAGTACAAAAATCAACTAAACACTCAATTATAAAATAAACACTGATCTTAATTACTATACGATGAATTATTTTAATACCTAACTAATTATATACGATCTCTTAATTTTTAATAACCATTTGAAGTCGATGCCTCCTATAAACTACCTAACGAAACTGAGTAGATTTAGTTTTAGACTCGCGTTTTGTTAAATTAGTGTTTAACTCAGGGTTTGGTGGTTTGTCAGTTATAAATTGGCACTAATAACTGGTCCTTGTTTCTCACCAGGATTTATTTGTGAGCTCATTTAGTTAAACCATTTAAATGTCAATGGCTTTCCTAACTACACTGGTGTGCAAAAATTAAGGACGAAGTCGAAAAATTAGCATATCAGCTGAACGAAGAGGCAGAGCGGACATAAAGACCAATCAGGAGATTAAGTAAGATGATGTACGGTAGCACATGCGCAGATATGCAGGCAGATGTAATGGGGGAGTGTTCTGAGTAGTATAAAGCATGTTGTCGGTGTAAGATCAGTATTTCTGGCAAAGAGATTGCACGCCTTATAGCAGTTAAAATCACACCGAGTTGCTGCCTCAGCGAGAAATGGCGAATAAGCAATCTTCTAGACGACATCTGAATGCTTTTACCCGAGGTCGAATCATTGGGAAGTTGGAGGAAGGCCGCAGTGTGACAAGTGCGGCTGCAGAGTTCGGAATTGCTTACAGCATCGTTTCACGACTTTGGAGACAATTTCAAACTACAGGAACAGCTATCCGGGGGTTCAGTAGTGGTCGTCCACGAGGAACCACACCCGCAGATGACCGGTATTTTGTCTTACAGGCCAGAAGAAACAGGCGGCAGACAACAGGAGAAATCGCTAGACACACGACACAGGGGACTGGACGACCGATATCGCGTTTTACCGTGGCCAGAAGACTGCACGGTGGTGGTCTGTTTGCACGACGTCCTATACGGTGTGTACCTCTAACGCCCTGCGCATCGGAGAAGGCGTTCTCTGTGGTGCCGGGAACACCGGAATTGGAGAGACAATGAATGGGGACGAGTACTCTTTACAGATGACAGTCTGAGTAGCGATTCTCATCGCATACTCATCTGGAGAGAGCGGGGGAAGCCGTAATCATCCCTCGAACATTATTGAAAGGGACAGGTATGGAGGTCGCGGTGTTCTCTTTTGGGGAGGCATCATGCTTGGTAGTCGTACAGACCTTCACATCTTCGACGCAGGTTCAGTCAACGGGACCCCGTTATTGTAACAAGATTCTTCTTCCATATGTGCGTCTTTTTAGAGGCGCTATGGGTACGCAGCTCCTTTTCATGGACGACAATGCACCATGTCATCGCACAGTAGCTGCCGAACAGCTCTTAGAGAGTGAGGATATTGAACGAATGGATTGGCCGGCACGATCTCCGGATCTCAATCCCATCGAGCATGTATGGGATTTTCTAGGCGGACGCTTGACAGCTCGTACCTAAACACCAGTAACGATTCGGGAGCTTCGATTGGCGCTGCAAGACGAATGGGCAGCAATGCCTCAACAACTCATTGACACCCTCATTCTCAGCATGGGCAGACGTTGTGAAACCTGCCTAGCAGTCGGGGGAGTTCATATCCCCTACTAAAGACCGGATGTTTCTTGCTGGACACCCATCACAGGGATGTTTCGGCCTTTAGTCGCATTGCGCTCCATGCTACTTTTTCAATAAAGCTTCTTTTTATCCCTATTATTTCTCTTTTAGTAAGTGTTGCTTACATTTCACATGTCCTTACGTATTGGGGATCTTACGGTATTAAATGTGTTGATTTGGAAATCTTTTGTACAAAGTTATATTGAAAAAAACCGTCTCGTCCTTAATTTTTGCACACCAGTGTATTTTATAATTCACAAAAATACGTAAATCGTATCACGTAACTTGTGAAAAAAGTCATATTTCTCTTTACTTGTCCCCGTTATAGATTAACACCACGCTAGAAACAGAGTATCTACTGAGATGTTGTATATATGAAGATCAAAATACTATTAGAGCAATGATATTAAATGAATTTCCTGTTTACTTCAGAGGAATCTTTATTCAAAATTTGCGATATGACTACTAATGATTAATACAGCGGAAATATTTAGGTGGGGGTACTGTCCCAAAGCAAAAGCCCCCTAAAAAGGAAAAATACCCCTCAACCCCCCCCCCGCCAAGGAGCACCCCTGATTAATATTAATGTTTTATAGTACTTTCTTTAACACTGAGTAAAGAAAGTACTTTTATTTTCTGGCACTATTTTTAACAATGGATTTTATATTTAATCGTTTAATACTGAAATTAAACGAAGTTTATTGTTTTTCGCCCATAACTTTTTTCTGAAGAACAAATATGGTGAAGCAATGATTGGGACCTAATTTAGATTATTCCTTTCCATCAAACAAAAAAACCCATAAAAATCGTTTCACTAAATGAGACGCTATGAATTCACAAACAACAAAGCGCGAGTAAGAAATTTGAAGAGTTCCCTCGATTTCTCCAGGATCCCTCACATCCGGAGTTGAAGACCATTAGACGACCGGGAGAAGTATGCCGTTTCAAACAGGAAAAGAATTTTCCTAATCGGTCCAGGCGCCTTCTAATAATCGAGGAGCATAGTACATAAAAAAATTCCAACGAGTCTGTTAATTAGTATTGCCGTAACTGTGAATTAAACTGACGGCACCATGAAACATTAAATCTAGAATACTTGTCAAACTTCAGAAATCGGACACAAGTTACGATATATTTATTAAGGAATATAAATTTAATCGTAGGCAGGGGGGGGGGGATTTTCGTCTTCAATTCTCCTTGAATTGATCACTAAATATATTTCAGAACTGAAATATTAAAAAAAAACTTTAATGACTAAATGAAGTTATTTATTAACAAATTTTTTTTATATATTAAATTAATTAATTTAACTATTTTCGAAGCAAAATATATTTAATTTACTGATTTGCTACACGAGTAATAAATCCATTAGTAAGACTATAATTAAAATTAACAGGCGGTATCGTTAAAATCAAACATCGCGATGCATGAGAATTAAATTTTGTTCAAACAGCCCCTCGTTATATCGCGCCTTGTTATATCGCTCATTCGGATATATCGCTCTTTTCTTCTGTCTCCCGAAATATTAAAGCCTAAAATAAGAAAAAAACTTTGCTTTAAGTTTGAAACCATTTCTGAAAATATATGGTATTGCACAGAGAAGGTCTCTTTCTTCTATTTTGTCAATGAACAAAAGGAAGCAATTCTTCTGAATTCGCTGGAAAAGCAGCAGCAATTCCTGTCATCCAAATGTACATACCCACACAGTATACTTCAGTTTAAGATGGTCTGTAAAGTACTTGACATCTTCTTTTGTATTGATACATTGCCTTTACAAGGAGTGAGAGACATGAAGCAAGTATCATAGTAGCCCATGTAGAAGAGAACATAAGCCCTTCTTTTAGTACCAGGGGCGTAGCTAAGGGGGGGGTTTTGGGGACAAAACCCCCCCCGAAAAGTTAGTCTCAAAAAAAAGAGAAAAAGAAGAGAGAAGAGAAAGAAAAAAAAAAGAAGAAAAGGAAAAAAATCCAAGCGATTATACATATATATATATATATATATATATATATATATATTAAATATATATATATATATATATTTAATATATATATATATTTAATATATATATATATATATATATATATAAAAGAAGTAACCCCCCCCCCCCGAAAGTCGGGTCCAGCTACGCCACTGTTTAGTACAGAAAAGATTTGTACTTGTTTGCACAAACCAGGATTTGCATCAAAGAAGGGAATAATGATCTGGACGGGCGAAATAGTTTCCTGGAAACAATCTGGTTTCTTTTACTTTTCACATCCTTTCTACAGCAAGTAAAACGGATTAGAAAACCTACTCGAATAAGAGGGTATTGGAATGCTCATTCTTATCTCGCGGTAGCTCAGAAAGATCGTCTTCATTCGCCATTTGATGATTTTAACTTTCTGACGGGGAAAATTTACTTAAATTTCAATCTTGTTTAAATTTCAATAGATGTGATAGTACCCACATCGAAACCATTAGAAACTAATGTCAAAAAGAACGAATGCCAATTTACTTGTGTATTAGACATAACTATTTTTAATGCCCTCCGTTATATCGCGCTTTCGGATATATCGCTCTTTTTCTTTGTCCCCCGAAAAGCGCGATATAACGGGGAGTTACTACCTCCGTCGAACAAATGCACCGTTCACGCCAAAACCACGTGACCTGTGACGTGCGCGCAGCTGACGAAAGTTGATCTACGTAGCCACAACGTATAAATTTAAAGTTTCTTAGATTTCTCCGAGACCCCTCATCAGATCCAGACAAAATTTACATGAGACCATCTGGAAAGTAGACCCTTTCAAACAAAAAAAAAAGAATTTTCAAATCGGTCCAGTATTCTTGGAGAAATACGAAAACATACATAAAAAGCCGCAATACGAAATCATAACCTCCTTTTTTGAAGTCGGTTAAAAAAATGAAAAAGTTGGTGTTACTGCCCTTCACCTGCCCACGGTAGAATACTGCCACACTGACACTGGATCATACGTTTCAATTTTGACAAAAAATTTACGGAAACTTAACGATATATCGTCAAAGGATCATAAATTTCTGGAGTCACTTTCATTTGCATTCCATTTCATTACATACATTTTACGATGAAATTTTACTTTCGTCCGTAACCCAAAAAACGTACATAAGGTAAAATGCCTTAAAGCTGATACTGAAAAAGAAATTCTAAAACTGGTATCTTTAAAGAAAACAAATATTTAAATCATTACCAGTTTCTCAAAATAACTGAGAATGAACTGTACTCATTCTAAAATGTAACTTACAAAAAAAAAAAGAGAATCCTGTACTTGTGTTTGGCGTTAGATTACATACTTTTAAAATTTTCAATTTTTCATTAGTTTTCAGTTAGTAAAATTTCTACTTTCGCAGGAAATTTTGCTTGCATTATAAAGTTCATTTTAAATCAGGGTTTCCGCCTAGAAAAACGTTCGGTGGTAAGATGAAAAAGAAAATTTAAAGAAATACAATCAGAAGTCAAAATCTGTATTAAAAGAAAGAAATCTGGTATTTTGTTGAGTTAAACATTAAAATTAAATTGTCATTAACTTTAAGTAGTTACTTGAGAAACACAGAGCTTAAATGTATTAAAATATCATCTCAGAATTAAAAAGATCATTATCAACGTCAAAAAGAACAAAATTGCAAACCACTAATTTCAGGTTTAGTCCCCTTTTTTTCATGCCGAAAATGGGCAAATGGATGTAAATACACTCGAGAAAAGTTAATCCATCTATGAACTACCTTAGTCTTTTGTATTGAGAAGTGAGCGTTAACTTTGGCCTCCTAATATAAGAGGAGGAAATGTACTATGGTTTTAAAAAATCTGAATTGTAATTTCATTGAGTCAGCATCTGATACTTGGTTTTCAATTTTGTTACAATACTCCCTAAAATAATTTGTCATCTGTAACAGTTAACTTTCTTCGAAAGAAAAAAAAAAATGCTCGAGTTATTTCTAAGTAAAATTTATTAGAAAAGTTTACCTGGAAATGATATCAAGTATTTAAATAACATTTAATATTTTGTAGAAGCTAAAATATTAAATATTTCGTAAAAACTAAAAAAAGTATGTACGCTTCAAATACGAAACTATGATTGTGTGGGTACATTTTTATGTAGGACTGGAAAAAAAAGCATTTTATCAAAATCAATATTTCTTGGTGTTTTTGATGAGTTGGCGACAAGAAAATTTGTGCCCAAAAGCTTGCCGGTACATAACCAGGTGGTCACCAAATTTTGACATCACTTTTGTTTGCATTGAAATTAACATCGATTTGCCACAGAAGTATCTAAACAACCGCTTTTGTAATATTCGAGTGCAACTGAAAGGAGAGATGCCCCAATTAGACTTCACTAAGTGATTACATACAAAATTTCAACCTTTTATAGCATACCGTTTCTGAATTATGCATGAAACGTATATGAGTTATTGTACATATTTGCGCATATACAGACGGCACGAGAAAACTTACTATAATTAAATCAGATATCGTCAAAATTCGTATTTCGGCGGTCCATACGTTCTTAGGTGCACATGCACGTGCGGACAAGCTAAAAAAGCGTCATCATTCATTCGGAGATAGAAAATTTACTTCGCGAATCCAATTCTTCCCTTACTCCGTAAACGGAAGTAAAAATTCAGCCTCCCGAGCTTCTTTCTTTGGGGAAGCAAATTTACTACTCGAGTAATAAAACATTAAGACCTTTCCTTGAAAATAATGCTTTACGCATCAATATTTCTTATTTGAATCCTATGAAAAGAAAAAAATTTGTAATTGCGAATTATAACTTTACAGCATTGTTTGATGGCTAAAATTTTAACGATTATAATTTAGAAAATCAGATTTTGAAAATTATGAGATTAGTGTGCTTGCTGTTGCGTAGTTAGTTGCTTAACCGACTGTTTTAAATCTAAAAGGACTGAAGCAGAACTTTTAGAATATAATTATTCGGTTTCTCAAGGTGAACTTTTAAATTAATCTGTTGTCACTATCATACCGTTAGAAACAATACGATTCCAGAACTATAAACTATAAAAAAAAGTAGCATTCTTTCTTTTTTTTTTTCATCCCCCAAAAGTATGAATGTATATTTTCAAGCTGACATCCCGGGGGCAATTCTTTCATGGGCTTTAGAGGTTGGATTCTTCCTTGTTAGTTTTGCTGGATAAAAATTTGCTGTAAAAATATTTCATCTCTCAAGAAGAAAATTTAAATGACGATTAATTTGAAAAAAAAAATGTATTCAAATCCGTTAAATACTTACAGTTTTCTTTTCATTTCAATTTTTAAGCTTTATCAACTAATCCTTCAGAAACAATATTTTTCTTTGTTACTTAAAATTAACGTTCATTACTAAGCATCAAATTAAGTATCTTAAAATTACTAAGCTAATATCTGTACCTCAGATCTAAACTAAGTCCAAAAATTGAGATTTTCCGTTTATTAGTGCGTCGTATGTAGAATCCTATTCCGCATCTAGCCATAGGAACGCAATTTCAATATATATATATATATAATTTTTTTTTAACCAGTGTTAAAAGAGAGCACAACCAATATTTTGCATGCGACAGACAAAAGTTTTTCCTTTCTCTCAAGTAGCGATTATGTGACTTACGTTGTTCTGGCTCTGAGGTACAGATATAAGAGTATATATTGTGAACTTAAAATTAATAGTAAAAAAACAAACAAACACAAAAAAAAAAAAAAAAATAGCACAGCACACGCAGTGGCGAATTCCGTATAGCCACTAATTGGGCTTCAGTTCTGGGTACCCAAAAATTGAACTGTCATAAGTTGTACTTTGTTAAATTAACAATACATTCTTGTAGCCTAATGAGACAACTGCAAAGGGAAAACATAAAAAAAGTAAGAAAAAGAAATGAATCAAGTATTATGGATTGGGAAGTATATTGGGACAAAAGTAAAACTTAAACCGCATTTTGGGAGCGATGAACTTACAATTATAATTAGGAATATAATGCTCGATTAGGTTACTACAAAACTATATTCATGATTATAATTGTAATTATCAACACTGCAGTACTAAAGAAACAGCGAAGGTAACACAGACTAATTACAAAAGGAAAGTAATATCTACTTTAGAAAGTATTTGAATTTACTTACAGTACTTAGACTGCGACATATCGTCGAAAATAATGTATGAAAAACTTTACTGATACATTTTCGATTTTATACACAATTTTAAAAGCTTTAAACCTTATTTTACGAGTTGGAATGTAACAAAAACAGGGCGTCTGTTTGTTGAAGACTTCAATCAATTTCGATTCTGAAAAAAAAAAAAAAAAAAAAACTATATCTGTTTCTTCTAGTAGACATTTCTACTGCATAAACACAAATAAGTTTCTTCAAAGGAAAAAGAATCTACAAATTCAAGAGAAAAGAATATTTCGCCGAGTGCTAACAAGCATTTTAACAAAAATAAATGTAATACAGAGAAAAATACGGAAAATCGTTATACTTGCTTTCCTACTATTTCGCAAATCATTTCCTGAGAAAAAAAGTAATTTAAAAAAGAAGTTTAAAAATTTGAAATTTTTATCGGCTGTTATGGTCTTTTTTTAACCAATAAAATACTTGTAATTGATTTTAGAATATATGCAAGGTTTTTTTTCCTCTTGACTCCTTTTGGGACTAGTAAAACGAAGTAACTGTGATTATCTCTGCTTTTCCGTGTTCTCATGTTACGTTATAAACGAGGCTGTAAAATTCATTTTAATATTACTTGAGGCTGTTGAGGTTATTTAAGAACTTTTGATTCAATATTAACTCGTGTGTCACTAAAAGATTAAATGTGTAAATTGTTGAAATAAATGCAGTTAATAAATAAAACCCTAGTGTAATTTATCATTTCTATGCTCATGTTATTATGCAAAATCATAAATATTAAATTTTTGTCATTCCCATTTTCCAATGAAATATAATTAAAGCAAACAATTTCTACTTATTTTTCCTAAAAGCAGACATAATTGCATTATCGTGCCGAAAATTGGTATATTAAGCAATATTCCTTTTCAACCAAAATTTTACATTGAGTGCTAAATTTTGATTGTGTATTGAAAGCTCTAACAAATAAAAGAAATTTTCATCCTACAGAAGTTTTTGCTTTTAAGTTCAGAGAAATGTTTTGCTTACTAACATCATGGGAAGCAGCGTACCTAGGCTTTCAAGGAATAAATATTTGTTTCGAGTAACCTGGAAGGCATTCATTTGTAATTAATAGTTAAAGTAATTTATTAATGAATAGACTTTCAATTATTGCAAAAATAAGCCATTTCCATGACCTTGTGCTCAGATTATACTGAGCTGTTTGAAAAAATGCTCTGAAGGAAATGGGGTGAGGTGGGAAAAGTAATCATACGTCAAATAAAAGGTTGTAGAGCGATTCCCGAACAAATGTCCCGTGCGTAACGCTAAATTTTTTTATTTTATTCAAGTAACTATTAAATATTGCATTAACTGTTATTTCTTGATAGTATATTAAAGCATATATCATTCCCCAACAGCATTATTTTTTGAAAGCTTTGGTTATCTGGAAAAAAAAAAATTAGCATTACGCCCGGTACCTTTAATTTTTGAAATAAAGTCGGAATGAGTTTCATTTCAGATTTTTATAACTCTGAATAAAGTTAAATGTTCAAAATCAATAGCAATATTGAATTTCGTGAAACACGCTTTCTTTGTTTGCTTATGAAGTATTTTAAAATCCTAACCTCTTAAAACTTTCTCGTGAAAACTTTGTTTTTCGGAATTTTCATGAGATTGACTATGCAGAAAGCGTACCAAATATCCCAAGAACACTTCCACATTCGCAGTTAAGCTGGAAACATCTATTATAATATTTTATAACAACTGAAACTGGGGTAAAGTGGTCAATAGTTTCTTCCGAGTTTTAATTTATAAGACAGGCATTAGTCAAAATTATTTTAATGTGACGAAATTCAATACAAAGAAGCTTAAATTCTGCATTTCGATTGAAATCGGTGGAAGTTATTTCTAAATGCTTGATAAATTCTTTGCACTTATTTCGCAACTACGGATTACAGTTTATCATAGTCTAACAAATTTTCCCAAAAAGTCCATTAAATACAAATGAAAAAAAAATCTAAAATTATTTGATATACATTGAAGAAGAGTATTCTTCAACGTATATCTAATGTCAATTATCTAATTTTCTTCTGCGTTTTAATAAAAATTTTTTCAGCCACTCTTTAGAAGTTTCTTAACATAACTTAATATAGAAACTGCAAATGCTATGCTTAATACGTTCTAAAAACAAATTTGCTGAATTATAATTAGCCAAACGCCGAAATTATCACGCCTTTCCTGCTGATATTGACGAGTCAATTAAGCTTAAAACTAAGAGCCAGTTTCTGACCACAGCCGACGACATAAATTAGTAATTTTTGAAAATAACGAACTAGTTCTGTTAAAGAAATAGACGTAAGTATTTAAAAAATACTGTTTTCATGATCGTTCTACATCAGTTTTTTAATGCGACCATTTTACGAGCTAGAGTGTGATAAATACATATTTAAAAGAAAATGTCAGGACTATTTAAATCTATTTTTTCATAAAAAATTTCAGTTCAATGTATTCTTCATTAATGTAATTTTAAAAAAATCTAAGTTTTAAAAGAAAATTATATATTATCTAGCCAAGTTGAAAAACTTTGCCTTTATAACCATTTTACCCCGCCAGACCCGATACTGTTTTACTTTTGGCTGCGGTCTAATTAAAAAAAATTAGTTTTTACTTAAATATCACTCAACAGATTATGTAACCTGAAGGCGAGTGATGTACAAATTATAAAAACAACCTTTTATCTAATATATCATGTATTTATAGCACTGACGTTATTCAGATAACTAAACATAATGATTCCTAAATGAATAATTATCATATAAACTTTGTGCTACAATATGATTAAGGTGAAAAAACAACGTAAATAAAGCACAAATATTGAAGAAAATACAGCATATAGCTATTTCAAGGCTACAATGGAGCCTCTTCATCAGTGCAAAAAGCTCACCAACACAACCAGAAGTTGCGAGAGAACACAGTTCTGGATCTCACAATCTCAATCTGTGTCATTCAGTTCTGGAATCACAGTCACTGGATTTGATGAAGAGGCTCCATTGTAGCCTTGAAATAGCTATATGCTGTATTTTCTTCAATATTTGTGCTTTATTTACGTTGTTTTTTTTCACCTTAATCACATGATTCCTAGTTTCAAAATTTTTTTTTTCTAATTCTAAAATACAAAAAAGATTTAGACAATGGTTTTCGCGGACTCCAGTATTCCTCTGTGATCTCTATTAATTTCACTTGATTTCGAGAAAATTAAAAAATATTTAACTCATGGCGAAAAATGTTAAGACTTAATTTGTTTTCCTAGTTTCGGATTACTTCATAATATATCTAAAATAATTTTGTAACAATTTTCATGAACAGGATATTTGAATGTATGATGCACACGTTACAGCGAATTGACGTTACTTCTAGTTTTCCAATTTCGAATAATGTTTGAGATATTCAATAGTAATTTAACTTAAATTCCTTTTACAGTGACTGATAACATGATTGAACCGCCATAATGACGAAAAGTAGAAATTCCTTACTCATGGTATTTAACTTCCCTATTTTTTCATCTCAAAATTAACAGACAAAATCTGTCGACAGAATTCGTATCTATGAAAATGAAGATCCCAATATATATTTAGAAACGTCAGCTTGGAGTCTTCATGAAACATTGTTTCAAGATAAAATATTCAGTAACTACACAAAATTAAAATGCAAAGTATAAACAGTTTTATTCGACACCATAGGCAAATACAAGCAAATAACTTCAAAAAAGCAACAATGTGAGCGTCGATTGGTTTTTTCTGAATGCTGTACAAATTTGGGAACAGGTTCGTGACAATGATAAGTTTCCCAGTTTGAACAATAGAGCATGAATTAAAGGAGTATTAAAATTTTATAAAATCTTTCAAGTTAGAAAATGTAAAAAGTTAAAAATCTAGCTCCTACTGCTGTTAATGTAAAAATTGTACAAATAAGTTAATGACATCAATGACAGTACAATGAAGGACTAGCTGAAAAATGTCTACTAGTTGTACAAAGTGATAAAGGCACTATGTGTAGCAACGCTAACAGAGACCACCTCTTGAACATCTAGAGGAACATTTTCTAGCTTTTTAACTTAGGTTTACAGGACTGGCAGCAGTTGCACCGAGATAAAGATCAGATTTCAATATTTCAATCTGCGGGTAAAGTAGTAAAAATGACATGGTGCTCAACATATGACCAAAATTTAATTTGTGACACTTCACTCGGGTACGTATGAACATTCAATAAAAGTTTTTTTCAACGGCAGATAAAGTTCTTCATACGCGTTGAATCGAAGTATCAACATCTGCTTATAAAACCACAATTGCTGAAATTTACATCTCACCGCTTCACTTTAGGTTTAGCACAAACAGCGCGGTATATACAAGCCGGAACCGAGTCTGTTTCGCAATGCGTATGCTACTAAAGCTTAAATAACTTGAATTTGGCAAAAATTGCCGGAGTTCATGACACAGAAAATAAAACAGTTCTAAATTAAGGCACTGTAACTGAGCGGCATGATGCTAAACCTTTTGGCGATAGTTTGGACTCGAGTCCGCTGGACACTGTACAATTTAGGAATATTAGTTTTCATGTTCACTTTTGGCTGTCGTCCTGTGGACAATTCCGTTGGAATGACCGTTTGAAACTCCATTTTTTACACCGTTTTCTGTGGGTTTATGATAACCATTTGAACCGTTCATTCCATTCCCGACACCATTTTGTTTGCATATTCCGTTCTGTTTTCCGTTGCTGTAGCCATTCGAGATGATTCCGTTGCTCTTGCTCTCTCCATTCATGTAAGCTGCAGAGCCATTTAGGGATTCTTTCAATTTAGCTGCAGCCAGTTTCTTCTTGCCGTAAGCGTTCTTGTAGAAGTCGGCAAACAAGAACCAGAACAAGACGGCATGAAAGCCAATCCACCACATGAATCCTCGAGGATAGTTGCATTCTCGGAAGAGAAGTTGGAATGAGTGCACGAAAATGGCAATGAATTGTACCTGGAAAGAAAAATTACTGCATCAATACACAAATGAAATACTTTTTGAATGCACAAAATGTTTGACATTTCACAGTTCATTTATTAAAATTCAAAGTGAGGTAGCTTTTTACGAAATGCATTCTTGCAAGGTTAAACACAAGGTTCAGTACCAAAAATTGAAATTACTGCGCACAATGTCTTATACAATTACATGGACTGTAATTATACTTTAAATATACACTTTCAGTTAATGTGCTGAACTCCTATATACAGGGTGATTATAATTAAAGTTCCACTTTCAAAACGCTGTAAAAATAAAACCACTGGTCAGAATGACTTCAAAGGAATATTATCGAAGGAGGGAACTTGATGGCAGAAGAAAAATATATAGTTGGAATTTTTAGCAATAGATGGCGCTGTAAGCATCATAATTTAATAGTGGTCGACTAAAATTACAAATAAATCATAAAATATTACCTAAGGTGTAAACTATACGTTAAAACACCGTACTACTCAGCGTGCACGAAGATATTGGTGTGATACTGTTAGTTAAGTAAGCCCATCCAACATGGAAACGTCATATCATATCATCGGATGGGAAAAATCTGTTTTTAATTGTCCGGAGGCCGAAAACCGCATGAAAAGCATCAGTAAAAATCAAATCTGTCGTTAATTTTCGTGAGACTGGCGCAAAGGATGTTCAATATAATTTACTCGGTTTTCTGTAACAAGTTGAAATCGAGAAACAGCATGTTCCACGACTGATTGAAGTGTTTCCGGGGTCACGTTTAAAATGTGTTGCGTAATGCATGCCTTCAGCTCAGCAAAGTTTGCAATCGGAGCACTGAACACAGCTTTCAGATAGCTCCATATCCAGAAGTCACACGGGTTAAGATCAGGTGATCGGGATGGCCAGGTCTTTCATTGAGACAGTCATAGTGAAGTTCTCAGATGCGAAATGAGGAAAAAACGTGTGTTTGGCGTTTTTATTACAACTTCAATGAGTCGGGCGCATGATAAGTGTTTTGATTTACATATTCACACTTGCAGCGCCATCTATTGCTAAAAATTCAAACTATTTAATTTTTTTTGCCATACGTTTTCCCCCTTCTTCGATAATATTCCGTTGAAATTTGAGGTCATTCTGACTAGTGGTTTTATTTTTACAGCGTTTTGAAAGTGGAACTTTAATTATAATCACCCTGTACTTGTAGCATTAAGTTGATATAGATAGCTTCAATATATAAAAAACCACCAAGAATAATTGCCTGTATTGCTTTCGCGAGCTTGACGTTGTGGACTAATTTCGAAGTCGAAACACATGAACACAAATTTTCAATAAATTAAAGACGTGAATTAAAAATAATCTTAAAATTTTGGGTATGAAATAATGGATTTCTGTTTTCCAAATTTTATGCAGTTGTAAAGGATGAAAGTATAGAGTTTCATCGATTATATAGTGCCATTGAAATTGAGAAAATCTGCAAGATTAAAATTCATATTAGAGATCAGACAGAACAAAGACAATATTAATTACACTAAATATTCCGAGTGCATTAGGTAATATTAGGCCAGTTTTTCCCTCTTATAGATTGTGACTATATGAATTAGACAATATACCTGTTAAATGCAATTACAACAGATTAAAAAATGTACGCGACTGAAATTCATACACAAGGTTGGCGAAGTCAATGCCTCAAACCGCATTTAATATATCACTTCTACAGGTTATTATTTCTTGTAATTATTATGGTTACTGTACATGAAAGTAAATATTTCAAAAACTATGCAAAGAAGTCAAATACGACCACCTTCTTGAAAAACTTCATGATTAGAGTAAATTTTAGATTTAACGCGTGTATTGAATTATTTTAGTAGGTAGTCGATTTACAAACATTTCTTTGAAACCATCCAAAATGAGATTACAACTTTTTCAGCATAAACGAAGTGTTATTGACAACACTTTCGAGGATAGCATGTTTAACAGATAGTTTCAAAAAAAATCCGATTATTCCTTTATTTGAGAGTTAAAAACCCTGCACATGTTTAAATTTGTTTCGGTTATACCATAAATAAGAGAATCTAAGGCACAAAATTCACTGAAAATTAGTTCAAGTTGAGCAACTTGATTTCATTCGTTTCAACCCTTAAGGACCTTGGGAGATGAGTTTCCCAATTTCAAAATTTCTAAAAGTATCTAATACAAAAAAATTTTTCTACACGTTATTAGCAAATATTGGTTTAAATATTAAACATTGTAAATTTGTTTTAGACATCGCAAATTAAGTACATCTACGTTCATATTTACATGCCTCTGTTGCCCAAGATAACTTTATAATTCAAAATTAAATGCAGATAGTTTGATTAACCAAACATTTCAGAATGGAATGACAAATTAGATTTTGAATATTTGTAGTTTTGCATATCGTATAGACTATAGACACAAGTCGACTCCATAGTAGAAACAGCGCAACGTGGCGACGTAAGTGTAGGATTCTTTAGAAAGTCTTCAGACTCTTTTGTAGTTGGAGAAAACTACAAATTTTGCTGAAAACAATGCTTAATTTCTGTAAACTAAGATTTGTACTATATTTTCTTGAACATAATCCACAGTTGGCATGTACATTTGAACCTTATTTTGAAGCATTTATCGGTGCCGACTTGGATTTTACTATCGACAGTCGCTTTATCATGTCAGCTAGTTTTGAATTTAAGATGCGTCGCAGACTGCTGAAAAATACTCTGCTGCTAGGCCCACTAGTTTACACAATGCACATTAAGACAATTTTCACAAAATTTGCCATACATGTCATTTGTGTTGCAATTGTTTTATGTATAAAAATTGTCCATGCTTATCCGCATAGTTAAAGAAGAAAGAGTCTCAGTAGGCTATTTAATTTGAAATTATATTGTAAAAATCGTGCGCTATTAAGATGCTTCTACGTCACGTTTCATGAATACTTTGCAAAAGCAAAATTTCGTACAAACTCTAAATATTGTCTATGAATACTATTTAGACAATCTGGAATAAACTGCTGAAAACTTACCATTTGGAAAGCAGTCATGTACTTTTTCCACCATAAATATTTGTTCATACTAGGTCCAATAGCTGCTAAGGCATAGTAGAAATACATGACAATGTGAACTAAGCAGTTGACGAATGCGAAAAATGTACTGTGACCACCTAAAAAGTAGAGAAAGAAGGAATTTGATAAATCTTTAACACAAAGGTGATTTAAGATCTACAATCTTAATTCTGGTGAAACTTCATCCGCTCATAACATTATCATTGGTAGCATTAGTAAAATAGGCACTTGTTAATGATGTAAGAACATAACAATTTGGATCAAAACAAACCCAACTAAAGGTTGTGGAGCCCTCCAAAAATACATTTTTAAATGCTACCAGTTTCTACAAAACGTGCGTTAACACTATGTTAATTAAGTACTGGCAGGATGTTAATATACGTGCGGGAACAAAAGTATTTGAATTTCGAAAACTTAAGATCCTGAAGATCTCATTGCAACACATAGTCTACATTTATGCATCAGAACCCCGATTTAACGTCTTATTTAAAGCTTTTCCGCATTGAGAGTTCTTTCTCGTGGGTACCGAAGCTCTTCAATGTCGAGTGCTGTTTTTCTTCCCGTATAATAAGTTTCTCTATATTCACTGTGTTCCTGCTTTTACCCAAATAATGGTAACTTCGTTTTGCTCATTTGTTTAATGAAAAATTACACATTAAATTTCTTTTGAAACCAGAAACATAATTCCAATTCTTCCAACTTAATTCAGTTCACTGAAAATAGACGGGGTAAAGAAATGCGATAGGCGCGTAGATTTTATATCCTCTGCCTAGAAAGATTTAACAAAACGCTGCCTCTCATTTTTTCATGAAATTAGATGGCCAGGTTGACTGTACTGAATATAAACTGAAGCACACTGAATATGATTTTTCAGTGATTTCTATTTTGAAGAGTACTGTTTGTGATGCAAATCTTATTACTACAGCAGTTCCAGAATGTTCAGACAGTCAAGTTATCAGACCAAGAAAGAAGACTGAAGTCTAATAACTACCTTCGCTTGATGCTGCTATAAAAGTACTTTCTAATGACTTAAAAACTCTTAATTGACATGATTTGCAGGAAGAGCACGCACAATACTTCTGCGATTAAAATTTAAACAAACGGGCAAATGATCGAAATTTTAAACTAAGCTAATTTGTAATATTCTATTTTATCATGATACAGTCAATATAATGTAAAATTCTTCACTGTAAATCTACACACATTCAAATGTTATGAAAGTGTGGTATGTGTGGTAATAGGCTGGAAAACTTTTTCTCGCCTATTACGTTTCTGGTCAGTTCCGTAAAAACTAAATCTGGGTTCTACTGAATATAATTTCTCTATAATAAAGGATACTCTTATTTTGCTCAAAGAGCTGACCATTCAATTAGAAAAGCGTTTTTAAAAGTTAATGGAACTAAAAAATGTCATTTTTCACCACTTTTAATAAACGAAATTTGTTACTCGGACAGAAATGCGAGTTCTATTTAGAGGATAGAAATAGAAGTCCATGACAAATAGTTAAACAAAGAGAAGTCGATATCAGTATAAGTAATTTTACGCCTATGATTATTCGGGAAAACCAGATTGTACCTAGTCCTCATGAACTTCTGAAGTACATTACGGTGACAAACTTCAGTATACAGGCACTTCTAGCGAGTTTTAATACTCAAATTAGCACCGCTTGAGTTATTTCTTTATTCGACTGCTAAGGTTCATTCCTGCGAAAATAGTACCTAAAGAAATCCTGTCCCGACACTTTAGAATTTGTATTATCAGTTTTAATAATTACCACCAATTCACTATTTTGATCGAGTCTTCAGTTAATGTGTGTTCAAGTATCAATGTTTTTTACATAAGTATGGTGGAACCTCAAATTCGTTTTCAAAATCTATCTTTAGCTTACAAGCAATCTTACCCCTGATGAAAGTGCGAGTGCTTAAAATATCAATTGTATAGTAGCTGGAATATCGTTGTAAGTATTTACAGTACAGTATATAGTACGAAGCGAGTGTACGTATGAAAACGGTAATATTTTTAGCAGTGGGTTTTACTGTCAATTCAGTGAAGTGTGTCGATTGTGTTGTGCACAAATTGACCAAACTGTTCCGTCTATGGATGTTTAAAAAAATTTTTGTAGACTGTAGAAAAATGTCGGGGAAAACAGAGTGACTACACAGTTAAAAGAAAAGTTAAGTTCTCAAACGCATAGCGAAGGAAAAGTAGAACACAATAAGCTGTTTAATTTCGTGTCGGTAAAGTTATAAGTAAAATACAGTTGAAATTGAATGCTCCTGTGCAATGACAAGTGCTAAAACAATTTAGCAGAGTCACAATTCAACAATTTATAAAATCTCAGGCTTCCACTTCACAAGATGTTCGGATTACGTGTAATTTTGAATTTCCGTGGTTTGGATTTTCGAGGTTCTCATGTACTTCATGAAAGGATGTAAAACACTTTTAGACCCAGAATATTAGGTGTCGCAGTTTCAAGTCATCAGGAGTAATAATGATAAAATGCATCCGTTTGTCTCTTTCACATGAAAATTTGGTTGTTACACCTTCGAAATTAAAATATTTAATTTATGACTTTACAATTTTTTATACTTTAGTGTCCAGCGTTACAACCATTTCGAAGAAAAAAGACAAGCACATTAAAACCGATTATGATAAAAAGTTTTTTAAATTGCAAACAGAATTACGTTTTAGAACAGTTTATAATAATAAAGATATATATATACATATAGAAGACATAATTGTTAACAGTTGGTAAAAATACTGAAAAACCCTTTATAAAATTCTTATGTACAAACCATTAAAGCTATATTTATACAGAAATAAGTGGAGAATGAAAAAATAGGATCGATTAAAACAGCCATCGTTCAAAAGTGTGAGACCTGATTTGTCTTTCCAAGAGCATTACACCCTTCTATCCCTTACTATAAGAGAATAGATAGATTTAATCTTCTTTACTGGTGTGTCTTCAAGAGTCTTTTGTTGCTGACTATTTTAATGTAGCTGAATTCTACCGTGCCGCACGCGGATAATTACGGTCCATGGACACAACTGGGACACAGAATACAGAACTTGTAAATTAGATATATTTTTCTAAATTTGCAGCTATGCTACTAGAGAAATTCACATCACAAACGAGAAGCCGTTTGGAGATAAAACTTTGCTATTGCTCCTCCATTTTTATAGCGCATTAACGATTGAACTAGTCGACTTAAATTTAAAAATAATACAACTTCGTACCAGGAGTAAACTTGACACCCCACCAGACACTCATTGGCATGATGCCGTGGTGTATGACGTGAAGAGTAGAGATGTGAGTAAATTTCTTCCTTAAAACAAAGAAAATCTAAAAGAAAACGAAAAATAAATTAAGTAGACGTTTCAAAAAACTCAATTTTCCAATTAAAAAAAAAATTGTACTTACTGTATCTGTGAACTCTAAGAACTTCGTTAAGTAGTACCACCAAGCTAAGTGTGCCATCTGTAAAAGATAAAAAGTTTGTATCCTATAAAAATAGACTACCAAAAAATTTTACAATGTTTTTAAAATTCTTGTATAAAATATGAAGTTGGATGCTGAAGTTCAAAAACTTCAAGTTTTAGCTCAGAAAATTAAGAAGCTTGTGTATTTTCATAATACAAAAGATTAGAAAGTCTTAATCTTTGTCTCTTGGAGAAGGATTTACCTACAATGTGTTAATGCTGCTGATTGAAAACATTTATTGGCTGATTGCATTCAGCCCGATACAATGGCCGCTGCTTATATGAATCACGTTTGTTATAAACAGTTTTGATTTCATAAAGCAGCCGACTCAATAAAGCGGCTAATTCAATAAAGCTGGATTTTGTTCGGTTTTTGATGATTTGATTCACTACAGCGGCTAATTCAATTAACCACTGATTCATTTAACCGGCGTCCACTGTAACACATTCGAAGAACATATTGTTTAAACAGCAAGCTCAGAAAAATTGCGCAAAACATAGGTTATAAAAACTAATTTTAAAGCTCGATCTCAGAACTTGAAACATTCAATTTTAGATATGCGAGCAAAAACTAATAATGTCTAAAATTTCCGAACTACAAAGTTATTTCTACCTGCTACAAACAAAGTACGTTCAATATAAGCCTTTCCTAATCTTCCCTTGCCTAAGTGCTCCAAAAACACTTTTGGGCAAACTTGTGTATGAATCAATAATTAAAATAATTTTTAGGTTAAATTTGAAATCTTCAGTTGAGGAAAAAAAGAAAGTTATTACGATTAAAAATAGTTACCATTGTTCAAAAATTTAACATTTAAAAAAATTCTTTAAAAAGTTAAGGGCCTCCCACTTGCTTCTTTGTACACCTATTGAATATTCCTTTTTTTTTAAAGTTGAAGAAATGATTGCGCTTGTGTATGTATGCGCATTAGAAGTAATACTTCCTGTATACATAACTTTTTAGACTTTTGACTACACACTCAGGGGCGATCGGAAATTTCGGGGCTCGTCACATGATTTTCACGGGCCTCCTTATCGTTCTCCCTAATGTCCCAACATGTATTTCACTCTTCATTTAAAAAATCTTGGGTCCTCTTCAGACCTGGGACAACAGGTGTCCCTTCTCTGCCTCCCCCCCCCGTGCACGCCACTACCCACACTACACTTATAAAAGTAAACAAACTACTTTCAAATACAGAAATGAGTTTCAAAGTGATAACTTATCAAAATTGCGCAAAAACAATGGAGTGTATATAAAGAACAAAATATGGCAGTTCTTAAGAATGAGCAAAAACTTGAAATAATTACATTCCTAGTTTGTCGCAAACTGATCCAAAGTCTTTTAGAGATTCTTTACCCAAGTATAAACTATTTTTATGCTGATTCAATGAATATCCCGTTAAATAGCAAAACTGCCCGCAGATTCTAATTATAATTTGTCTCCGAATTTGAGACCAAAATTTTGTCTTTTTATTCCACTTTCATCTGCATTAAAGTGTACTCGTGTACAAGTGTGTTAACATCCGAATGCAACCTAAAGGAAAGGTGCACAACTAGACTAGGTGCACGTCTACGTACAAAGACACAACCTTCTACGACGGCATACAGTTTGAGTGATACGACATGCGTATGCACATACCAGGTGTCCGCGATTACTCGGGAATGGTCATAATGGATATGACAGTTGTCTATACGTTCGTCGATACACATAGACGTACGAACGAGTCAAAGTAACTACCTGATATTCATTCGGGGTAACTAAAAGGGAAATTTAGCCCGAAACTTGAGCGCAAATATTGTCGCGAATACATCAGTCCTGCACATCGTAGAAGGAAGTAAATGTGCACGAGGTAAAATTACAGACTTTTATCGTATGTTGTTCTGCCTATATGACAATTGCTTTGAACTGAAGGGGTTCCGGGCAACTCAGATCAAGTAGTGCCTGCAATAGTTTTCACTACAGAATTTAATTTTGTTCATTTTTAAATTGCGATTTTTATTTGAATGATCATGAGTCAGACACTTTGGAGGACTGACTTGCAGCATAAAACGCACATCGTCAGAGTTGAAACGATTAAGTCCAAAACACAAGTTTTGCGACATTAACAATTTTTAAATCACTATGGAAAATAGTAAAAATTTTACAGACCGTAACTCTTACTGAGAGACATGCAACTTTAAAATTTTAGATAATGACTGCGAATAATGCTGAAATAACTGCAAATTCAAATTCATTGCAGTGATTTAAATTTGGTTTCGACTTAACGGCTTTTGCCAGAACGCAAACGATATCTGGCACGGATCCATGGCAGTGCTCATGACCTCCCCCCCCCCCTAAACCATCAAGCGACCAAATACTACCTGAAGCTGCATTTAGGGGACATACATTTCGAAAACTTAGCCTGACCAGCTATGAGCCGAAAAGTTCTACTTTAAAATCTCCCTTTGGATAATGATCTCCAAAACCAGAAGTTAGATCCGTCCTTGGACAATACAATACATACGCTTTGGGCAGAAAATGTAATTTTAGGAATTTGAAATTTGTATGCGAATTTATGAGTGCAAAATTACTTATTCACTTGAAGTTATATAGCTTTATAAATGTACTAGCAGTGTTGTTCGGTCTATCTAAAATAAAATTTTTGCTAAGTAACAGGTTCAACAATCAGGCTTAAGTGAAAAAAAAAAACTAAAATTTCCCCCATCAGCATACAGAAGAGCAATTTTACGACTCAAAATTTAGACCTCTTTGGATTTTTTTTTTAAATTTCGAAAATTCAGTCATTGTTATCAGTAGGAGTAGTAAATATTCAGTTCAACTGATTTTCTGCTGGAAACCCGCAGTGTGAGTTCTTGAGAATTAAAGGAGCTCTGTTCTAAAAATCAGTAAAGATCCGAAGTAAGCTGGATTTGTTTAAGGAACATACGTACACACATTTTTCTGTATGGATTTACTTCGGCAATCTGGTTTCGTGAAAATGTGCATAGAAGTCATTAAATTCAAAATCAGTTTTGTGCGACTTTTTACGTAAAAAATATTTCTTAAAACTTACAGCTGTTGCATCTGGATTTGCAGTGTAGTCCACTGGTTGGCATTTCCAGTTGTATTTCTGAAACCAGCCTAAAAATCCTAGCTGTAAGAATTAATACATATTATATATTGATGCAGAATCAGAAATATCACATCTGTGATCACACAGAAACTAATTCAGAAACTGAAATTGTTTTCGATATTTAATTATTTTATTTATTTTGACTCCTGTTTTTAAGATGCATTAGGCCTTTTTTCATACTTTTTCTGGGAAAGAGTAAAAAGGGAGATATTGGTTACTAGAGATTTTCAGGGCAAAACGCTCGTTGTCCTTATAACTTCGTCTAGTTTTAACAATCGACATTTTTTATCACTGAAAAATATTATGTTGTCAAATTTTCTGCATTCCACACTGATCGATTTCACAATGCATAAAAATACTGTAAATTTATTGAATTATTTCAGAATTTTTGTGAAATTTTCTGCTGTCTTTATAATTATGACCACCACTGTACCTTTGCGCCAACTGTACTCTAATAAATTCAACATGTCACGTTTTGTGCCGCATTCGATTAAATAACGCGTTATTTAAAACTAAAGTCTTCAATTCCTGACAGAAACTAATAGATTTTTTGAAAAAAGGGAAAATCTTTTGGTATGTTAAAGATTTTAATTTTCCACATAACAAAGCAGTATTTTATCAGATTTTTGAAAAGCAAATATCAATACAACCCTCTTATGACACGAGATCTAATCCAGCTAATCAATTTTAATTTCCATTAATCGAGCTACAAAAACATCAATGGAACATTTTTCGAACGTTACTCATTTAAACTTTATTAAAAAGCAATATAAATTTCACGTTCTTAATGATCAAGAACAGTGGAAATTTTTTTTTGCTCTTCTGTTTAATTTCTTGCATACACTATTCAAAACAAGAATTAAAATTTAACGTCTACATATTTTTACTTACAATTAAAGGATTAAATTATTTTAAAAGAATTTACAATTTAACTTATCGCTGAAGTTTGACGATGCTTGCATGAATAGAAAGGCATGAATATACATTTTCAGAGAAAACCAATCTTAAAGGATTAGCAAGATGAATTCTCAATGTTTTTCTCCACATTACATGACAGTTCGCTTATTCACAGCGTTTCTGTTCTTTTTAATCGCATTCATAATTAACACTTAAACGATCATTACAATAAAGTTTATAGAAGGCTTTAGAATACTGTACGATACCCAATAACACGCGGTCCTATGTTTGCTTCTGGCGCTATAATTTATATTCTGCACACCTGGTACAACTTTTATATACATGTTGTGTAGTAAAAGTAATGAATATGTTTTTTCTGAAGCGGCTGTCCATCATAGGGAGATTTTGGCTTCTCATTGGGACCGGATTCCGTTTGTTCGTAACTGCTGGAGCGTCCGGAAGTCGTTCTATACGAAACCTACTTTTGCATACTATAACACTATCAAGATAATCATTAAATTTAGCGTGCGACTCAGGAAGAAAGCCCCTGATGGAAGCAATATCAAAAACTATTCAACTACCACGTCAACGCACCCTGCTGACATCGGATTTGACTACTTTGTTCAGAGCAAGACCACTGTTCCGCTGCTCCCTACAGTCCCATCCTGGCTCGGATTACGTTTCTCGGATTAAAGAAAGAGTTCAAAGGAAAACATGGGGAATCTGTAGAGAATATTGAAGCAAATTTTACAAAGGTCATCCTGGCCAAGGACTTCCGGACATAGACATAAAATTTATTGATGCTAGAGGTGCATGTTTTAAAGGGTTTTGTACAGATTAGATCAATAAATCTGTTTATTAAACTGTTCATTACTTTTGTAGCACAAGTTTTAACGCTTTGAAAGAAAGTTTGAGAGAAACAGTTCTAAGAAAAATATTTCAGCATGGTTAAGCCTTATCGAAAACATTAAAACATGAACTAAGAATTCGTAAGCAAGACCTGACCATCTTAAAGTGTAAACTAGTTCAGGAAGCCAAACTGTGTTTTTCGCGATTTTTAATAATCGAAATTTCTTTAAACTTGGAAGTATATTTTAATCTTTTAAAGTACACCTTGTAATTTTGTGAAGTCATTTCCACCAGAAATCGAGTAAGGAGCTGCTGTATGAGCGGTCGCCAGAGCTTGTTGCTGGTGTGCTTTGCCGAAGCCACAATTTTTGCAAGTAATCATTAATTTTTCTTTCTGGTAAACAAAACGTTTCCTTAGAATATGAACCTAACTGATCAAAAAAGTTAAATTGCAAGTTTGAAGTGTTTGATTACAATGTTGCGTTTATACCATTTTTTCACATTCCTTTTATTAAAAAAATATTCATTAATAATGTCAAAAAGTTATGTTCATATAGAGTATAATTGAATAAAGAATATTTACACAAATTTCCAAAACGATTGGTCAAAAACTGAGCTAGGATGCACACCAGTTGAAAAAATTTCGAAAAACTGCTTTGAAAAAAAAGAAAAAAATGCTGTAAACGTTCTCTAATCTCCAGTCACTTTAAGTGCTTATAGCATTGGAACTGAAATTTTTCACTCAAATTTTGGCAACATTTTTTAATAGTTTCACTAAAGAAAAAAGTGTATATCTTAACCAGTCTAAACTGGTTTCCCCCCTTAAGAGACGAAGGCTCCTGGGGCGAATACTTTCAGACGTCCCTTCTCTCTCGTCCCCCCCCCCTACCACATAAAGATGGAGCTGGTTATAAAAAATACTCCAGCACATCGTAAGGTGAACATTTGCTTACTTTTAAAGCCTCTGAGCTCATGCTAATAACGACAGTCTGTGTATAAAGGAAAAGTACCGCATATTTTTATATAACTGCTACTAACAGATTGTAATTATACTAGGGAGTCCCCTGTTCGTCAACCCCCATTTACCACCTCCTGCGGCAGGTGAAAAGTGATTTTAATGCTTTCACCCCTGGATGTCTGACCCTTTAGGGTTTAAAGGGTGAGACAGGGCGGAATGGTTTTCCTTGGATGTCCCGGATCCAACGGTACCAGTATTAACCTGGTAAATATCGTCAGTCCGGAGGAGAAATAGGGTTACAGACAGACCGACATGCACGGAGATAGTATAGTTAATTTAACATTTTCTTTATATATCAAAAAAAAAAAAAAAAAGACAGGAATTACATATGTGTTAGCACTTAAAAGGCTGTTTAAGAAAAATACTTAATAGAAAACTAAAAAACTAAATTGCAATGCAGTAAAAACACTATTTATGGTTCCCACACATATCTTAGCGCCAAAGGCGATTGCACCCTTCACCCTCTTCGGACGGCCCTGTTCTGTAAGTACTATTGGATTAAGAATCAATAATTCACCTCGAGAAAAATATACGTGCTGATTACAACCATTGCAGAGTTGTAGAATATCATTAACCATCTGATGTTCAAAGGCGGCCTGTTTCGCATCAGAAAGGGACCAATCCACTTCACGAAGAGGACATAAAAGGTGCATATTGTTATCGTTGGTCCAGGTCCACCCATAAACATCCAGTTCTGGACTCTGGAGTCTGAAATGAATACCAAGAATTACACATATACCAATACAACACGTAAATAACAAGGCAAGTTGATGAATGAACTTCGTATTGCTGACATAAAGAACATACATTTAAGCCTAATCTCTAGTCCCACTGCTGGATCAAATCTTCATATCCTGCAATTTAGTTTACAAATTTTGACATTGTAGTCAAATTGCAACCCCAAATCGACAGATCCACAACCCAACTCTATTAAATGACATACGTTGAACACTGGATTTTCAGTGCACTCCTAGTAGCTATTTTGCTCAAAATCAGAACTATGTCGATCAATACTCAACCTTAGAAGTAATAAATAGCAACAAAAGTCGCATTTAAATTTAATAATGGGCCCCACTATTAATAAAACGTAATCAGTTTAAATTTTTAGGAAACAAATTGAAATTTTTAGCGATATAGTATAAGCGTAACGCACATGAAGTTACATGCACAACTATTCGTGTTCGTAGTAGGCATTAACAGAGTTTACATGCCTTCGTGTGAAAGTTTTTCAATCAACAAGGTCGATAGATTGATAAATGAGCTGTGCACTTCATGTATTAAAGCTTTTTTTTTGAGAGAGAGGATGTTATTTAGATTTCAGTTCATTGGTAGTCTTTTTTTGCAAAGGGATGTATTGTTGATGCCTATGTAGGAGAGAGTTGCCTCACAAGTTTGACCTTTTCAAAGGAACACGAAATAAAAATTCGAATAGAATTTAGAAAACTGGAATACTTTTTGTACAAGATGTTGCGTTAAAGTTCAATCTCATTAAAAATCATTGCAAAATATTAGTACATTGAAACAAGTAGCATAAGAGTAGACTACATTAGTAAAAGCTGCTTCTTCCGAATTTAAAGTAAATTGCTTCTGAGAAAAGCAGTTTTCGATAGAGGCAAGAATTCTTAATGGAATAAACCTATTTCAATATTATATTTCAATTTTAGCAACAGAACTTTTAAATTTCAGATAAATATGAATGCTTCGGCAATTGTGCCCATTCGCCCCACGGTCAATGATGCATTCTTCTCCAAATGCTATGGAGCACCCGTCAGGTTTTGATATCATTTGGGGTTCGATCTATCTGAAATTAACCTCCCCCCAAAAAATTAAATAGCGCAGTTTTCACCACGGACTCTCACCCCCTCCCCCTCATGGGCAGTCCTGGCTTAGTAAACGTTCTGTAGAGGACATAATGTAAGCATTTGAGCACATTCATACCAATTACAGCACATTGTGCTTTTAGTTTTGGCTTTTGTTAGTGGAAATTTGTAATTTAGCTACATTTCTACTCAGCTTGATCATTACACTAACAAATTTCGGAAACGTTTCTAGATATATCGGAAACGTTTCCGAAATAGTAGGAATCCTTCATCCAATAGCGAACTCCTCAATATTCAGAAAGCTTTTTGTTATTTCAAGATATCTAGAAGCGGAAGTGATGACGCAACGCTTCGAAACCTATTTCATCCTTCCAACACAGGCGCCAATGAGTCGGAAATAACGAGAACTTTTTTTCTTATCTATGGTTGCTGCAGTCAGCAACTGTTTAGCATTGGATTGCTTGTTATTTCATGTCTAGAGAGTAGTAAAATGTGTCGAAACTAATTTTACGCCTTTGCATTTTGGACTGCCCTTGATTTTTTAGACGATGTACGCAGCTATTAAGTTAGTTAATAACCATTTGCTTCTTTACAATTTCCAATGCGACCATAATTAGATATATATTGTGTGTTCAAGCGTGAATAGTTTTAACACCCGTGTTTATACTTAATGAAACAAAACCCTTTGGATTACTTATCCAGTTGTAATGGAGGTACTTAGATTTTCTTCCGCTCATGTTCACTTGTAAGTATTAATGAATATTTTAAAGCATGTTGTTATATACATTTATATTTGTTGATTTGCATTTGATGAGGCTCCAATTGTAACTGTTTTTGGGTTTATCGAATTAATTTAAAGTTATCCTACATACCTATGTGCGCGGTGTACTATTTGTTGTAACCAACTGAAACTGATTAATTACGCAAAAGAAGTAAGATTTATATTTGAGAAGCAATCACAGAAAATTTATTTCGAAATACTTGGACGTACATACATTTTGGTTCAAAAAGAAAAAAAAATGAATTGTTTAATTCATTAGAAATATGGTAATGCAAATATTTTCTAGTATTGTAATATGCTTCACAAAAAATGTGCCGGTATAATTTATCTTTTTTTTATTATAATTTATTCATTCATTTAAAAATATTTATACCATTAGAAAATGACCATGTTATCTATTAGTAAGAACATAGTTATGAAATTAATTCATCTGCTTATTCATTTTGTTAAATGTGGTTAACAATAAAAAATTCCTTGACATTAGTTCCGAAAATAACATTTCCTTCGTGGATATACTAGTTTAATGTAGGACAGTCAGGAGGAATGAGTCAGTGGCAAAAATGGAACAGCTGCATTTACATGCTGAAATAAAAAGTAATATTTCATGTCATCGTTTTAAAAGTGATCAGCTTTTAAATACTATGTTATTAATATGCAATGCACATATGGTGAGAAGACGAGGGGCGTTCACCACGCAGACTGTGCCATTGACATTTTCAAGGGGTTGCTTTTTTTAAGGTGGGGGGTGCTTTATATCATTTTATGGGTGCACCATCACTCTTATGGTGTGGGGGGGGGGAACTCTCGTATATATGAAATGGAATAATCATGTAATAGAGTTCAATGTTTTAATAACAGGGGTCTGTCCAGGATTTTTCGCAGGGTCCGTTTTTTGTGAAAAATCAAATAATTTCGCAAAAAAAGTTAATCGAAATTTTAGAATTTAGAGCGGGTACAATCTGCATCATTTAAACTTAAAGTAAAGTGTTTTCCTCTTCTATGTTGAGAATATCATTCTGGTGTGTTTTTCTAGTATTTGGCAGGGGGGAGGCATCGCTCCCTCAAGTAGCAATATTTATCTCCATTCTACATTATGTTAAATTATACTAGAAATATTTCGGTACAGCATTTAAAATAATTGTAACAAAAAAATAATAAATAAATAAAATTCAGACGAGGGTTCAGCAGCATTTAACTTTTTGACCCAAGACACTCTTAAAAAGCACAGAATTTCCTTTAAAACTTATAAATTCCGTCATTTTTTTTCATAAAAAGAGATTTTTTTTTGTTTACTTCTTAACAATGTGTATTAAACATCAAAAATTCAAAAAATCGGATTCCCATAGCGGACTTTTTAAAAACTTGAAATGCATGTTCTAAGAAAAATAGAGACTTTTCATTTATTTGCATCCTAATAAAGCGAAGTTAGCTTGAAAAAAGAACAAAATATGATTCTTATATCGGATGTCAAAAGATTGTATTTTTCAAAATGTAGACATCTAACGAAAAAAAAACAGCAAGTAAAACAGTTTATTTAAGTTAATCATCCTTGTTAGCATTGAAAAATCAAACCCATATAATTTTCTCCCAAAATAACAGTTAAACATTGTACAGCACCATAAAAACGCAAATATTGACTAGCTGGTAAAATGATGAGAATAATTTCTAATCAAGTCATTATAAAGGATTAACGCCAGATGCTAAATGGCGATTAATTTTGAAGTTGGTAACCCTATCTGAAGCGATCATATTTTTTCCCCACCCTTACTATCTCTTTGCAGTTCTAAGTTCATTTCGTTGATATATATTATTATAGTTTATTAAATCATCAGCAGGGAGAAAAGTGCTTACCAACGCCTTTTCAGAAAAGTTTACAACAACACCACTGCTACTTAGCTGTGATAAAACAAACAAAATTATTTAAAACCAAACTTATTTTCAGCTGTTAATTTCTTTCCAAGAAACAAACAACAAGCATTATATTTATTTGGCAGTAGCAATTTATCGCTTGCAAGACTGCGGATTTTTTTTTTCTTTGCAAAATTAGCAGATTTTGTATAGCTGATCCCTCTAATTTGACTTCAAAAAGGTTTGAAAAATTATCGGTTTAATATGCCTTATTTTGCTTTCAGATTTGCTCTTTCAATAAACAATTTGTGAAAGATCAGTTCTTGTTTATCAGAATTTTGTGAAGGGTCCGTTTTGGTTGATCCGGATTTTGTGAAAGGTCCGTTTTGTTTGATCGGGATTTTGTGAAAGGTCCGTTTTGATTGATCGGATTTTTGTGAAGGGTCCGTTAACGGACCCAAATATCCTCTGACCAGACCCCTGAATAAATAAAATATATAATGCATTTTGCGCACACAGTAACCTATTTTGATTAAGTATCTATATTTGTGATAAACTGGAAAAGGGCAAGAACAGAGGAATAAACCCGAATGGTTCCAGCAGGGGGACTTTGGTGTCGTATTTAAATTCATCAATTTCTCTGTTGGTACTTTTCGGTACACTTTGTTCGTCAAAGAAATTGACTTGACGTGCACGAATTTCGGAACGCAAAGTGTAGGTAAGTTCTGTCAAATTTTATCCGAAAATAAAAGCTATCAAGTTTGATACAAGATATGTTTTTAAGTTCTGCATTAAAAATACAATATGTTGATAATTTTGTCTTGAAAATATTGAGAGAAAAACTGAAGTTTAATATTGTTTAACAAACAATCCCACTTTTGAGAAAGTACTCCCCTTCCCTCCCCCGACGATTTTGTGATTATGAATGAAACTACTATATTATTTTATAAATTTTCAAAAATTTATAACTGCATATGTTATGCTGTTAACCATGCTATTTGTCATTAGAAATTCAGGAAAAAAAATCCACGAATGATTCTAAAATTGCTTGTTTCATTGCTCTTAGATATGAAAGAATTGAAACTGATATGGCATGCAATACTATTAAAAAAGAATTATTTTTTAGAAAAAAATCACGGAAAAAGGATTTCGAAATACTCAGAAACGTTTCTGAAAATTACAGAAAGAGGATTCCGAAATACTCAGACACGTTTCTAGACATTACAGAAAGAGAATTCCGAAATACTCAGAAACGTTTTTGAAAATTTCATGAACCGCAGCTGCACGATATACTCAGAAACGTTTCCGAATTTTTTTTACAGTGTAGGCAACAGGTAGATACAACAGCTCCGCACAAAATTAAGTTTCATTTACACAAACAAATTGCTAGTTAAAATCCGAACGGTTGTAATACAGATGGATTCTTTTCATAATGAAGGGACTCCTGGTTTAAAGCAATGGTGAGGGATTTTGAACAAAATTCATAGTCTAATCCTCCGTTTCGTGCTGTGCGCTCTGCATCCTTGAGCAAAGAAGTCATCCATGCCCGAGAGCCAATTTGGGCTTTCAACCGCTACACATACCTGACGGCACCTTCCTTTTATACATACATAAAATCCCGCCGTTCAGCTAACGGGAATGGAAGCAAATACGAGTTTCCGAACTTGCCCTCGTTTAGTTTCTTTAGGTGCGTTTTCATGACGACCTTTCACCGTTTCCTTTTAAACGCAGAATTCGATCACTATGGCCTCCGTGTAATAACATGGGAAACTGCCGATGCTTCCGAAAGGCGTGATCGCTAAGTGCTTTCAGAACATTGATTTGACAATAGAAAAAATTGTTATCAATCGACTGCTTGAATCCGAAGCTTTCCTTGCCACATTCAGGTAATTGCTTGAAAAATTCAATTTGAAGCATCTTGTATCAACAAGGTCACGCTACAAACTGAGCAGCTTCATAGAAAAATATTCGAGGGATGAAAACGTTGGATGATGCCGCATCAAGAGATGGGAGAGATCAACCCCGACCGGAATAAATAAAAATTATCAGAGAACACTTAAGGAACAGAAGATAAGCCCAAATTAACTCTGCATTTATTGCATGGGGTTCACGAAATGAAAATATTTGGCTGAACTCTCGGAAGTTCAGTTATGGCTTCCTATATACTAGAGATCTAAAGTGGAACTTGTTACTAAAAAAGAAAATCCAATAATTCTGCCTAAAATACTACATTGCGGAGTTTTTAAAAGGCAAAGAATCTTACTGTCTAGCCGCCATCGAGTTTTATAGTAGCGAAAACTTCGATTAACATTGAATTTTAAAATGATCAGCGAAATATCTATGAGTAGTTACGAATAGTTCATGCTCTTCGTCCTTTATTTTAATTGCAACATGATTGCAGTCGAATCATGAACTAGATTAATTTCGAGAACTTTGTGGTTTTCTCTGGAATAAATTTCGTATAATTTTATGCTGGAGAATTGCTCACTAGACAATCACATTCTTAATAAGATAACTTAGATGTTTGTTCTTACCGGAAATACATAATGTCAAGAACTTTTATACAAAAACTAGTAAATATTTTTAGTTTGTTTAAAACTCAAACTTTAGAATGTGTTGTGGACATTACGTATTTCTGAAATTCACGATGAGGGATGAACTTCGTACGGAAATTCAAGTAACTGAGAAGTTTTCGAATTCTCACGAAGTTTGTGCTTCATGTTTCAGTATAAATTTAGTTTCTGAATTATTCAAGTTTCTTATTGCTTATCTTGCTTACATTCAAAATTCAAATTATATACAAAGTCGTATTTATATTTTCTGTATTGAAATTGCACAAATGAAAACCCGCTGTACTAAAATAAGCTAAACTATTACTAGAAATATAAGATTTAATGCAAAAAAAAAAACAGTATCAATTTGGGGCGTGAAAGTTGTCATTTAGATTGCTCTAGGTGGAATTGGTTTTAAAAACTCATCATATCAAATCTGTAACTTAAGGTCAGTCTAGCGTAAGTCCAGAACTGTGATTTTCCGTTTATTAGGGCATTGTATGAAGAATCCTATTTCGCATCGAGTCATGTAAACGTACTTCTAAAAAACCCTTTGTATTTTTTTTTTTACCAGTGCTAAATGAGCGCATGTTCCATCCTTTGCATGCGTCACACAAACGTTTTCCTTCTTTCCTGTAAAGTAGAGATTATGTGACTTAGGTTGTTCTGAGGTGCAGAAATTTTATTCTATCCTTTCGCCGCCACAAGAATTTGTTGCAAAAGCCATTTCAAATAACCCTATGCAAAATTGATCTTGCTTTTATAATTTGGTTTTCATTGCTTTTTAAATCATTTCAGAATCACTAAGGCATGCGGTACACTGAAAAGCATTAATGAGACCGCACGACCCCACCTATTCTTACCAACACGCTATGAATTTTTTTTCCTGCATTATATTTAGCACATTACGTACCACATAGAAATCTTCAGACACGCCAGGGAGCACGCGTTTTCGAGTAAACATAGCGTTTAAATTATTACAGAGAACAATTCACTTCAAGTGTTTCAACAAGTAAAACATTTGTTTGCAATAACTAATACTAATTAAAAAATATAAGGAATTTCAATTGTTTTACTTATGGTACAGCATAACAGTGTTGCCACATTGGGAGAAATTTCCCCATTCTGGGGAAATCTGGTGCTCTCTGGAGAAATGGGTTGAGGGGAATTCTTTGGGGAAAATTTTTCCTTTGGGGAAAACCTGGGGGGGGGGGGGACTTCGGGAAAAAAGATTTTTTTTTCGTCTTTAAATTCGCGTCAAGAAGTAGTGGGAACATTATCAAATAGCGTTGGGTTAGCTTTGCTCAACTTTATGGAATTCGCATTTCGCATTATGTGGAATATTATGCTATGGAATTCGCATTTATGTTCTGCGTGAGTAACTAGTTGATACGTGAAACAGGTTAAAAATAAGTGTGATGAAGAGTTTTTGGATAAATATATATAAATCATAGTTTAAATGTACATACAGAAGCAGAGTAGTAAATGCGAGTAGAAAAAAAAATTTGGTTATTTCTTCTCTCGGTCAGGCGCTTGTATTTATGACTAGTGGCACTCGCATGACTTTTCCCGTAGGTGGGGACGTTTTAAAAGGTCTTTTGGTGCCCCTGTATATTTACAAATAATGCATGATGAATTTCTCGCCAATTGGCTTGCCCACGTTACGGTTCCACGTTATGATAACTTGGTAATTTACCACTCCATCTTATGAGGATCTCTAGAGATTATATTCTCCAGTTTTGAACTGATCCATTCCAAACTTAGAAATAGACATGGTGTGCAAAAGGATTTAAAATTAGTATTTTACCACTGCATGCTTTGAGGAGAAAAGATTTAGGGTGGGAATAAATGTAAATGTTGACTAAAGATGCAAATTTTATTAAAGTTCGCAAATTGAACTAGACAAATTTATGCATTGCACTTTCAGCTTTAAAAAATTTTAAGGAATAAATATTCATTATTATTACTATTCAATATATTGCTAATTCCAATACTTTTTTATCCTTTACAGATAGTAGCTCTTTTATTCATCTCTCTCATTCTACAGACAAGCAGTTTGTTGAATCAACATTGTTTGAGATTTTTTACTAAACATATATTTTTTTATCTAAAACAGTCGAAAAGTTTCCTTTAGTGTATGAAATCAAAATATTTTAAACTGAGAATCATTTGTTGCCGTAATTTTATAGTAAATACAACATTTTTAGTCAGGTTTTGGGTAGATAAGTGTTTAAGAGTAATAACTCAGAAATGTCCATTTACTTGGTTTATAATTGCTGTTATTAAATTTTTGTCACATATTTTAAAGTGGTAGACAAGTTTACTGGCTTAAAAATAACTTACATTAATACGCAAGTTATTTATAAATATCGACTCTTACTCAGGTCCACATCTGAGTGCCAGCAGGGGGGGGGGGAGGGACAACGACCCAAGAAATTGGAAAACTTTAAATAAACGAATACACTTAAACCTTCAACGTTGCAAACACATTAGGGACATTTCTGTAAAGTATCAGGATAACTAAAAGATTTTATTTTGGAAAATCAGCAAATGTGAAATAAATACATGAGACGAAAATGTCCGTTACAAATAAAATTCAAAAAACCTTTAAATACATTATGAAAAGCAGCAAGACTAATCAAGGTAAAAACGTAAGTTACATAAAAGTTACCTACATTTTGCAAAAAAAAAAACTTGCTATTGGACTCGGAAAGATGAATAAAACAAATACTTTTAATGTAAAAAGTTTTATATGATCCATTGATTTTGTAATAAACTTATACGTAAAATGAGAAAAAGAAAAATCAGGAGTGAAGAATTTCAAACTCCTTCAAAAGCAAAATATTAAAAAAACCTTTGTATGAAAATTAAAATAGCGAGTTAAAACATAAATAAATATTGAATTTTAAAAAAGTGAAGAAAAGCTTCCATGTTTTTATTCAATTCTTATCGGGGGAGGGGAGGATCAAAGTAAGATATAGATCCAGATCTGCTTTTACTCATAGTTATTAGGTAAAAGGGGCTGTTATCGCCGATTTGAGCTAGTAAACTCAAGATGTTTATAAATCACTTTTTCATAATTTCGAAGGATTGCAACTTACAAAACTGAAATTTATTTACAGCTTTAAAATAAGTTGAGGAAAAAAACCCCATTAAATCCAAAACACATCGCTCAGAGTACATTGTGCTTACTCGCCTAAAATGGTAGACAAGCCACGTTTAGAATCAACCCTTCGTTTGAGAGCCTGGCAACCCTGTTCAACTTCTGCAAGAGAAAGTTGAATGAAAGCTTGAAGTTGAACGGGCAAGTTGAGCCAATTTCGTTACTTGTGACATGTCCTTTAGAGATCCGGACAGAGATATCCAGACAGAGACTTTCAGCTTTATCATTAGTGAAGATAAAGATAAAAATGACAAAAAAAAAAAAAGCGAAAATGTGAGGAAAAAGTTATGGAATTTTATAAGAAAACTTGGCTATTCGGGGAAAAAAAATTTAAGAGACAAAAATATTAGAGGAAGTCGATTCACTTTATGAAAATATTATTGGAAAAATAATTTTTGCATTTGGGGAATTTTGGTAGAAAACTTCGCTTTTTGGGGAAAGTTGGAAGGGAATTTGGGAAATCTGGATTCGACCATCTGGCAACACTGCAGCATAAAACACGCTTTAAAGCGAGAAATTTTTTTGCAGAAGTACATAGACTCCTTTTACTCTTGGTGGTACATACTGTGAAGACTGATACGAATTTTTTTCGACTAATTGGAACACATGAACTTGATTATGGACAAACCCGGGAACCCCACGAATGATGTAACAATGAACAAATTTGAATAGGTAGCAATCGAAAAGGCATATTGAGATTTTTTTGACACAAAAATTATGTCCTTGTGCCCCTATTACCGAGCCACAAGATCTTAAAGTCGGCCGAAACTAAGAAAAGTATCAAAATTAAGACTTATCGAGAAACTGAAGATACACGATTTCACAGTCCATTATCCGGATATCCATTAGTAAAGAGTGAATGAAGCCTTCCATTACTCATAGAAACTCTCAATTTGGCGACTTTTCGTAAAACGTCGGCAGACTAACACCTCACATTTCGATGAGGGGGCTTGAGGGCAAATAATATATGCGCCCGGAAGCATGTTTTACCATGCTACTTCGATTTATTATTACTATAGCAGGAGTTAAAACTTTTCCGATTCGCGGCGGTTTTTGAAGAATTATGTCCCTTCGGTACCCTAAACCATTCTTTTACTTATATAATTTACACTGTGGGCACTTTGTGGCATCCCTCATCTTTCTGCAGCACCCACTTTGGGAACCCCTGCACTATCTTACGGTTTCCTGGTAAAATCTGAAACAGATCGCGAGTGATAAACTAGAAATCTCGTCCTTAGCAGATGGCGCGAAAAGTAAAAACGCATGAACAGTACGCAATGTTTATATTTGTATTGTAATTGGTGCACTAAAGTACATTTCAACTCAATATAACTAGCTAAAAAGAATTTCCAATATATGTTTAAAATTAAAAGTTCACTATGCAACGTGATCTATGCATAACGTTGTAAAAAATTTTTCTTAAATTTGTACATTTATTACGTTGTTCAATTTCCTTTTAGTTCAAGGGCATCGTTATCTAGCAAATTTCAGAATCCGGTAAATAACTTTTTAAAAATATGATGGATGTATTTCTGACAGTATTAGTCACAGGAATGCGCCACCACAGCCAATGACTCTGCAACAATTAGAGCGCAGAACCACTAATTTATTCATCCGTTGGAGGAAAACTGTCGAAACGCGGAGTAATCTGTACTGATTTAGGACTGAAGATCTCTCCACCCCGACTCATTGAAACTTTAACCGATGTGATCTACTCGCCGATACGAACGAATCTTATTGGAAGCTGAATCGAAATGCTTCTCCAAAACAGGATTAATCACCAGCGATGATTGACCGAAATAGCGTTTTAATTCAGGAGATGATTCGCGAGCTCAAATACAGAAGCGAAATTACTTCGACGAAGAGAGAAAAAAGTCTCTTCTTGGTTTCGAAGTGGGTCACGTTCACAAGAAAAATTAAAGGAAATACTTCCGATTCTTCCCTAGGTCGAAGGTGTGTGAGGACGAATCACAGCGGTAGTGTGTACATTCGCTCGGCTCAGACGAGAGTAAGGTATTTATCAATGATGAAATTTCTATGCAAGCAAGGTGGTGGCGTCATTTTAAGTGAATGTCGGAAGGAGAAATTCCATCTTTCTTGACTTTTACATAAATTGAAAAAACATCCAGCATCCATTTGAATTTTGACGTTTTAAACTCAAACTGTTTTTCGTAATCACGAATTGCGATTGAACCCTACTCGGTGGGTTTCTTGTTTCTACTTATGGAATAGAAATGCCAAATTTTCACCCGTCATACGACTGGTGGTTTTCTATAATAGGTAATACGAGGTACTACATTCATAAAAAAAATAAATGGCGATTACATTGCGGTACTAAAGATTTTACGGCCGATATCCAAAAGATTATTTATATCGTAACGTAATTTTATTTCTTATCAATCTTAAGTGATGGGAATTAGTAATCTGGAAAATGTTTTTTCTGAAAACAAAGATTTTACACAAAGCCTCTTTTTTAATGCAGAGTTACTTTAATTTTAATTAAAGTAACTTCAGGTAATTAGGTATTAATTAAAGTAATTTTAGGGATTAAAATCCCTAAAAAAATCATACAGCAGTCACTTTAACTGTGATGAAAAGTTTGTTCTAAATAAAAAACAACCGTAACGGTAATATGAAAAATTAAAGCTACATCAACATTGGTTAAGTGAGAAAAATAAGCAATTTGTGATTGTTGAAAAAATCTGCAAACAAGTTTTAACCCAAGAAATTTCTCGAAAGTTGAGAATTTTCATACACATTGATTACATCGAATGACGACAGATCATCCACAAAATAGACAAAAATCTGATGTGGACTCTACGACCTCTTTGCACCCCTTAAAAAAAGTTTTCAAAAACTAGAAGGAAATGGATGCTTGTTCTCATGTACGCTTGTTAGAAGCAATTCTTGCAATGCATAATATTTTTTTGTATTCAAAAACCTCCTCACAGATAACAATAAAAGAGCCTTTGCTGAGAACATTTGAAACACCTACACCTTTAAGACTGTAATAAATCTGTAGTTGAAAGTTTCACACATGAATATAAACAATGGTTAACAAAGATTTTTGAAATCTCGTCAAACTTACTAACGGGGAAGTAAAGCACCAGATTCATTTAAAAATTCAACTTAACTCTTTCTTGCCATTTAGACTGACACAAAGTTTGCATAATTTGTGTGCGGTGATGCACGAACGGTAAAAATTTTCCAAATAAGAGAAATTCAAACTTAAATCAGACTACAGAAGCCATGGTAATAAATTACGATAAGTTTCTTTACATTGCATTGTTTGATCGTAAATCAAATAAAATAATTAGAACTTAAATTCTTGATTTTCTTTTTAGATTTACCACTGTAGTTGCCATTAAGCGATATTTACTATGATAGTCTAATTCGAAATTTTTGAATGACTCATGCTATAACGCGATCTAAAGATTTTAAAAAATAGTGTTAGAGCTCAGAAAACGAAGCTTGCGGTCGAAATTTAACCAATTACGTTTAGTGTATCTCAACCCAATCGGTTATCCTTATTCTTGTAGGAAACATTTTTGCATAGTCGTTAGTTTCAAAACTGATAATTTAGGAATCCGAAGCGCAATATCAATTTTTGCTACTCGTTATTAACTTCTGAAAATTCACTGGGGAAAGTGCAGGATCCGAGATCCTGTGAACTCCCATGTAAATTAAAGCCATAGTTAACGACATTATGTAATGTGAAGGACGTAAGAATTCATGCTCTACGACGGAGAAAGATCGTAAAATGCAATCTTAAATGAGTTCGATTTTATGGAGGTGGGAGGAGCGTTTAATGAAACATTTCACCAAGAAAAAATATCTAAAATTTAGATTTCAGAACTTAAAATGTATCTTTTGTCCCCTTAACGCACAAACTACAGCGTTTACTCCGAACAAGCCTAACCCGTGGTTCGTCTTGTTTTGATTCTGTTGTTGACAGATGCGTGAAGGTGAGAGAATGGTCCTTCCGCATAGCTCAAAAACTTGCTCACGAAGACTACTTCCTCTTCTACCGCGTTGTGCGGTTTTTGCCTAGTAACCTCTTTACACCGGAACAGTTTTGTTTAACTTCAATTCGAGGGGCTTGCCACAAATAAAATAATTTAAGAAAGTTCTTGTTGATTTCAAGTTTTCCGCAAAAATTTTTAGCACGGATGAATTTAATGCATTAACAAGTTTACGAATTTTCAATTTTTTAATTTTTTAAAATTTGAAATGTCAGTGTTTAATTCCCTCTGATTTCAATTAAAAAAGTTGTCTTCAATCAAAAAATCAAGGGAAAAACTTAGAACTGAAAATAAGTACCTTTTAAGAAAGATTGTATAAAATTGCTTTGTTGCAAAAGCTTTATTTTAAATTAAAATTAGGCATTTATATTTTCAATACTATTGTTATAAAAAGATACAATTAAAGGTATACTTATTAGGAAAAACTCAGAGGTTGGCGTACAAACTTCTGATATGGAGTCAGAGGCTAAACTGACCCTTGGAAAGGATAAGATTTGGAAACTTTCAATTGATTGTTGTGAACGTACACAGTGCGTGGTGTACACGCGATATGTAGGTATTATACTCCACAGAGATTGTGAAACTGACTGATCGTCACTGCACTGTATATTTTCACTAGCGCCATTTTTTTTTTCAAGAAAGAACTGGGGGGGGGGGAGGTGTTAGTCAACCTCTATAGAGGAGCGATGGGCTCTAAAAATTTGGGAACCACTGGAACCTGAGAACCAATGCTCTAAATTAGGTAAGACTACAAATTGAGTCAAACACTAACATTTTTAGTTAATTTCTAGAAGTATGCCTCGCTCATCTGATAAAAGCGGTACGTAAAAAAATAAACAAACATAGTAGCATGTTTTAATCAATACAGTTAATTTACCATAAAAAATATTTAATCTCTTTCAAAAAAGAAAAAGTTGAAAATGCATTTAAAAAAGTTAAGCTCGATTTTTTCAGTTTCTTCCCGGAAAAAATATAGGGCGCCGATTTTTTTTAACCGTTTCCAAATAAAAAATGAAAATAACTGAAAAAATATTAAAATGTGCCCTTACATAAACTAGTCTATAAACAACTCTTTCTGTTAAAAGAATACGGACTCCAAATTTCACTTTATTTCGGGTCGCCAAAAAGGGAATAAATAAATGACAACTTCAAAACATTTCAATAGAGTCTACTAAACCGACAGCTTTATAATATAACTGAAAGGGGTTGTTTCGTGAACTTCTGAACGGAAAACAATGCTGGAAAATTTGTAGAATAAAATTTGAGATTAAGGCTGTTTTCCCTATTGAAAGCTAATTTAATATTGGCAAATTTATGTATTATTGATAAACACTTTAATGTCATGAGCAAATACGTCATATTTAACTGGAAATAAATAATTTCCATTAGTTTAATTTCATTTGGATTGCCTTCCTGACACCTGCTTTTCCAAATCGTCGCCTCAGAGCAAAAATAAGACATCTAATTCCAGGAATAACAGTAAGACATCCAACTTTTGCTTTGAGGCGACGATATTACCCGAAAAAGTGTCTAAATTTCATGTTAAAAAATTAGTTTTCAGGTGCCTCCGGCTACGAATGTGCTTTTATAAAAATCGGAAACAATAGCTAGACTTACGTTTTGATGTGAATGAATAGCAAAAAGTGAACTTATGGAATTTGTGATTACGTACTGAGTGAGCAGTCTCTTAATTACCTGACAAAACTTCAAAACTAATTTTTGAATTAGCGATAGCATTATTTCTCGAGAGCTCATCTGTTGGCCGGTCAATTGTAATTTAATAAAAAGATAAAGTGTTAAACAGAAGAATTTGACAAAGTAAAAAACTCTTTTAAATTCCGAAATTTATGAAAAAATATACGGAACATTCCCGCAAGAACATTAAATAACTAATTTTAGTTTCGGCAGCAATTTCTTTTAGACTGGATTAAATTTCTCAAAGCAAAATAAGAGAAAAACAGCATCAATATGATCACGAAGAAGAAATTTTCAAACTGACAAAACTGTATTCAATGTCATGTAGAAACAAGCAAAAATAATTCAAATGCACCGATTTAGAATCCATTCAGTTTAAAAAAAATCTGAGCTGTAAATATTTTAATCAGCTTGAGGAACCAGTAATCTTTCCCCGGAGAGCCTCTTATTTCTCCCAATAAATTACATTTACTAGTCACTTAATTTTCTGTACCTCACTAGAGGACATAAGTTCTTCAGTGTGTCCCACCGAGTACGCGGGATTAGAGACGAAAATGTGTAATAACTGCTTAGCATTCGTTTGCAAAGTTTAGTTTTTAAAAATTTTAAATTGCCTTGACTACTGAAGATAACAAATGTCAGTGCTTGATCAAATAAAATCCAGAAATGTATATTGACATAACACCAGTTACATAGTTGATAAGCCGCCAGCTAGAGCAGTGAAACAAGTGATACACTTATTTTAACATTTTAGAACAAAAAAATTAACAAATCCAGTTGAGATTAAAAACTTACACTAACATTAATGCTATCAAATTAACCACTAAATTTAGACAGTTACGCTTTGTCTGTAAACTGTCGTACGCTTACGCATAAACAAAAAGGTCATTGCTCGGATATTCCTCAAATAAGAATTAACTAGAAGTACCCGCCTAGCCATGCCCCTGAAAAAGGAAAAACTCTATGATGCAGAAAAATGCTTTTGCGATGGATTGTTCGGATGGATTTTTGAATCTATAATTTTCTGGGTCAAACTGATGTGTTAGATCTATTGCCTTCCTTTTACTTTGCACGTTCCTAGACACGTTTTCCTGGATGCAAAAACAGCCTCAAGCATTTCCGGAAAAACTACGTAATGCGATGGTAAATTCAGAGCAAATTACATTTAATTGATAAATTTCTCGCAATTTAAATAACATTCATTTTTATTAAGGGTCGATCAACTAGATTCTAATCTATTAAAGCTTGAGGATTCTACCGATTGTACCGTAAGATTAAAGCACACACACCGCTTTACGTACTAGACACGTTCACTGCAATGAGCATCACCAGTGGGTCTCTGAAATAGATTCTGTTGCACGAGCATCAGCTGTGGGTCGTGGCGGGAATTTCTCACTCAAGGATAAACATTTTAGGCACTTCATTGACTTTACGTCAAACCGTGACACTATGGGGCAACCGTTGTCAAGCACTTAAACATTGGCCTTTAGCACCATTATTTACCCTTCAGTGAAGGGTTTTTAGAACAAGGTTTCTCAACGGGAGCCACACAAGAAACCAAGGGGGTCATAGAAAAAGTATGAAAATAGGGGAGGCATGATATGAGAGCAAAGAGGACCACTGTCTAATTGTTTCAAACTGGTAAGTCACTTACATAAAGACGAAATATTCCACTAATTTTGATCAAATCAATTACACACGTGCAAATAATTAAAAAATATGAGTCTTGAACAATATTCTCGACACAACACGAGATTTCCATTAGTTTTTTCTGAAAAAGCTTTTTTCAACACTTTGATATAATAATCCCTGACATATGCTTTGAATTTCAGGAAACTTATTTGGTAAAGCTTGACCACGGAGAGATGGTGAATAACCTTAAAGCGGAAACATCTGTAATAAGTTGTTGGTTATTATTTGGTGATATAATATCGGCGAGAACGCACCTGTTACTATTCTGCGCTTTCTGGCCAATTATACCTACAACAAATGTTCAACTTCAAGGACATTCACCATCTGTCCGTGGTCAATCTTTAGGTGCTCACAATTCGCCCTTTAAGGGTTAGTTAATAATTATCACTGCTTAAAGGCCTCTCACATGAACTTTAATGGGGAAAGGAGTGAAAAATGAGCAAAATAAGTGCTTCATATAGTTGCTTCTCACAATATTTCCCCAAACAAATTATTCTATATAATATCGGTTTTAAATTATACGGTGTGTATAATTTTCAGTTAACGTCCCCTTAAAAGCTTTGTAGAAAAATTACAACACTAAAAAAGCTTAATACACCAAAAAATTATCGCTAAAAACAAAAAGGAATCAAGAAATAAAATAAAGAGTTCGGTAAATGCACAAAACCAAATGTACAAAAATTTTTAGTTTCATGATACTTTGTATTTTTTTAGTTATGTGTTTGAGTTTTCAAAGAATGGTTCTCTTAAACTATAATTATTAATATCTTTATCATGATGTCTTATTCCAGGAGCTTCATTTTTTTTCTTTCAACAATTTTCAACCAATTTACAAAATCTTAACATTTAACTTAAGGTCTAAATTGTTTGAATTTTAATTGGTAGGTTGTTTGTATCGGAAAGAATGTTACATATATGCAAAACTTGTACAAGACATTTTATCTACATACTTTAACGCTACTTTTCGACAAATAAAAAGATTTGCATCTAAAGAAATAAATCATTGTGTAAACCATTAATAACTGCAACGAAATGTTTGTGCCTAAAAAAACACATTGTAAAGATTCTGAAAATTTTAATTTCTCTTTAATGGGTAAAAAAAGGGGGGAAAAGCGGTTCAATTTATGAGTTCCGAAAGTTTTAAGAGCATTATTTTCCATGCAAAAATTAAGCGTTGCAATTTGTTTCATTTTTATTTTCGTAAATTTTTATATAACTATAAATTTTTCTTTTAGGCCTAAATATAAGTTTTGTTTGGCAATGTTTGAAAAATGAAACAATTCATTTCTTGTAAGATTTTCAATGTAATATTCTAAAATTTTAGAGCCTTTGTTAAAACATTTAACCCTTATATATTTTTACATTGAGAGAAATTTGTTATATTTGTGCTCATAAGGGACCCACAAGTCAAAAGGTTGAGAAACCTTGTTTTAGAATAAGATTATTTAAACGTTTTCGCAGATGCGTGTAAAGTGGACAATACTTTGGCATTTTTATACACATGAACGTTATATTTAAAGAAATATAATTTGCTGACAATTTCTCCAAAATTATCATTTATTAAATTTTTCGAGTACAGACTGATTCATTCAAAGTTTGAGAGGCCTTGATTACTTATGGGGTAGTGTACGCATTAAAATCAAATGTAAAACTTGTTTTTTGAAGGATTTCCAATATAATCCTCTAAAATTTTAGAGCCTTTGTAATTTAATAAAAACATTCTGACCCTTACATATTTACATTGCGGCAAGGACAAACACATAAGGACAATTACAACTTTGACACAGACAGCGAAAGCAGCGAGAAGAAAAAGTATTCACTATTTGTAATTCATTTTACTATAAATACAGTTAGCAGAAAATGCGAAAGAATTGAAACTTGCATTGAAATGACTACTTTAAACAACATTTTGAGAGTATAAAACGGTATAGGCTGTAGAATAATGGTTCAAGTATTTATGTTATTGAATACTTTCTACTGTAGTAGAAGTATGGTTTGTTTTTTTGTCCGTCTAATCTAGTAACAAAGTTGAATACCCCACATCTAAACAAAATTTCCCAAAACAATGCTCAAGTATCCTCTTAATGAAATAATCTTCTCATACACTTCAAATTCGATGGTTTACGAAGTCCAAAGTATCACAGGATAAGTTAGTTCACATTCTTAAAAGCAAAGACATGACATGCAAAAAATGAGATTTAACTGGTTTTATGTAAACTTAGTAATGACGAATATTGAAAACAGATCTAAAAGGTTGAAAAAATTTAATATTTTCTATACAAGAATTTACATTCCGCAAACAACGATCCTTCTTTCTAGTTAGATTTTTATTGAAAGAGTTGAACGTAGGCTGGACTTCAGTGCGGGAACCTTATGTCCGTAAAAATTTTCTACTTGAGCTAGCTGCCTGAATTTACTCTAAAAATGTTAAAATTCAGAAGTACAGGAGCTCAGCTTCTGTGAGCACCCATGCAAATTAAGCTTTGAGTGTAGGATATGAGACAGAAGGGTGGCGATAGTATCCAACAGCATTAGTGTTTGGCGTTTTTCAATAAATGAAGCATATTGGTAATCAGTTTTAAGACTAGTGAAACCGCACACAGAACTCAAACTTAATTCCTTCAAGGACTGTTATAAATATCAAATTTCGGAGCCGAACTAGTGGCGTAATAGCCCCCCTCCCACGCAACTACCGCGGCGCGGAAGAGGGGGGGAACAAGGCTTAAAGACTTGCGATCCATACAAAATAGCAGTTACAATTATCTCACTGAAAATTTAGGTCATAAAATTGAGTAATTTCTCCTAAATAAGTGTCCCTCTTAGTCTTTCTGGTTAGTATTTCTGCTAATACGTGACATACACACACGCATATTAAATTGCTCCACCCCCCCCCCCCCTGTATTGTGTGCTTGTTTCGTGTTACCCAAAGTTATCTTTAGAAGGACTCTGCAACCTGCCTTCTTAATTGCGTCTCTCAAAACGCTATCTCTCCTTGTTTTAAGGTTATCAACACTCAATAAAGAAAGCAAACCTTTCTCGAAAGGTACACAAACACGCCTTTAAATCAGCATCCACTAGAATGACTGTTCCTCTGTTCCGTCATGCCAAACCTATATTTTTGAGGTCCATGTAATAAATTTAAATAATATTTTTGCTGCATTAAGTCTAAGATAAAGAGCACTAATATATCTTGTAGAGGGCATACCTAAGTCTGTACGACACTGATTACAGACTTGTCATGCCACGTAAGCAGTTCAATCAAGTTCAGAAAACTAGTTTATTAAATTATGCCAACCATGTAATATTTGAATGTTTTTTTAAAGCGCGCTAGTACTGGAAATACTTCGAGTACATAAAGTTTTTCTAAACTATACCACTTTAAAAAGTCAGTTTATATAAAAAAAATAGCAATGCACAGGTATTTATTATGTTTTAACTTGCCTTATCGGTATATTCATTCATACTGGATATGTAACTATTCTGAAAACCACGATAAAAACGAATTTTAAGACTGAATCTATTCTGTGTGCGCGATTGTCATCTAAGACATTGTACTTTTGAATTTTATCAATTCTATTTTAATTATAAGTTTTATTGTGCAACAAGTCTCAGAAGTGTCATAGCTATAACCATTAATAGAATATCCTACAGTAAGCTGCCGTACTACATTTCCTCCTTTTAAAAGGTAAATCTAAAAACAGATTCCGCTATAAATAATTATCCTAAACAAATGCAAAAATTCGGCAGCTTTAAATAAAATGTAATATTTAATTAACTTTCCGCTGTTTGAAACTTGTGAAAACTTAAAAATGCAGGATTTTAACCCCCGCTTCTGCTCAGAAAAGTGCATCACAGAAGAAAATGCTATGAATAAGACATGTCAAATGAGTTATAAATCAAGTATTAGTTTTCGTTAGCTTAAGAGGACGAATAGTTATTCAGTATTATTCAAATTCAATTCTTAATATACAGGGTTATTATAAAAGAATATTCAGGTTTTAAAAGTTTATATTTCATAAACTATTACACTTAGTACTTTAAATGAATTCATAAAGATAAACTGAAAGTTTTTTTTCACTCACAAATGTTCGGTGTGTGCGCCTTTCGTAAAGCGACACACATCTATAACATAAATTTTGGAGTGCTTTAACAGTAAATTTTTCGTAATGCAACCACATTTGCGATCTTTCAGTTCTTGCAATGTAGGTTCTGTTACTAACATTCGAAACAAAAATTGGACAGATCTTTATTTTTATGTATAATTCATAGCGATAAGCAATAGTTTATGAAACAAATTTTTAAAACCGGGACATTTTTTATTCTAATCCTGTACTTTAGAAGCATGAAATTATAATGTAACACATTGAATATAATTTAAACTTACAAAGAACACGAAGTAAAATTCATTAGCAGATTTTAGTTTCTAAATAAGCATGGATGCTTACGTTAACTTATAAGCTCTGCATCCCGTCTACGAAAGATAGGATCAGCTTCTATTCTTCGAGGACCGTTTAATAAAAGATGCTTCAAGGGACGAAAAAACGCTAATGACAGAATCCAAGATGCGGATGAAATATTTCGCACAAACACACACCCCTTTACACATTACATGATTGCTTTCTCGCAGACGAAAGCACAAAGCTGGCAATTTGCGACTTGACTGAGCAAGACCTTACCTGCATCCTTGAAAACGGGCAAAACCGAAGCTTCATCTAGCAAAACAACGGAGGAACAGTGTGTATTCATAGTGGACGGAACAAGTTTCTTGAAGTGAAAGACTAAATACTAGATTCTAAACATTCGTAAGGCTTGAATGCGAAGAATTAGAGAGCAATTTACAGTTGAAATAAACTTTATTTGAGGTGGAGACTAAAAATTCTACATTTGAACGAGGAATCCATTAAATGAGAAAATATACAGTGGTGGACAAAATTATAGACTCAATTTTTTTTCATTTTGTTTCAATTATAACATGACTCAGTTTAAATTATTTTCATTGAAGTAAAGATGAAGAGTTGAAGAAATAGTTCTAAAATTAGTACATCTTATCAGTTAAATTGAAAAATTCAAAAAATTAGAAAATGTGCAAATTTAATATTTTATCATTGCGTGAAACCTGGACAAAAGTATAAACTCAAAGGTAAAAAATCCAGGATTACGAGAAAGTTTCGTTCGAAAATGTTAATTTAACGCCATAGAATGAATAAATGTTGCCATCAGTGATTGCTAAAAGTTTTGTTTTTGGAAATTTATGAGAAACATAAATGCACCGCTGGACAAAATTATAAACTCATTTTTCTTTCTCATTTTTTCAATCATAATCTAACTCAGTTAAAAAAATTTGTTCCAGTAAAGATAAATAACTCTCAGCATAGTAAAGCAAGATTGGTATTTCTTAATTGAAGATAGAACGCTAAAGATTACCAATTAATAATGGAAGATCATCTCTTACCTTTTGCTCATCTGACTCTTGGAGGTAACTGGTTATTTTAGCAAGATAACGCGAGTGTACACACAGCGAAAAGTACAAAAGAATGGTTCAAGCGCTGGGGTATCAAAGTTATCAAATGACCAGCTCGTAGTCCGGATCTAAATTCGATTGAAAATCTTTGGGGGACCACGTTTCGCAAAGTTTATCATGATCGGCACCAGTACCAAACCACAGAGGAATTAAAAAGGGCAATACTTTCAGCATGGAACCATATGTCACTGCAGTTGTTGGAAACTCTTGTGAAATCTACATGCCCAGCCGCATATTCGAGGTAATTCAGAAAACTGAGGGCCCAACTCGTTTTTAAAAGTTTGTAGTTTACACTAATGGCTAGATTTAATGCAGTGTTAATTTTTAAAACGTTTCAAATATTGATTTTTTTTTTTTTTCAATTTATCCATGTTAATAGCAAAATTACATTTTCCTAAATCTAATCTTTTGTTTTACTGAAGTAATTGCAAATGTAACTAAATTAAACTAAAAAATAAATAAATAAATAAAATAAAATTTTGTCAGGTTATAATTGTGTTTACGCAGTATTGTAAGTTTGTAATTTTGTAATTCAGCATTGGTTCATTTTTGGATATTAAATGATTAAGTATTTGAATAAAATTCTACCAAACTTCAGAGTTTCTTACTTTTGAAGTGATACTTTTGTCCAGGTTTCATGTATTACAAAGATATTAAAGTTGAGATTTTTTTAAGTTAAATTATTTATTTTATAAGTTTACGAGTTATACTGAATTTAGGACTATTTAGTCAGTGATTTATCTTTACTGGAACAAAACGTTTTTTAACCGAGTTAAATTATGATTGAAAAAATGAAAAAAAAAATGAGTTTATAATTTTGTCCAGCGGTGCATTTATATGTTTCTCATTAATTTCCAAAAACAAAACTTTTATCAATTACTGATGGCAACATTTATCCATTCTATGGCGTTAAATTAACATTTTGGAACGAAACTTGCTCGTAATCCTGGATTTTTTACCTTTGAGTTTATACTTTTGTCCAGGTTTCACGTAATAATAAAATACTAAATTTGAAAATTTTCTAACTTTATGAATTTTTTAATTTAATTGATAAGATGTACTAATTTTAGAACTATTTCTTCAACTATTCATCTTTACTTCAATGAAAATAATTTAAACTGAGTCATGTTGTAATTGAAACAAAAGAAAAAAAATTGAGTATAATTTTGTCCACCACTGTATCTTTCCAGATTACTAAGTAAATAAAACATTTCCGTTTTACGTTGCACCGTTTAACTCGCGGAACAGTAAATATAGCATGCAAAAATATTACTTCTACTTATGTAAAACTTATAACTTGCAATCATAACAGTAACTTTTTACTATTTTTCACTTACGAAAATACTTAACTGTAAATGCAAGTTTTTTGTACTTGCAAGTAAATAAAACTTTGAAATCAGTATTACAAAAATTATCTACGAAATTTAGTTCACTACAAAAAAGACGTAAAAAATGGTAAACTTAAGCACTGTCCAGTGCTTCAAAGAATCATGAATTTCAGAACTTAATTTATGGCAAAACTAAAATCTTACAGTATTTTCTCAACAGTTTTGAAAACTTTAAACGCATACAGCTCGGCAGATAGGTAAAACCTGAGATCCGGTCAAAATTTCACAGACCAGTGCTGATCCGCTGCACCAGCTGTTGAAAATCCCGTGTCGATTGCATTACCGAAACCGAAGTTTACCTTCTCGGGGGAGAGAATAAGGCATTTAATGATTATAAACTACCGTATTAAGATTGGAAATGTGGTAAAAATAATGGTTCTTGGGGAGGGGGGGGGGCTTTCGCTGTACCAAGTATCTATTGGAAATATCATGCACGTACTTCTGATCTTTCAGTGAAAAACTAAAAACGAAGCATTATTTATTCAGTTGAATTTTTTAAGTCTCAGGAATTCCAACGCAAATAAAGAGTTACATGAAAGATGCAATGAATAAAATTGTAATTTGCATTTAAAACAAAGAATGATGCTGCTCCAATAAATTGAAATTTTAGCTCCAAGTGAAAATAATGAGACAGGTTTCTTTAAAATAGCTAGAGGGTCATTTTATAGCAGTCACAATAACTCGTGAAATCTTTTCAACATTTCTACAAAATCAATAAAGTAATCCAAATTGAGGTAAAATTTAATTTTAACATTTCAGACTGATATTTGTTCCCCTCATGTTTTAGTAATTCGTTACTGATTTCATTTTAAAATTGAAATACATATGAGTCATTTTCCCATTAATACTTTGATTCCATTTGATGTCCATTAGCGAAACTGACTGACAACTTCGATGATTTTTCTGAAAAAATGAGTCTAGTTTCACTTTGAGATGTGTGAAAGCTGGACTCACGTGGCACGACCAGTCGTAAAACGTGGTTAAGCGAGACGTCCTAAGCGGGACCCTTCCGGTAGGAAAAGGGAAGAAAAGGTGCGCCAGTCACTTCCTTGTTTACACTGGAGAGTGGTGCGACCCAGATAACCACCGGTTGACTTCGAGTGAAAATCCTACCCCCGAGCATTTACTGAGTTGTCAAGTATAGAGTTCGTGACATGATGTAAGTTTCAATTTATTAGATGGTTCTTCGCGTCGAATCACTACCTAAATGAGAAATTATTTTGCTACTCCTCAATCCAAAAGTTAAATACCTCAAACATACCTTCGATACAGTAACTAATAAATGAATGTATAGTAAAGACCAACGCTTCTCAACCTTTTTAAACCACGGACCAGCAAAAACTTTTTGAAAAATTTCACGGACCTGTGAAGTTTTTTTTCTCTCATCTCTTAGCACGGAAAGAGAAAAATCTCGGGGGACCATTGAAAGCTTACGAAATATTACAGGAGGTGGTTAATTGACCCCCCTCCCCCCGTTCCCTGACGAAGTAAAACTAATAAACAAAATTTTGTATTCAACTGTAAAAAATATTTTCATATAAAAATAAGCCTATCTATTGCATTAGTTATAAATAGGTTTGTAAACATTTGTGGAAAACCAGAAAAATTAGGAAAATAAATCATGAATTTACCTTAAAAAAGAAAAGTTCGTAGGCTATTAATACGGTTCTTTAGTAAGGATTTTCTTTTTAACGTGAATGACCAAAAATCTACGAGGACCGGTAAACTTTCTGCGGATCACTGCCGGTTGAGAATTGCGGGTAAAGGCTATTCAATGTTCCATACAGATACATCGGACGACACTTTTTTCGTTAAAAAACCTGTTGAGACCTACTGGATTGACGACTACAAAAAATTAGTATGTTGTGGCCATCACGAAACTTTCTTCTATATTTTTCTTTTTTTCTGATCCCTCCCCATGCTTGCGAGGAAGCAATTTTCCCAACAAAAACAAAATTACATATGCAAAAACTTGACGACCATCCCAATGTCTGAATTATTGCAAAAGCAAAGCAAAGAGCGAAAATTGTAAGTTATTTTCAAAGCCTTGCTTGAATTAATTACAAATATATTATTTGTTAACAAACTTAAGATGGCAACAGTTAAAAATTTTAAATCATTGAGATAATATTTCTGATCATTTCCATACAATTAAAATCACGAAAAATACGCAGACGACAATCTAGTACGAGTTATCTTTCTTATTGTTGCATTAATAAAGCTATTTTTATTCGCAAAAAAAAAAAATCAACACCTCTTAGAGCGATTGGCGTCAAAATTGAACCAAAGCCTGTTTACGTATGGATTCACATATATTCCAAATTTCAACCAGAACGTAGCATTACTTCTTGAGATAATGAACTCACAGTGGAAAAAAAGAACGGGCGATTGCGCTACCCCCTTTTTAGACATGTAAGAAGCTTCCTGTGCAGTCAATCTGTTCCTAATTATAACAAACAAAATTTCCCATGGAAGTCAAAATAGGTGTTTATATTTTAAAAATTCATATTCACGCAAAATATTTTTTTTTACCAAATAAGATTTTGCCAGTTGTAAAATTTTGTATTCAAAATGTAGTTTCTAACTGCCCTACTCTAAAATAAAATTTTCACATTCATTCGAACTTTAATTTACAAACTATAGCCGTTTATTTGAAGTATGACCACTTTACCCCATTGACCACTTTCCCCCACCAGACCCTACTGAAATTAACTTGATTGTACTATATTGTTCAATCTATAAATTTGAAATTCCTTCTCTAAATTTCGATTAAAATCATATTAGCATCTTAAAATATTCACTATTAATTCCGAGGGTTTGTGTTTAAGCTCTCATTTTCAAAACAAAGGTTTCCTTAAACATTTTGCCAGGGGACTGAATTTCGAAACGAAGTTGCAAAGCATTAAGCTTCGCAATTTAACGATTATCTCCACACACAAAAATGTGTTGCCACATCATTCGGGATAGATCTGAAGGAAGTAGGTTGAAATTATTTTGGAAGGTCTGCTGACCTATCTACTAACTAGATAAAAGAGAAAGGGCAGGAGAAAGTTCACTTCCGCTTTTGTTATCCACGTGTGGTAGGTGATGGCACATTCAGGCTTTGGATTCCGCGTCGCCGATAACAAACGAGAGAAAGCAATTCACAAAAAGCTAGTAGAACTGAAAGAAAATTCTCAATGTAGTATTTTGAGAAGTCAGGAGTTAACATTCCTGGGAAACCAAAGAATGCAGGATAAATAGTTTAGATTGAATATTAATGGGTTTAAATACAAATTAACCCGGCATTTTCAAATGTTTCAGGAAAAATAGTCTGTATTTATAATAAACCTAAAATTTAGACTAGTTGCTCACATGAAAATTCGTCTAAAGAAAATTCTTGGAACCTTCCCAATCAAACATTTAAACAAAGCTTGAATCTAGTGGAAATGATTTTGATATGCTAAACATTTTCTAGTGTGCAAAATTGTTTTAGAGAAGGAAATACATTAAACAATACAAATATTTCTCCACACTGATAAGTGAGTTCCTTATAAGTTACTACGAAGAAAACCCCTGGAACGATTGATGCTCCAGTTACAAAAGAATGTAAATTAAAAGACTAGTTTTATTCTAAACCAGAGATTTGTATTACCCATGAGCATCACTATACTTCGCGCAAAAATTGCGAGCCTCTATTTAAAATCTCGATGAAATTCTGAAACAACCATTCAGTTTACACACGTAATTCCATAATATAATATTTTATTACGCATTGAATAAGAGCTTCTGCTTCTATTTCATTCCCTTATTAAAAGATTTCCTAAAGCTTGGCATTACAAAATATTCAAACATAGACGAGTTAAAAGCAAAAAATAAATTCCTGATCCGAAATTAGCTAAAGTTTTTGCGAAGATGTACAGAGTGAACAAAATGAGAAGCAAAGCAGAAACGATATCATTGGATTGTTGATGCTGACGTAGAAACATTTAACAATGTAATTAATATGCCGTGCATTTCCATTGAACGCGTTGAGGAAACGAAACACCTGCTCTATTTCAGGCCAAAACCTATTGAAGTTGGAAGAACATTGTTCTTCATAGCGAAATGATTTTAAAACCAGTAACTTATTACAATTTTACAACTAAAAACACTAAAATTAAACAGGCCGCTTTAAACCATTTGTAAAAAAAATCAATCAGCACAGATATTAAGAGCTTTAATGTCAAACAATTTTCTACTATTTTCATACGGAATCTGCTTGCTATTGCGATGCATGTTTTGGTCAAAGTACCACTTATTAAAAATTTGCTATACATTCAGAAAGTTTTCAGACCCACAGTGCAAAATTTAAATATTAAGGCAATTCAGTACCAGTAAAAGCTTAAATACTTCCCGTTTATCACATATTAAATAGCTCATGTTTTAGAAGCTGAACAATGGCTGGAGACAGGAATTTTAGAAGTCGTGATAGATCGGTAGTGTGCAGAACTGAATTTCAGACGAAAGTGTAGAAGTACTAGTCTTTAAATCTCATTACAATTTGTAAATAATCTGAGCTCCCGTCAAATATGGAAAAATTCTACATTTGAAAAGTGCGAACGCTGAGCTCCCAAGTAGTGAGAAAACTATCGTGTCCGAAAAGTAACACATTCTTACAATCTATGGAAAAGCAACACATTTTGTATGAATATGAGACTTGCGCTGTAACACTACACAGGTTTAAGATTTTTTTTCATGACATAGTAAAAGAAATAAAGGGGGGGGGGGAATATAAGTAATTGCTGTATCGTAACAGTAAGGAAAACAAATGTGAAGTGAGGTGTTGAATCACTTTATTAGATAGAAAGCAATCTTTCATTACCAAAGCTCAATGTGTGCACCGTATGTTCTTCGAACCACATTTAAACGGTTCTCAAGTCCATACTGTCCACGAAAGGTACAGACATTGAATTCTAGTTATGAAAGTTATTGCTTTCTGTTTAGTAAAATGAATAAACACCTCTCATGACTTTCTTTACTGTGAAGATAGATATTACTTGTGCACTTTAATGTTTCTCTTTTTTCGATGGCAAATTCTTAAAACCTGTTTAGTTTTAATGACAACATTGCCTCATTTTAAAATAGTGGGTTAAAAATCAGTGGCGATTGCGTGTTTGGCATCAACTTTGGAAAGGATTAGATCAAACGCCAATGCCGAAACGTGTAGAAGAATTGACTTCTACTTTTAAAATTTGAAGTTTTGAAAGTGAATTTAAAAAATACCAAGAAAAATTCATTTATTTGAAATTTAGAATCAAGGAACAGTACAAAGTTACAACCATAAATGATTAGTTTTCAGTGTGCTAAATTTAAAAAAATATGGCAAACATACTAATATTTTCGCCAGAAAAGTGACAGCGGAGATTAATTTAATAGAAATTTCAATTCAGCTTCTGAAAGTGTTCAGTAATTTTCACACTTAGGTATACCTGAAGTCTGGTGTCGTAAATGTTTCAGGTTAGTTTCCGTAACTTTATGAATAAATTTAAGCGCCGTGAATCGAAACTTTCAAGAAATCTTCGAAATATCACGAGTATTTTCCCTAGAATTACACAATAAGAGTGGAACGCTTGGTCACGAGAAAATTTAATACCTTATAACGCAATAGACTGACAATAAATGAATTTTGAATGCCCTATTTTGTTCCTTTTCTCGACTATTCATTATTCAGAGCAACAAGAAATGTGGACTTTCCTGAAGGAGGCACCACAAGGACAAGTCACTTTACCTAAGACTGAGGGAGATAGCGACGTTAAGATCTATAAGAGCAGACTAAGATCAGATAGCAAGATGAAACTGGGCTGCAATACTATCCCTCTTCATTTTAGAGTCTATTCGTGAAACCATAGCAAGAATCTGAATGGAATCTCACATGCTTAAAGGTTAATCTGAATTATACAGCAAAAAAGTACATTTTCGTTAATTGAGCAATTCACGTGCACATTGATAACATAATTAGCTCTTGTTTTTACCACATTTGATCATACAAAGCTTTCCTTTTCAATCTAAATTTATCTTTATATATACATGCTAAAAGAGGCTATGAAATGATTTGAACCAAAAGTAAAATTTGGGGCGGGTTTTTCCTTTTTGCAACCGCAGAAACTTCAGGGGTTCAACTGTAAGGAAATAGTTTGTTATTCCATTATAAAACAATCTGGAGTTTCCCAGGGAATAGGTTAATTTATCAAACTACGTACAGAGTTTCAAAAAGAAAAGATTTTCTGGCATATCCGTTGTACCAGTGCGGTACCTAAATTGTAAAAGGTACATTTAAAGTTACTACACGCTAAATACTTAATATTCTTAAGGGACATATGCGACTTAAATTTAAATCTGATACAGCTCCTTTGATAACAATGTTAATTTATAAAATAACGTTACGCAGTCTAATTTAAACATAAGCGTTTGGTTACCTAGGTTGAAGGCTAATTGTTTAGCCTTAACATTTAAGAGATTTCAGAAATAGAGTACCTGCTTTTCTGAATATAACACCGTGTAATATCGCCTTGAATCTCGCGTAACTGGCGGGTAAAAATTAACCCCAATTTCGAAGACAAGAACCAGTATTAAGCCTTTCGGGGCAAGGTCAGTTGGAAAGGAACGCTAGATACTGAAGGTCAACGACCTTGATACTTGTGACCCTTTTTCTTAGCGGGAAACTAAGAGTTGCCTACCTTTACCATACCAGAGATGACAATGAAAACTATCTTCAATCAATAACGCAGTGTAGAACAGTAATTGATACGGCATTAGGAAAATTGAATATGTTCCAATGCCGTTTACTCTGATTCCATTTCAATTTGAAAGTTATACTAACAAATCTCTATTTTAAAGTGTTGATTTCAGCTCAGGAATTTCGATCGATTCACAAGAGAATATTAATTTAACAGAATCTTAATGTTTACCAATCTGATTTTTTGCCAATATGGAAATTGATCGTTCAAAGAGTGAAAGGTTGAAACTTAGAAATGCACGTTAAAAAATTACAAATGATAAAGTAGCAATCCCCCTGAAAACCAGAATTCTCAGATAAGATGTTTAATGCTTCAAATTAGAAAGATTGAAGTTAAATCGTTGGGTGAAAATAGTTGATAATGAGGATCAATTACAAAAAAAAAAAAAGGAATGATACAAAGTCTATACATTACAAGGCTATATGCTTAACGAAAACCAGAAATTGCTTCTTTGCTGTTTGAAATTTAAGAACTACATTACGGAGGGGGGGGGGGGGGATTTGCACATATATCCTTCGGTTCTGTAGCAAGTGACTGTGCATCAACCCTTTGGAAAAATTTTACGAATCTCTAAATACTAAGAGAAAATAGTGTGAAGCCTTTCATTTCTGAAGCAAAGATCCCAAGTCACGTGATAGATTTTAAAGTAAAGCATTGGAAAGAAATCAAATTTCTTTCGCTAGTTTCACGCAAAACGAGTCAACATTCGTCGTTGTTGGGTCATGTGACTTTGTCTCTGTCTCAGCTTTTGCTAACCAACTGATTGGACTTTCTCCATATACTTATTCCTGCTTTAAGGTTTAAACGACTGATTATCACTGACATGTGTCACTAAGGGTTGAACTAATCGCAGTTACTTGATATTTGTGTATTGTAAAAGTGCTCCATACCGTGGACACTTCTTTCGTCTTTTTATCTTAGTCCTATTCTTATTGAAAAATGCTTCTATTTTAGATTTGGACATGAAAAAAATTTCGAAAGTAATTTTTTTCTAAACTATCAGGTTGTTTCTACGCCAGTGATGCCCAGCTTATTACCCGTGGGATATATGTGGCTTGTAAAGCTGATCCGCGTAGCCAGTTATGTTCAATATTACAAATTGAAAAATATACTTTGGAACCTTCCAAAACAACCAATTTTCGGTCGGAATTACGACTGATTGTTACAAGAAAACAGATTGGACTGGACCATAGACTAATAATAAGAGTAGACCGAACTATGGCAACCCTTTTGCTGCTCATAAACCAAACCATGTGACTGGTGGATATCCTAGCAACAGCGGGCGTTAATCGTAGCAGACGATCAACGCCAGCGCGAAATAAAATAAATAGAATTGATGGAACACAGAAGAATGATCTTTTATGGAGTCCGATTTGTAAATTTGTTATTCTAAGTTGTAAATATTTTGTGAATATAATGAGTTTTTCATTTAGATAGTATTGTGCATTTTCTTTAGTCAATTTCAATAACTCTCTAAGCAATAAAAGATGCAAGCGACCAAGAGGAATCAGCAAACGGTAAGATTTTTACCTACAGTTTCAATTTAAGATACCGATTAGTACATTTTTGCGTTAACGCAAAACGTTTACGCCATTTCGTTCACGCCAACGCTGACAGCTCCAAATGAAATAAAAGTTACCGAAAACTGATCAAAAACTATTACTAATGTCAAAATAATGCATAACTAAAAGAAAAACAGTTCAATCTCTGCACCTGGAAGTTTTTTTAATGAAAACACATTGTCTTAAAATACATGTCGAGTGCCAAACTATAGATAATGCTGCCATCTAGCAACCATGCTGCCAAAGTCTTCGCCAAGCCCTTCCACTAGTCACATGATACATCTATGAACCAATTTTCTTTATCAGCAAGAATGAGAAAGCTCGGTCTACTCTTATTATTAGTCTATGGACTGGACCTTCGTATCACTAAAATAAGCATGTTGTCACAATTCTCGGCTTGAAATTGTTTCCTTTCCCGCATTTTCCCCACGTTATCTAAATAGAAATATATACGCGTTCTAGTACGCAACATTCATCTTAGTAGGAGGTGCTGCCTTCAGGTAAAAACTTAAGGTACTACTGCTTTACACTTTCTGAAAATGTGACCATTTTCCGCTAGAAAGCGCGTATTCCACTGCTCTAATGGAAAGCAAACCTTTTAAAAATGAAATCTAGTATTTTATCAAAAATATATTTATCATTTGTAAAAACTTAATTCACCTTTTTCTTATGGCAAAAAATAAGGACTTAATAATTCAGTGTTCTTTAGCAACATAAAAAGGTTTTTGTATTGTGTATGTATGCAATACGTGCAATAGTTACGAAAAAATGTGTCCAATATATTTTTCTGAATTGTCCTATGTTTTGGGGATGGTTCTTTTTGCCCCCTCAGTAGAATAAAAACTAAATTTATAGACGAAACTAAATTCATTTTACTCTGCGGCCATAAGTCAGTTAAACACAAATAGATTTAAGACAACCAAATCTGTTCCCAATGGAACTAATGGTAATACAATACTTCAGACGTTACTTTCTTTTACTGTTATGCCCTCCTCCCCATTTAATCCGTTTGCTGCTGGTGCCCTATTCGCTTTCCGGAAAAACTTTGGCACATAGGGTTTTTATATTTTGGAAGTTTGAAGATAAGTCAGATTTCACACTTGTAAAGTATTCGAGGAAAGGTCAAAAATACAAAGTGACAGGGCGTTTATGGTATTGGTGTATTTTAACTAGCGATCCTAAATGTCTAAAAACATTTATACAGACAGAAAATTCTTAATATAAAATAAGTTAAAGCATTTGCATAGTCTGGATCGCTCTTAGAAAGAACAAAAACACTTCTTTATAAATTTTAGAGCGAGCCCGATGGTGAAAATTAAAACTAAATTCTATTTTCTGTTAATTTAACCTAAAAAGTGACTAATGCTCACATTTCTGCCGAATGATTCTTACCAAGATGGTGTTTTAACTTAAAAGCTAAATATAACATCGACATTTTATTGACTATTATACTACATTAATAGTAGATGCAGATTTAGATTCCGACCAATTTAATCTCAAACGTTTCATAAACAGTTTTGAGTAAGTGACCTTCCTCGTGTAGTTCTGATGAAGAGAAATGGATAATTAGTTATAAGATAATTTTAAGTTTCATTGGGAATTTCAATCATCAACATTGATGACTGAACCGATAACATTTAATGGTTGAAATACAAATCTCATTAGGTTTGTATTTTAATCAAATGTAAACCAATAAAACATTCATTCAAAACTGGAACCTAAGAATAATCCGTATGCAGTCACATCATTACTTCGATTTGGTTTAGTGTAATTTTGCGTTATGCATTACAATGAATAAAATCTCAACTTCAGAGTTTTCATACGTAATTTGTAGACTGGCAAGCGAGCAGCTAGTTCCCTTAAGAACTTTTATACACTTAAATAACTTCAAACAGTGAAAATTGTGAACTTCGTTGGAATAAGATCGTCTAAAAAGGTTTACTTGACCTATTGAAAAGTTCCTCTTCTCATCTTCAGTTTCGCAAACTTAAAATCAACTGACAAATTAGTTAAAATGTTTCAACTTTTAAAGTGCTGCGATTTTTATATGGTAAAATCAATCTAACGGGAACATTTCTTTTGGTTGTTTTCTAATTGTTGGAGGTTTTGACTATTCTTTGGCCACAAAACAGATTAAGAGCTCTCCATGAATCTAATGTGCATTCAAGATTATCGAAATTTCTAGCATTTAAAAAATGAATTATATGTGGATTAAAAATTTAGTTCTCGTAAATTTCAGAATGATAAAAATGAAGTCCTTCGGCTCACAAAACCAGCGTTTTATTCTTAACTTTTAGGTGAAGGCTTTCAACAATGGGGGTTTGAATTAGGATTAACATAAGAGTTATAAATTCAGAAATCCCGGTCTAAAATTAATTTTCTTAACTAAGTGCTCGAAACGAGATAAAACTAGGATTGAATCCGATCAATAGTTATGAATTTACTAAATAGAGCCTTAATCTATGCAACTTCGGAAGGAAATTCAGACCTTTTTAACTAGAACTAATGTTCTTTAACTAGTAGGGAGTAGAAGCTACAGTCCGTAGGAAAGTAGAATCGGTGGCAATGACTCAGGCCATTAGTTGGTGAAACATTTTCGAGTGACATGAGTCGAGGAAAAATTAAATGGATTATTCCGATTCTGCCGAAGCTCATTAGAATGAAGTTTCGAAAATTCATTAAACGCAACTTATTTCGTATACTATTCTATTATCCTACAAACATTAACGTAAAGTCCAACAATATTAGATTATATTTTCCTTCGGTTTGAATAGATCTTTTTCCGTCAGTAATTTTGTTTACAGACTGCTTACTGAGGCAGATTGACTCGCCGTCCCATCGGCCCACGGGGCGGTGCGACCTCCCGCCTATGTCCTTTGCACCATCAAACCTACGCGCCTTCCTATTTTACGCTCTCAAACCTTTCTATCTTAGTGTTTGCGTCATCGAATTTGTGCACTCTTTGGGAGTCGAGGCTGGAGCCATTTTCGGGGATCCAGTCCACCCCTGATTATTATTCAACTTTAAAAATTTCATTCCTAATGAAATTTAACTGAATGCAATACAGTAAAATTTTAATATTTTACACTTCAGTGTTAAAAACAAGAATATGAATACAATGCATTGACACTTCTTCACTCCCTTCAATATCAGTAAAATAGCTCGAAGGCTTAAAATACGTAAAATGTGTCACGCGTACACAAATCTAGTTACCCAACGGTGGCACAAGCATTGCATATTGCCCATCAATTAGAACTGATACAAATCAAAGTGCAAATTCGTCGATGAAATCGTTTTAAACAGTACAAGTGAGATCTTATGCAACCTGATAACATTAAGTTGCAAACATTAATCTACGTATAAACTCAATCGAACCAAAGTAACTATTTAGTTTCATCCTTAACTGAAATAGAGTTTCTGAAAGTTCGCCAATTTCATTTTTAGAGATAATGCTGTTAGTCTTTGAGAGCTGAAATACGATTTAAAAGTCATGAAATCTGACTAGTAAAGCACAAGATGCAACAGAAAAGAGAAAGTAAAGCAGTGTCTTAATATCTGGCGCAACTTCGTAGTTCATTTAAAAGTTTCATGATAAGCAACCGCTGCGGTGAACTTAAAACTCCCGTCAAGTCTTAATTGGAGATAAAGATTGCAAACAGATTGTGTAGCAGTAATTGAGCATTTGGTATTGGCTAAGTAGATTATGGTTTCGTTCTCTGCAAATCGGGTTATTCCGATTTATTTGAATTTTGCTTTGCAAGAGTTCATTAGCAAACTCAAATGGTAAGATTGTTATGGATCATTGATAAATTAAACAATGAGGCGAGTCGGAATTTCATAGCAACGGACATAATGCACTATCATATTTCGTAAAAACACGTTACAAACTGAAGCGTTTGGAAAACAAAATGGATGTTGAAGTTTTCAGTACGCAGTCATACATGCATAACTCTTCATTTTCCTAGTTCAGTTAAGAGTTGTTTGAAAACTTAGAAACTAAACAGTAGTTGCATTTAAGTAAAAATTAGTTTAATCATATTTCGGTTTTCAATGTTTGACTAAAGATATTTTAAAAAATAAAATACGACTGATTAAAGCATTTTAATACAATAAAAATTACGACGACTCATGACTTCACATTTCGCTGCAATATAAATAAACCATGATCTATCAAATTCATGTGTTTCAAACTGCCACAATTCAAGGGAGACCCGGTCCAAAGAACAAAAGGGATGTTCAAATAATCTGCTACTAATAACTACTGTTCTACTGTACGTACAATACAAGTTTAGATGCCCTCCACTTTCAAAAACAATGATCAGGTGCCGTTAAAAATAAGATCATTTGGATGAAATAAGATGAAGCAATTACGCTTACGAAAAACTTTGTGAAAAATTACGTCTACAATCACCTGAAGCGTAAGATAGCCTTGGTTTGCGAAGAGCTGTTACAAATAGCGTAAACACTGAAGCCTGATTACAACCTTGTAAGTGACTGTACTTAAACGGCCAAGGGAAATCATTTGTTCGTACTGAGCATTAAAAAATGAAGATAACGTTCAGTGAAGCTAATGATGAGTAAGGAATTGGTTATGTATTCTTTTATATCTCCTCGGGAATTTGGAGGCTATACGTTAAAATAAAATTCTGAAATAACATTGCTAAAAAGAAATCTAGTTAGCACTTTAAATTTCTGTTCCCAAATTTGTGCTTGACATTAATCTAATACTTTAAGGTTCAATTCAATTAAAGGTAAGTTCTGGGCCAACCAAAGAGTGAGAGCTGGCTTTCGCCTCCGGCGCTATGACCTTGAGATACGGAAAAAGTGCTGATTTTAATTCAACTTTTCTTAATAGAGAATAATTTCCAATTGGCAAGGGAAGGGTCAAAAACGCTGTACAAAGTTTAAAAGCAATGAAGGACAGAAAGTATTGAAACTTGAGGATAAATTGTTTTTGTGCAGTAGTGAAGTCTTCGAGAATATTTGTTAAATTAAAATTCTGGGGTAGAGTTGCAGCGAAACTCGTGACCCGGGTGCTGGAACTTCTTGGAACTGTCCTGGTTCTAGAGACTTGAAATGTATGTACAAAATATGAACTCAAGTTCGCAGCCTGTATTTCAATTTAAGATTTAATTTTTATGTCGAAGAGCACTTAAAACTGAAATATAACTGTTAAGTACTACACTGGGAGTTTGAGTAAATTTTCTCAAACCTATCATACAGCTAATATCACTAAAGGGCATGTTCTTTTATCCGCAAGGAAGAAACTAGCTATCGCTATGAGAATAAAGTGGTGGTCAAGTAAGGGGATTCCACAATTTCCATCTTTCGTGTCACTTCTTAGTGAAGCTGAAGTAGGTGCTTAACCAAGTTCGTGCTGATAGCTTGGCCGTTGTACCCGCCAAATAATGGACAAAACCACTTTCATCATTACAGCCGAAAAACCATATCGTGCTCGACACTGCGTTCATGGCGAACTTTTTTTTCGTTAATTACGTCTAATCCACGGGACTATCCTTTTTACTCAAGGGCCACAACGTAAATTTTTGGAGGCGAGGCGAGAAGAAACAAACAACATTTCAGTTCAAATAGCGCACTAGTCCCTAACTACTGCCACTAATTTACTAGAGCATCTATTGCTGTTCGAACGTAATTTTGATATTTCATTGTCATTCGTGTACGATCAGCTGGTGAGGTATTTTTGAAAGATAAGCTCGCTTTAGTTTGTGTTGAAAAGCTATTCTGTGAAATAGCCTCTCATTCGCCCTTAAATTCAAATATAAGCGTAGCAGTACGATCGATAATTACATTAAATGAATTTTATTAATATATCTATTTTGTATTTATGCAAGATTTATGCCTTACGTGCAATTAGAATAGCACTACACTAAATATTACGGTTAGAGAACAATGAACCTAATGACTTAAATTGTACTCCAAATCATAGCACAAATACAATTAACAAAAATCGCTTAAAAAACAGAAGCTTTTTCGAAATAAGGCACAGTGGAAAGACAAATGTTGGAAATCATTCAACAAGGAAATTTGCCACCGAATAGAGACCATCAAATCCAAGAGATACGATTGCAAGTTCATATTTTAACACTTTTTTAGCTTTGGGTTTGTAGAAATTAAATTTTCATAGTAATTCCGAGTATTTTCGTAACATAAAATTTTGTTTCGTTTTAAAAGTTAATAATCGTATGTTTCAATAATGCAAGTAACCTACAGTAATTCAGATGCTGTGAAATATAACTAATTTTAATTTACCTATATTTTAAATAGATATGTCTCATACTTCTCGGGAAAGATTATAAAAGTCTTTGAAACTAGAAATGAATGTAGTATGTAATGCAAGCAGTCGAAAATTGAATAAAAATTAAGTCAAGATAATAGAAATAAATGAAGGATCAAGATGTTACGACTAAACGCAATTTCATAATTTGAAAGTCAATGTTTTAAAATTTTACTTTTAAACAGAAGCAGAAGGTATTGCGTCAAAGGAAACAGTCGCTGAGAAGTGACAAATAAATGCTTCCATAACAACACTTTGCGACTTTTATTAACTTCCTAAACATAACTCATAAAAATTTCAAAAACTTAACACATTTCGTCGATTCAGTTACTGCTATCAAATAAGAATACTATTATCAAATTAGAATAATTGTTGACAGATATTTGAAATTCATAAGCTTATGCTATCGATGAATCTGGTTAAACTTATCTGCGGAACCTTGAGAGTAAAGCTTTGCATTCTTGTTTCTATTTCAGTTACATAGCTGTTGATTTTAAAAGTTTAATAAAGTACGTTCTCTTTTTGCTTTTCACGGTTCCGTTTGTTGAAATTAAGTAAATAAGAGAGTAACCATTTTTAATTTTTGCGCGAAGCGATGTAACCTCATGGTTTTTGCGCTTCTAAGGTTTCACAATTTTAATATTTAAGCCACAAAAATAATTGTTTGAATTCTGAAAGTCAAGGACAATTCAAAAAGCCATAGCTTTTGATGTTTTTTCTTCGTCATTCATGCATTGTGTACTTTCGGCAAAGTCGTGCCATTAAACGGAATGCTACTTGTAGAACCGTTCGGGAACAGGAAATGCGATGCTTGCTGTGTGTCTCGTGTGAAGCTAAAATAGTTAATCAGTGAAAGAACTCTCGGCTCTAGATCATTTTTATACGTTATTTAATGAATGCTCATGAATCAAAGTTAAGTAATGTAAGCGGAAGAAACATTTGTAAAATAGATTTATGATTAAGTTGGATAATTTGAATGCTAACTATTATAGCGTGCTATTTCTGAACGTTTAACCGATGAAACTATTCGCTGCAGATCAAATTTTTGCTCAGTTTATTTACTTTTAAATTATCTTTCAACTTGATTCTGCTTAGTAAAATGTTACGTTTTTAGCAAGGAAAATAAATACATGAGCAATGAAAGTTTGCCCTAAAAACTAATTTGTAAGAATAATAGTTTCAGGTTTGCACATTTTGGTGATTAAATTTGATTGGCATTCTCTGCTTTTTCAGACTTATCGTTCCAATTTTTTTCAGGAGAAAAAATTCTTTAAATAAATCTTAAAATACTTTTATATTAAGAAATTACGATGTACACTTCAAACCAGACGCCTAATTGAGTATTTCAGGCCCAACATTAGTAAATATGATTTTTCAACTGGCCTCATCTGCCTAGAACTTTCAATGTCAATATATTGAAATTCATTTCGAAGTGAAAATTGGAATTCGTCGACAACTTGTAAAGCTTTCCAAAAGATTACATTCAGTACTAAAATTTAGCTATAATTGCTCCGAATTTATAAAGAATTCACACAATCGAAAGCACATAGAAAGTTGCGTGTATCGGAAGCTAATAATTACTACTGGAATTTAAAATGAGCTAATACAGTATCAGAAAGATAGAGACAATGTTACTCTTCCCGGTATGTACAAAATTTACGTAACCGTTTATTTGCGAAATACGTTCACTATGTCTTGTGAAGTCAGAAATCCAATTGCCCGGAAAAAAGCCATGACCTTCCAGTGGCATTTCCCCGAAACATTCGGCTACTACGGCAGAAAAACGATTCAATTTCACTCTTAGAATTGCTCAACTTTAGCATCGCACGCCACGAAATTAAAGAGAAACTTATCTTTTCATTAAATATAGGTCGGGTATTCTCCCCCCTTCGTCTCCCGGAGCATTAGTGCAGAACCACCCCGGAGCCATGTCTTCATTTGTTAGTATTTTCTTGCAGCAAACGGAACTAAGTACTCGATATGAAGTCAACCTACAATCGAAATAGCGCGTCTACTGCGCCGAGAGTCGGGGAAAAGTTCAGACTTTTCCCCTCTCGCGGGAATAACCTCGTTTGACAGATTTCAGCTGTTTTCAACTGACACCGAATTACGACTTATTATGATAATTAAGACTCCAGGTATTGAATAAAAAAATATACTCTTGGTTTTTTCTAGGAGATCCTCAAGGGGCCGAACAGCGTGTTAAAAACAGCCAATCATTTTCTATAAATTTTTCCAATTGCTCAAGTATAATGGAATTTCAAAATTAAAAATATTTTAGAAATAAACGTAAAAAAGTCGAGATCATGACTTAAAATTCGAACATTAATCTCAAATTGAAATGCCAAATCTATTAACCTTTTCTTATTGTGAAGAAAAAAAAAATGCTCCTGAGAATAAAACGGTTCACGGCTAAAGAGGAATCGGAGAAATTGGGGAAATAGTGCTCAGAGATTATTTGTTAAAAAATACGACAATCGAAATGTTTCCGATTCATGGGGCCCTTTTATCACAACACTATGTACAGCATTTATCATATGCAATTTTACACCCCATTTCGGGGTCAATTATCATGGGGTCCCTCGCAATTACGTCTTTTTAAATCCGTCACTGTCGATGACAGAAGTATAGCTGTGTAAGCAGAAAGGAAAGCTGATCATTTCATTTTCTCTGAGCGGCATGATTGTTTCCATTGAAACAAGGAATGTAGCAAGTTTTACTTTTTATAGCTCACTGTGCAAAAAATTATAACGTAAAAAAGCAACCACGAGTACATAGTAGGGTAGAACTAAAAAACAAAGTTTTTACTTTCGAATCGTAATAGTGCTGAAAAGTTGCGATTGGTGAAGACTTACAAAACAAAAATTTTTAAAATCGGACAATATCTTCCGATCCCGCAACGAGCCTGAATATTTGAAAAAATGGAAAATTTCGTATTTTCTTAGTGATTTTTCAAAAATTTTGTTTTACTGTTTCTTTTTAAGGCTCTGAGACGGAAAAGTTACGATTGGTAAAGCCTTCAGTAAATAAAACAAATTGAAATCGAATAATACCTTCTGATCCAGAAACAAGCCTAAAAATCTAAAAAGTTGAGAATTCCAGGTTTTTTTTTCCAAATTTTTAACATTTTTGGTTCAATGTGCTTTTTCAGGCTACAGAACGGAGAAGTTACGTTTAGTGAAGACTTCAAAGCAAAAAAAATCTTTTTGAAATAAAACAAGATCTTCCGATCGCGCAACGAACCTACATATTTAAAAATGTAAACTTTAAGCCCTTTTTCAGCTTTTTTTTTCTTTTAGTTTAACTATCCTCATAAGTTCGGTATGAAATACTAACGAAAGAACGTTTATAAAATAAATGTGATATTTTAGTACTAGCCTGCCTGTGAAATTGTCCACATGGCCCTTTAATCCCGCGAGACGCATATTTGTTTATGCCCCTCAGTACAGTGTATGCATCTAATACGACCCATTAGCGCCTCACGATCTTGAATTTATGAGCTTTTTAGCTGGTTTGTGTCTATAGGTATCTTACTTAAATGAATTAAGCGGTCGTGCTGGCATCAGTATTTCTCAATGTTTCTAATGTGCGTGTGATGTCTATTTGCTCTGTTTAACGTGTTTCAAACATGAATCCATCTTTGCAGAAAATAATTACGAGAAAGTCCTTAAGAGCATTATTCTATTATCAAAGAACCTGATTCCGTTTCACGTGTCTCCAAACTCTGGATCAGCCAAAGACATAGTGAATAGCATTGTATTATATCTAAATGAACAAAGAATTTCACTGGATGGTTTAGCCATCGTAGGTTGCGATGGTACTAAAATCAATACTGGATGGAAAAGTGGCGCGATTCGTCAATTTGAAATTTATATTGGACGAACATTGTAATGGGCTATTTGTTTATTACATTTCATATAGTTTCCTTTTCGCTATCTTTTTCGGCATTTGTATGGTGTAACAACTGGCCCAAGTTCATTTTCTGGATCAATAGGAGAACAACTCAGAGGTTGCGAAAAATTGCCGGTAATAGGTTTTCAAGCAATTGACTGTACCATTCCAGATGTAAACAGAAAGTGCTTGAGCAAGGATCAAAGATATCTTTTAGATATATCTCAAGCGATAAAGGGTGGCAATTGTCCAAATGATTTGTCAAATCGTGACCCCGGCCCACTCTCTCATTCCAGATGGCTCACTTGTGCAAATAGAGTTCTTAGACTGTACGTAAGTGTATCGATCCCATCAGGTGAGTTAAAACACATAGTGACTTATTTTGCGATGTTACATGCCGGTCTGGTTTGAAATAAAGAACCGCAAAAATTTCACAGACGGTGCCATTCATGTTTACAGAACAATTCAAACCTGTCGATACTTACCTGACAATCTAAAACAAGTTGTTTACCCTGTCATTGAAATAAACTCTTTATTTGCGCATCTTGAAAACTTATTAATGGCAGTGGTGTTTGATGAAAGGGGGCACATAAGAGAACCAGCGTTTAAAAGTGCGTTAAAAGCCAGAGAGTTTCTTTCTAAAGGTAAAAGCATTAGAAACTGCCATTCCATCTCTAAATTTCGAAGCAGAAGATTACACAGAGATTATTAATTGGTACACTACAAAGCTATCTTCACCTCTTCTTCGAAAAGGTCCTAACAAAGACATTGAAAATTTTATTGTAACAGGCACTATACCCGACTGGGATATAAAACTATCCACCTGCCATACGCAAGCTGTCTAAAGATGTGTGAAGCTAGTGACGGAAGCTTCACTCAAAGTGTGTGGATTTAAATCAAGAGATGGCTACATAAGAGCAATATTGAAATCCAGATCAATTATGCCCGAATTTTCCAAAAAATCTGATTATAAATTAGCTTCAACAAGTAACGCTTAAAACAATAGGACTTGTATACTGAATTGTGAATTTGGTAAATATTTTATAACTTTCTGTTATTTGAAAATGTTTTTGTTGCAAAGAATGGTAGTTTTGCATGTTTAGAGGATACCTTAAAAGTCAAGAAATAAATTAATGTTTATGTGTAATATAGGGTTTTTTTAAAGGGTTTTCCCTGTAACAGCGGGGAAAAAACAACAACAATTTTATTTTTAATCACTAAGAAAAGATGAAATTCTCCCTTTTTTAGTTTTCATGCTTGTTCCTGGATCAGAGAGTATTATTCGATTACAATATGTTTTTTTTTAAATTTCTGAAGGCTTCCCCAATTGTAACTTTTCCGTCTTAGAGTATTAAAAAGAAACGTTGAAGCAAAATTTTTAAAAAATCGGTAAGAACACATGAAATTTTCCATTTTTTCAAATTTTTAGGCTCGTTGCGGGATCGGAAGATATTATCCGATTTTAAAAATTTGTTTTGTTAGTCTTCACCAATCGCAACTTTTCTGCACTATTACAATTCGAAAATAAAACCTGTTTTTTTCGTTCCACCCTAGTGCATAATCACAATACGAATTCCAAGATGAAGCTTCGCTGCGGAAAGACACATACCGCACAGAAACGCTTTTTACAGGGGTTTGGTTTGGGGAAGCAGGATTGGAAATTCAAGAAATATTTAATACTTAATTCTTTAAATTTTTGCAATCTGCTTTGAATTGTCGACTGCGTATTTTGAAACGGCATTAGTAAGTGTACTTCTATTTTTCTTAGTAATAGCAAATTATAATTTTTTCTACCTTTCCTATCCGTAACATTTTTAAGAGTAGTAAAAGTAATGTCCAATTGAAATGCGGGATCTAACTTGATTTAAAAATCTCGATCCCGCTTTTAAGTGAAAATACTAGCAATCCTTATTCTAAATTTCCCGAATACTCTATTTCCTGCAATTAGTCTCCCTCAGAAATTAAGTTTATATGCCTCCCGCCCTCCCTTGTTTCAAAGGACCATGTTTGAAATGCAAGATGAACCTTCTGGTCACAGGATTGAGATCTCAATTTAAAACAAGTGTCTTGCCACTCACACAGTCATGACTATATTAAAAGCCTACTTTCAATTTGTTTGAAGTTTTAAATTGGCAATTTACGAAAAATATCTTCCAGTTATCAAATTTTAGGGAAAAGTAGGTTAAAAACCGGGGTGAAAAGAGATCCATCCTGATGAAAATCAAATAAAGTCAACAAGTGGCAATGAATTCGGGAGAATTGAATCGGCACGAATAAGCGAGACGAAATAGGAGGTCCGCTTTTATGAACTAAAATTGTCAACAAGATTAAGATTGATGATAAAAGGTGACTAGTATGATTCAAACAGATATTTGCAAACCCGTTGCTTCATTATCATTAAACATCAACCTTTTTTTTGAAGAAAGAATTTTAATTTATCTTATATATATTATCAGAACGCAGGAGAAGTTTATCACGCGTGAATTTTAAAATGACTTATTTGGTAAATTAATACATACGTGTTTTAAAACTAAGAAAACATTTCTTCGTACTGTACATTATTTTGTGTTTGTCTTTCGTGAATTTACAACGCTAATGTTTAAATTCATATTAAAAAGCACGCAGATACTGTCGCCTACTCTATTCAAATCCTGGATATATTTTGGCTCATTAGTTTTAGGTTTCTAAAGATATTTTCCTCTGTAGATAATTTGAGTGCCACTCTCGAAGATTAAGCTTTGAAATATATTCATTCTTTTAGTTGAAAATATCGTGTTTTTATTTTCTTTCGTAAGTATTAATCATGAACTATTAATTCTAGATCAAAACTTTTACCTTAAAAAGGTGTTCTTTCGAACCCCCAGACATTTGCTCCGCAAAAGAAAAAAACTACAAGGCAAATACAATGGTCTCCTGGCATATGACATTTTTGTATGACTCAAAAATTCAGTTATGTTAATTACTTAAAGTAAATTAAGGCAAGAGATTAACTTATAACGAACTTTAAAATCACGTAAATACTTTCTTACATATTTTCACGAACTTTCTACATGTCTATCATTTAACACTAAAACAATTTTAACATCTAAACGACAAATTTAAGAATTGTATTTGTGTGATGCATATGACAAGACTTTAAAATACATTATTATTTTGGAATCAAGTAAGTTATGACAAAAGGTATAATATCCAATTGACGAATTGAAACACTTAGAAGTAAATTCAATCAATTTTGTTATTCTAAAGTAAAAGTTCAGATGTGTCTTCAAGATGAACCTTTAGAAGAAATCTTCGCAAAAGGACAAGCTCAATTCATGTTATAGTCAAGATTACAGGAAAATCCGGTCGGCTAGTTCAAGGCTGAGGATTGAATCTTCATTTTGCCGCTCTAGATACTGAAGCGTAATGTTTTAAAGATCAAAGATTTAGTCTTCCGCGAAAAATTCTAATGTTTTTTATTTTTTTAACCGTTGCTTTAGTCGAATAGTTAATTAGACCATGAGTTTTATTCCTTAGCTTTCAAATATTCTGAAACCAAAAGAAATGAACTGTAACTACAATGTTTATACATATTCGCTTCCGTATTTCACATGTTTAAAGGAACGAATCATGGCAGTAAAAATCCCAACTATACGAGAATTACGAACCTAAATTAGTAGTTTCATGAAAATCTTCCTTTAATACTGAGTTTTTATGAAGGACAAATCCCAAATAAGTCAGTTAGAAGTATTTACTAAATTTCAACTCCATTTAAAACTTAATGTTTAATCTGTATACTACAAAAGTTTCCAAAATAGCTCGTTTCAAAAAAATTACTTTCATATCGAAAAACTATTGCTCAATAACAAAATTTGACTAAGTAAAATAAATGCATGTTTTATTTTCAGCTATCATATTTATTATAGTCATTTATAATCTCATTACCAGGCACGACGAAAAATCCGCCAAATTCAAGGTATGAATTAAAATTTAAACTTTCAAATTTATCTTAAAAGGTCGAAAATTTTTTGGGTTTGTACTGATTGGTTATAAGTCCCAAAGATTTTGAAATAGAATAATGCAGCCAAACATTAAAACGAATTCAAAGGGACTTGAAAACTAATTAGTCTTATCCGAAAAGCAATAGCGTTGTGTAAATACAATGGGCCGGGGATCGCAAATTTAATTCCTTTTAGCAGTAATTTGCTTTAAGCGTGTTCGAATTAACGGGGCTCGACTGTATTACAACCAAGCAAAAAGCTACTTCAAGCAAGTTCCTCAAAGATAAAGATTTTAGTGTTCTTTTCTGAAAGACATTCTTTCATTACATTTTAGAAAAACTTTGTATTTTGTTTCTTGCCGCATTCAATTATACTCAAACTTTCCAGTAACGATTGTCGAGCATTAATGTAAAATTTAGTTGAAACTCCGTTTGCATGTTCTATGTGAAAATAAAACAGTAATTTTCTTCCGAAACATTGATTTTCTAGCAGTATTTAAGTAAATGCCTAAATACTACTTTTAAAGTTGAGAAATACCAAGAATTTTGGAATTCATAACAAAAAGGTTAAAAAAAGCTTTATTAACCCTCAGAATTTGATGAAAATATTTGTTTAAAAAGCTGCGGACAATGCGAATAAGCTGCAAATGGTGTCCTGTCACGAACAAGCGACTGTTTTGTGGAGACATCACGGCTAAAGCTGTTTTTCCATCACTAAGGGCAACCACGCTGGGAAAACTAAAGCAACAAAGGCGCCGTTATTTCAGCGACGAGAGGTGCGGTTGTGATAGATGGTCGACAGTTGGACGGACAACTGAAAATGCAAATTCAATTCTCGCAATTAAAATTATAATGATTGAAAATAATTCAAAGATGTAAATATTTAATGAGCTTAAAAGAATTAAGTTTTAAACTATTGTACATGCATGAGTTAAATCCCTAAAATTTAATGAAGTTTTTGAAAGGTAGTGAAAGTTTCCGTTCCTTCAGTCAAAGACAAACTAAGTTCTTTTAAAGGGAAAAAGTTTTACTGCCATTGGAACTAGTTTAATGTCCTGAATGAATTAGTTTGGAATAACCGATAGAAGTGACATTAATTTTATCGTTAAGATTGTGTTCAAAACAACCTCAAAATGTTTTATCATTTTATTCGAAAAATCCAACAGTATAATTTTAAATGAAAAGCTTGCCATTTGCGTACATTTTTCAATGGTTTGTTATTTCGAATTGCCGTGAATTTAAGTATTAAATTAGATTAAAGCTATTAAATCAAACAAAGAGGGTTTTTCAATTTTAAAAATTGAAGTTTCGCTGCTGTTCTCTACACATATTGCAGTTCTTAACACATGCGTCTGTTCACAAGCAAAATCGAGTTAAAAACCGTAAGTTGGAGATTAAGAAAAAGTTATTAGAAAGTTAGTTTGAGGAAACTATTGTTCTCATTTATCAAATTTATAAGTTTCCAAGTTCTCAAGAATAACAAAGTTTTGAACATTATCCCCATGTTGGACTTCTGAACTCCTTGCCACATACAGTCGATGCTGTGGAATTCAAGCCTTTATTTTAGAGCGACATTTATCCGAACACATTAACCATCGACTAAAATCAATTAGTACACACGGGTCTCATAACACGAAGACCTACTCGAGAACCACCTTTAAATTATTCAATTGTATGCAAAAAAAACTTTCTTAAAATTAGAGGATAATTCTTTAACTTTAATGAAATTCAAAATTTTTTTTTTCACTTCGAGTAGAAATTTAAAGCAGAAATTCAATGCTTTAAAATCATACCTTTAAGAATTTTGTGAAATAGTTTATTGAAAAAAATCTTTTTATAACTTGTAAAATGTGAAATTCGGGACTAATTTAATAAAAATGAATCGTCATATGTTTTAATTTAAAAGTTAAAATTTAAACGGTTGTTTGAACTCTGAAAAATCAAGCAAAGATGCCCATAAACTGCAAAAAGCTCAAAACAAGCTAAATATCTAGAGTATAAATTTAAAGGGCCAACTAGAATGCAAACAATTCTTTGCAAACTGTGCAAGAAGTGTTTTTCCAAATTATGAATTCATTTACGTCAAAGAAGTACATTTTTCAAACAATTGTCCTGTTAAAATTCAGCATTTCACATTCTGTGCTTTTATGGTATACATAAAAGACACGTTGTGTAGAAAGATGCAGAAAAGAAAGATATGGTGGTATACATACTTATCATTCATTTTTAGTTTAACATTGCTTTTCAATTCCCCCCCCCCCTTCTCCCGCACAATTTCTCCGCTGTAAACCATTAATGCAGGAAACGAGTGAATTATTACTGCACCTAAAGCCCCCCCCCCCCACCGATTTTTTCCTTGAAAACTAAAAAATTGCATTTACAAATTACTAGTTTGCTATAAATTAATTTCTCCATCATGAAGAAAAAAAAATCACAAAACGCTAGAAAAATTATCAAGATAGTTTTACTTTGTAATTGCTCGTGCAGGCATGAAGAATAACTTAAAATGGAGCACATAAACCAATTTCTTTGCTAGTTGAAATTCAGAAGTTTGTTTTGTTTGGAAATTTAATCTTGACAATGTCAAAATCAACACTACATGCATTTCTGTAGGTCAATATACACTTATATAAAATTTTTTGAACTTATACTCTCAATATTACACAAATTTTCGAATTTTCTCAAATTTGACAGTTAGACAACGTGATTTACAAGTTTATCGAAATTAAAATGTCACTTACCTCCGGCGGCCATGAGGTTAGTGTACCAATCTACTACACCACGCACAATAGCCATGGGGGACCAATTATGTGATAACAAGACAATAAATTTAAAAAAATCTAAAAAAATCCACTTCGCGGGGAAGACGAGCAAGTGCCCTACCGCCAATCGTGTATCCGATGCGCAACTGCCACGAGACCAGCCTCCGAGGTTTTCATTTAAATAGAAGTCATTCTTGCGTAGCTGACGTCAAGGCGACCGTAGCGCCTCTTGATTCAGAAAGGGTTGCCATTACAATGCAAGAGAATGTTGGCGGTGTATTATTTTCGCCAAATGTCACTCATTGGACAGTTAGATAAAAATATAAGGGCTAATAGGTGAAAATTTTCTTGTTTCGTTTCATTTCATCGACAAGCAATATCTGAAAGAAAGAAAAAAGAAAATCGAACTCCATTGACATGAGATACAATTCATTCTCTTTTTCATTTTTTTTTTTCTTCCAAATATGAAGGAGGGGTTGAAAAGTAATTCATGCAATCTTCTTCTCTTAAACTGTGCCCGAAATTGACTACAGTTGGGGGAAACTTAACGTGACAGCATCACTATGCTGTGATTAGGATCTGTGTAGTCTTCACAATCCTGCAAAGTTAGGTTTGCTTCAACTATAATTGACAAATTAAAATGATTACTTATTTTATTTCATTTCTATCTGTTCTCTTTCCAATTCTACTTCAATTTTCCATTAAAGAACGTTTAAATGGTAGGAGAGTATAGTATTGGTGAATTGCAGCTTGCTATGTAAACTGGTGTTATCTGAAGTCTCTATAAATGGCTTTAAGGCTGTTGTTTGTACTTCCTTTGTGAATTCGACAGTAAACCTTTTGAATCTGCAAAGAACCTTTAATACAGTTCGAAAAAAACATGTAAAAAGCAAATTCTTAATTCATGCTCAAAAGTATAACACGTATTTTGCGCAAAACTTAACTGTTTGGAGTAGGAATTGTTTAATTTGAATATTTCTTGAAGTTATTTGTAATGCTTATCTATAATTAGACGGCTCAAAACCTAGTGGCCCCTGCACAAATATCATCACAACTAATGAGCGGTACCTAATTTTTAATAAGCCAGAGTAGGCAACAAGTTTTCAAAAGCCGTGAATGTTACCTTATATCAAAATTTTTCATCATTTAAAAAAATATATAAATCCGTAATTTTAATTTCTCTTTTGACACATTAGCGTTTCAATGGGGCTTTCAAAGACGAGGTAGGTTTGATTCTTTTATTAGTTTTAAGAGAGGGTGAGTGGATTTTAGGTCAGCTCATGGTTAGCTTGAGCCTCAACGTTGACTCTAGAACAGCTCTTTTTAAATTAAGTTTCGCGGAACCCAGAGGTTCCATGGAGATAATTTAAGAGTTCCGAGAGGTTTGTATTCTTTTTTTTTTAAATTAGTCACTTAAAAACAATAAAATAAGGCTTGAATGAAGCTTTCGGTTCTAGTATTTTCCGAATGAACCGGGGAGTAAAAACCCTATCATTAACAATGTATGATCATTGAATGTGTCTGAATAAGAATACGAAACTTTTGCTGAAAAGACATTTGATTCATCCTTACAACAAAAACTTAAGTTTATGTCGTTATTGCTATTCTGGTACCGTTTAAAAGATGGGTGTGCTCCAACTGTCGCGGAAGGCAGTGGGCAGTGGGGGCTCGTGTCTTGAAAAAGTAAGGGGGCCAAGATTGGGTGCGCTTGCCCCCCTCCCGGGTTTTTGATTTATTTTAAATATATTTTTCCGTGGGTTATACGCAGGAAAATACGGTACAATCCATTTTTTTTTAAATTTAAGCACGTACGCACAAAAAAAAAAAAAAAAGGAAAATAAATAAAAAGTTATAAATTATTGTCTGAAAAAAGTGAGGGGCCCGGGCCCCCTCTAGCCCCTCCCACGAGCCAACACTGCCAGTGGGTGTTGGTACTCCTTCCATTTCCCCCTGCATTTACTATATGTGTAAGACGGGTTTATCACCTAATGTGCCAACAAAAAATAAATACCGCAACAGAGACACTCAATCTGACATTTGAATTCAACTGGGGGCCTCAGTAGCTCTCTGGTAGAAACTTCGTCTTCTAAGACGAAGGTCTTTGGTTCTATTCCCGCCGGTGCATTGGTTGTCATTTCCTTCTGTTGTGTTGTAAATCTTTCCTGGGTGTGTATGGAGGCAAGGCGCTATGTACGCAGTTCTGCATCTAAGTAAAGCTGCTTAGCTTTCGTATAAAAAATTAATTCTATTTTCACCCACAATGAATAAAGCGAAGAACTCCCGCGAGGGCAAAATAAGCACCACCCACCTTCCTCATTAAACTTTAAACTTTTGTTTGAAACGAGACGTGTAAAAGTATTACTTCAAGTTTTGAGTTAACTTTAAAGTCACTATAAGACGATAACAAATATTATTCGTAATATGTAGTTTTATAATTGTAAGTAAATCATTTTCAGAATATTGCACTCAAACTATACCATTGAAGCCTAAACAATACTACCATGGATTCCACTGGAACAGTAGATATTAACAAAAAGTTCAGTCTAGAACTAAACCAGCCAACTTTCCCGTTTATCAACATCGACTACTTCAAATTAAGTCAAACATACCTCCTTAGCATTTAAAACTGATTTCTAGAAACAAAATATGCCTGTCTTATCTGATGAAATAGATGCGTAAAAATAAATGAATGGACAAATAAAGTAGTTGCACCTTTTAAACGATTTCGCTAATATATTTTTTCCATAAACAAATTCTTTAATAGTTAAAAAAAAAAAAAAAAAAAACACGCTTTATGTGGGGAAAAAATGAACAAATGGTTCGTTGCGCTTTCTTTTGGGAAAAATAAAGCACCTTAGATTTTATTTTTCCCTGCTGCCAACAATAAAAAGTAGGGTTAAGTGGGGCAAAGTAAAATGATTAAGACCACTTACTTTTTTCAAAATGAAAAAATTGGAAATTTGTTTTGAAAATTACGGTGCATAAAGAAAGAACACTATATTTTATAATAAAACTTGCACTGAAACATTATTTCTTATTTTTGACAGTAAATTTGTATTTTTAAAAAAAGGTAGAAATTTTTCCCTTCTTTTTTTCATGGGCAAAGTGAAAAATAAAATGTTTTTTTAATGAAATATTTTTATTCGATTATTAAAGATATTTTTGATAGAATAAATGAGTAAATAAAAAAATGAATGAAGAAATGAAAATAAAATGAAACAATAAACGAATAAATAAAATCTGTAAATAAGTTAATACGTGAGAAAGATTAAATGTTTGCCTAAAATAGGGAATGAAGAAGAAAACAAGGGAATGAATGAACAAATATATAAGGGGATTTTTAAATGAAAGAATGTGAATGGAACAACTAATTTTCTAATACGCAAATGATTTTATAAAAGATTGAATAAGTAAATGAAATGGACTGTATTCCACTTTGCCCCGCATGCACTTGACTAACTGTAAAAAGTATTTGAAATACAAATAAGCTTAATATTAAGCAAATAAATACTGCACCGTATATTAGTAGGTCTCAAAAATATTTAAAATATTAATATAACAACAACTTTATCATTTAATAATAACAAAAATAATTTATGACTTACAACAAAATATTACAATATGAGTATCAATTTTTGAAAATTGCTTGTATTATCATACTGTTTGATCTTTAGAGGTAATTTTTTCTTGTCTAGAATAGACCACATATGTTACTACATAGTTAAATTATCACTAGGCAGGTGGCGCTAAAAGCAGAGTAAATATTTGAACATTTCACTTTGCCCCATGTTCCCCTACATAAAAACATCAATTTACTTTAGAAAAAAAATGTCCTCTTAAATAAAATATTTTCTTCAAAAATAAAATTGTCTGCATAGTTCTTTCTTTCTGTTAAAAAAATACGTACTCCGAATTTTCTTTTATTTCCCGTTGCCAAAAATAAAATAAATTAATTAAAATTGAAGAATGAAAATAAAAACATATCATCTCAACAACCATTATGTCACAGTAAAAACCAGGGCTGCGGAGTGGGAGTCGGACTGGTTTTGGGGAAAAGGAGTCGGAGTCGGAGTCGAAGGTCCTAAAATTCTTGGAGTCGGACTTGGAAGTTGGTCATTTTCCCACCTGGTAAAAAATATTTGAGCTTTGCATTCAGTTAATTTTCATTCAGTCATATCTATCTCTGACTTGACAATGTTAAGTAAACTGAGTCAATTTCGAGATCTTTTCGATTTTTTTTTTCTATTTCTTAAAAACCCAAAATTCAGTATGTACTCAGAATGTGCACTTTTTTTCTCTTTACATGTTTTTATCAAGAGCTTTTTTCCACAAAGTTTGTTTGAAGCAAATCCGCCTTTAAATTCGGAATCTTGATTTGCTTTAAGTTTTGTATGCAGGCACTAATGTAAATGTTTTTGAACTGTTCAAACCTGAACGAAAAATTGTTAAAATCAAAAAATGCTTTCTATACTTGTTCTTCATCAAGAGCTTTTTCTAACAAAGTTCGTTTAAAGCAAATCCGCCTTCAAGTGCAAGATTTATATTTGCCTTAAATTTACCCGTAGGCGCAAGTATTGTTCTTTCTTTTTTCCTTTCTTGAACTGTTCAAAACTGAAGGTCATTTTCCCTTCGTGGAGTCAAAGCTAAAGTCGATGAGTTTGAGTTGGAGTCAAAGGCCCTAAAATTCTAGTAGTCGGAAATTGGTCATTTTTCCACCGACTCCACAGCCATGGTAAAAACATTTGCGCTTTGCATTCATTTCCTTTTCATTCGGTCATATTTATCTCAGACTTGCGGCAATAATAAACCTGCGAGATAAGGTACTTCAATTTGCATTAATCACCTTTTTTAATTTCTTGAAACAAAAAAATAAATTGAGAATAAATTCAAAATTTGCACAGTTTTTTGCGATTTTTTGATGCCAAACTTTTTTATCTCGTTCTCGTTAACGTTCATAATTTTTGAATTGTTCAAGACAGAGCAAATTCGTCTCAAAGTTCAGGATCTATATTAGCTCTAAATTTCCCCGTAGGCACTAACGTTAAGTTTTTTTTTTTTTTTTTTTTTGAACTATTCAAAATAGAGCCAAAAATTGTTCAAATCTAAAAGTGAAATATGGGAATGAAGTGTCCTTCCTGAGATCTTTCGAAAAAAAAAACAGTTTGTTCGAATCGGTCTGGTCGCTTAAAAGTTATTGGAATGGGGGGGGGGGGGCACATATTTTCCCCCGATCGACACATATTTTCCCCCATCTCAAAGCCATGTATTCCAGTTTTTAAATTTTCAATACTTTTTTATTATTTTCTTTCTTGATTTTTTTTTCTTTTAATTTTAGCGATATTTTAAAGATTCATTAAACCTTCGTTCATGCTTTTATCTTCTTTCTTTGACTTTTACGGCAAAATGGGCTGAAAGGGTTCCACTTATCAAAGAAATTAATTGACATGCTCTAGAACTTCAACGGTCATTACTTCGTTGTCAAATATTTTTCATTGAAGAACACCTAACCTGAGAAAATTGCTTCTCGGCAGGATTTTGAAGGGTGGCAGCCCCTTATTTACATACTGAATAGGGGGCAACTAAAAAAATTACGCCAGGGATTTTTATGGTCGATGTTTAATGACAACGAATCGTAATAACTATTTCTCCTTCTTTACATTCGTTCTACGCATTTTGTTCAGAACATGAATTGGGTGATTTAAGTTTTGATATAGAAGTATCCATTCTGTATGGATATGAGGATAGGATAAATTGATTCCGAAAGAAGTTCACCAACAGAATTATTCATTAGCACTCGAGCCGCCACCTTGGCGATGATTTCTTTCTTAAATATGGACAATTTAAACAAGTAAGCAATGCAAAAAAAAAAAGGTACTCATTTAACAACATTTTTACTTGCAATGTATTATTGACAGAATGGTTTTAGCATTCATATTTTGCTGCGTTTCTGCAAATTAATGTGTTTGCTAGCTAATGATAAAACCAGTGACATATTCTCTCTCTTACAGTTTTGTAGCATTCTTTTTCTTTCGGACCAATGTGCTACAATTCGCTTAACGTTAATAATATTTTGTATTTGTAATTTTTCAAGTAAATGGTTAGAGCTCTAAGGAAGGAGAGGAATCCTGATTTTAGTTTGAAAAAGACGAAATACAACTAGATACATGAAATACACCGCCAGCTCAGTCAATTCCAGCCGTGGACTGCAGTTTCGTGCTTATTAGCACTCATCAGCCCGGCATAGGATTAACTGAGCTGGGGGTGGAAAACCTCATAAGGAAGCCAACAGCGCTAAACAAACTGGTGGCTAATATAAGCACTGACCAGACGAGTGACCGAAACAATGGTACGGTTCAACTCGAATATTGCAGGCAAAGCAGGTATATTCAGTAAGTTACCGCCCTATAGCCAGGGCTAAGGCAGAAATACATGAAATACACCGCCAGCTCAGTCAATTCCAGCCGAGGACTGCAGTTTCGTGCTTATTAGCACTCATCAGCCCGGCATAGGATTAACTGAGCTGGAGGTGGAAAACCTCATAAGGATGCCAAGAGCGAAAACAAACTGGTGGCTAATATAGAGGCTAATATAGAGGTTTTCCACATCCAGAACAGTTAATCCTATGCCGGGCTGATGAGTGCTAATAAGCACGAAACTGCAGTCCTCGGCTGGAATTGACTGAGCTGGCGGTGTATTTCATGTAACTTACTGAATACAACTAGATGTTTGTAAATAGCATTCTTCTAGCTTTTGATTAAAAAAATTCTCTTGCAGAAGATATTTATTAAAACTTCCGAAATATTCAAATTCTGTCCTTAAATTTATCAAATTGAAAGGTTTGTTATTTCACAGGGTTCCTTTTCCGATATTTTTTTTCTAAGCAAATCGGCGTGTTAAATCAAGATTTATATTGAACACAAATTTTCTTGTAGAGCCTTAATGTTACGTTTTCCACCCCGATCAACATTGAAGAGAAAAATTGTTTAAATCAGAAAATGATGCATGGGAATGAACAAAAAAAAAAAAAAAAAAAAAATGATGCGTTAGAATCGAACAGTTTTCTCAAAAGTCATAATAAGAGAAGGAGACGAGAGGGCAGACAGATAGACCGACCAACAAATCGACTGACGACAGTTAGACAAGCTGGCAAGCACATATTATACCTATCTAATAAACTTACTTGAATTCGTTTTAGTTTTCAATACTTATGAAATTAATTTTTGTCTTTTTATCGTCTTAACGATGCTTTACTGATACATCAAGCCTGTCAATGGCTTGTGTCAAATTTGTAAAAACAGGCTTTAGTCATACGAGTCGGTCATAGGCTATAGAGGTCTTTCAGTAGATATTGTTCTTCAGCAGACCTATTTCAGCAGCTTTGAAGTTCTCTTTTAAATGCATCAAAAATAGGAGTTGATAGTTGTATGCAGGGTTGTCAAATGAAAATTTGCTTTAAATGTATGAACTTAAAAGAATAACTGCAAGAAAATGCTGGATAATATTTTTAAAGATCAAAAAATGGCAAAAAGGAGTTTAATGTTATGAATTACATTTGATAAATGCTATGTAAATTGCGACTGGAATAGCATTTTATCATTAATTTATATTTATTGTGGCAATAAATTTAAATTTGTAACTTTATTGGTTACTAATCTGAAAACGTCTTCCAGGGAAATGGTAGTTTTCATTATGTGTATTTTCATAATATGCGCATTTAATTTCCTTAAATTAAATATTTTGTACTGAGACCAAGCTTATTATGGTTTACAAAATATCAATGGTAGACGATGAAGCAGCTCTTGGTTCAAGCTGACAGAAATCATTTTGTTTTTCTTTTGGGTGAAATTTGAATTTTTCGCACCAAACCTTTCTGAAATGCTTAAGATAAATGGCTTATTCTGAAGGTTGCAGAACATTTCATATATTTCTTATACTGAGAAAAAAAATTAATATTTAGATCTCGCTGTGCAATTGTTTTGTATTTGCGTTAAGCCTCTGATTCTTGATCAAATTAAAATTACTGTCAACTAATTTTGTTTTAATGCTGGTTTTTCTGCTAAAGGATATTCTGCTAAAGGATTCTGCTAGATTCAAGTCCTTGTAGCAGAAATATTAATGATAATCTGTAATATTAATGCTAAATCTATTACTACAGATGCGGAGTTGGCAACACTGGTTGTTTGTACATTTAACTGTGCAAAAGAAAATTTTAGTCATTGCGTCATCATTTGTACTTCACTCCGCGGAATTAGCACAGGTATTTTTTTCCTCCAATTATATTGACAAAAAACCTCTCTTTAATATTTAACAAATTCCTGGACAGTGTATATATTTTCAAAACACAGAATAATTATTTACAAAAAAAAAAAAAAAATCCAAAGATCCAGTATTGAATTTCTGATAAGACAGAACAGGTAGCAGTATAGGGAAGCAGGTTTAACTTTGCATGCATTTATTTTTTACTACTCTCAATAAAAATAAACATGCCAAAAATTTATTTTACGTAATAAAACCTTATTCGTATATTAAGTAATGTTTATTTTTATCCATCTCATTAAAGCGAAATATTTTCCAAGAATAGTTATGAAGTAGTTGATGAAGTATTGTAAAAAAACTCATTGAAAAGGTCTCGAATTTAAAGCGATTCTGGGTATATTACTTAATAAACTGACGTACATCAGTACTTGCCACTGTTTTCACTATAAATAAGTATGAATAAAAAAAATAGAAAAAGTAGTTAAGATTTCTTCATAAGCCTTATTTTTTAACTTTCGGGACACCTGTTATAGACTTTTAAGACTTAAAGGCTTTTAAAGTTTGTTTTAATTATTAATTAGAACTTTTGAATTCTATGAAAAGATGACCAAAAGCATATAATTCAGATAAACAAATTTATCAGTTCATTTGTAGTTGGGACAAATCTAACCTGGCAGCGTCGTATTACTGTGATAAGGATCTGCGTAGTCTTCAAAACCTTGTCAGGTTAGGTTTGCCTCAACTATGGTGCAATCACTCTTACATTGAGAACGAGTCGATTTACGTAACTATCTATGAATGATCTAAGTTTGCATTTTTAGATATGTATGTTATATGTAACTGCATTTAAATCTCTGCAATTTTTTTAAAACTAAAATTTAATTTTTAAGAGCAAACAAATTTTAAGTATTTCATGTAATTTGTCGAAATGCATTTTGAATAATAGGACTTGAAGCTCATTTAGTGATAACAGTTCTTTTTTTCTTTGTGGTGGGTTTAGACAAAGCCATAAACACTTTTATTTCGGGGAGGTTTTTACAAAACGCAGCTCTCGTGAAATCTAAATGGTCGATAAAATTTGATTTCATTTGTGTAGGGGAGACCGAGGATGGTATGCGAAGGGGTAAGTGTGCGAATGCTAAATAATATTCTCGTTTTCGGTTTGACAGCTCTGAGTGAGCTGTCACGTAATCACGTAGATGCCTCGCTACTGTCAGTATTTTCAGTGAAATGTACCAAACCAAACGTGCTGCACGAGATAAAGTTGTTTTTTTCGCCATGTTAAGTAATTTCTTTCATCCTTAGTTATTTTCTAATAAAACGTATAACAGTAGAGAAATTTACCAAAACTGAATAATAATATTGAATAGCCCGTGCTTCTACGCAACAAATGACGTCTTATTCGGATTATTTTATGAAACTATTTTTGAACCAGTGTAACTTTATTTCAGTACGGCGTGTTGGGGCTAATAGACGAACTTTTTTCGGGGTAAGTGTGCGAATTCGTATACTTGCCTCAAGTTAAGATTTTAGAGTGAAAACATGAAACAATTGGGTGGTTTCCTTCAGTCAAAAGTACTACTTTTAGTCATTGAAATGGATAGAATGAGCAAAAAAAATTACATGGACCCAGAAAATACTTTCATTTTCCCAACAGTTTTTTTAAATTAACTTTTTAAAATGTCCGATTTTTCAAACAAGGCGTGATCTTGATGACGTCACAAATGATGCACTTTGGCGCATCTTTTTACTGCGTTTTCACGTTATGATAATCAAGAAGCGAACCAAATATTGCGCTCTACGCTTGTCATCAACCATATCGTTGCCACGGAGTAAAGATGCGAATTAAGTATTTTGATCTGTGAATGGCAACATTGTATGGCATTTCATCATTTGTAACATCACACGACAGAAGTGTAAACAATAAAAGCAAGCCGATATAAGTTTTTTTTATTAAATATCAAACTTAAATAAATTATTTAAAAAATGGTCAGATCCTATGTTTTTAAGCATGCTTTTTCAGAAAAAAATACTTTTAAAATTTTGGAAACGACCCCATTGAAATTTAAATTCTGTAAATTGTCAATTTAATGAAATAATTGCATTAGTTACACTATTCTTGAACTTATCATTTCTTATAGATATTCTTATACAATTGCCAACATACGTGCTCCTTAAGGTTTCCAATCCCGCGCCGAATTCAGTCTCACGGGATTTCGGAATTGTAAAGTGCCAATCCCGTGGGATCCTGGGATCCCGCGGGATTGACTTTATTTTTCAAAAAATTAAATTCTTACGACAGAGAAAAAGTTGTGCTTTTTAGGATGGACTGCTTTTATTACTTGAATCAGTAGTCTTCTTGAATTAAGTACAATAACTGTAAAGCACTACAAAGTCAGATAATAATTAGCAACTATCGTTGGGTAAGCAAAAGTGTGCCGCTCTTATGGTATGGTGAAGGATTTTTACTCTAAAAATAATGCGCTTGATGAAAACGCGTGCTGTGGTTCCACTGCAATTGGTTTTATTAAAATAAGGAAATTGTGGACACTTAGAGAAAGATCTGCATTAACTTCATCACCTTCTGAAATAGATTTTTCTTTTCTTATTCTGGGTTTTTGCTCAAGAACTGCAAATTTTGAACAAAAACGATATCTGTTGGATATTTGTTTTCTGTATCCAATTTAACTTGCATTGATAATACCTTTGTTGCTTCATTAACGTTGTTCATTGTATCAGTGAATTTGATTCATTACAGCAAGGGGTGTATACTGCTTGATTTCAACCATTTCACCAAGTTGCAGTCTCAGTAAAAGAGTTTGGATAACTTCGCTAATTTTATCTTTTACTTTAAAAGAGGAATTCCAAAACATGAGCAGCTTCAGGAGCGTGTACAGGGGGGAGGGGGAGAAGGGACATCTGTTGGCCCGAGCTCGAGGCTGAAGACGGGCCCAATATTTTCAAAATGATTGGTGAACTATAGGGGTAAACAATATGAAGGAGGTCCCGTAAAAGTTATTTGTGATGGGCCTCAAAATTTCTGTGCACGCCCCTGAGCAGCTTAACTTACTGCGTGCCGAATACATAAATGTTTCATTGCTCACTTCCTTGGAGTGAACATTTTTGGTAACTTTTAGGTTTTGAGTACATTACTTAAGCTTGCAGAAGTGCTTCAACATTGCATTCAGGCTACTCAGCGGGTTTTAGAATATGTAATACACTTTCTCTATTTTTTTAAGCGTAATTTACTGGATTTTAAATTTTAGTGATGGTTTTTAAAATGCTTGTATAAGTTTTACGCATTTTATCAATTGATGGCGGTATGAAAATTGAAACCTCGAATGAGAATACCAATTCATTCTCAGAAAAATATACACCACTTTTATTGTGTTCTGAAAAATGGTAAATCCATTGTTAGTTATATGAGTTTTTACTTGCTCTTCTGGCAGATATACGAGGAAGAAGATTCAAGATGATGTTTGTGAAAATAATCGTTTTATGAGCAGCAATGCTGGAAAACACTTGAATGAGAAAACATTTGCGGGATTACGAGTGAAATCCCGCGGGACCAATCCTGCTAAAAATACTACGGAATCCCGCGGAATTCGGGATTGGGATTTCGGGATTGGAAACCCTAAAGTACCTCTCTCCGGAAATGCGAAAATACAAGAGAAAATACAACAATGGGAAAATTGCACCAGATGTAATCTTCGTGTATAATGCATTCCCTAGTGGGTAGATGACAGCTGAAATATTTCCAGATTTCTTAACTGATTTTGCTAAAAACACTAGACGTTCAAAGAAAAATCTCTGATTCTCTTACTAGACATTTCTGACTCCCACGTCAATAGAAGGGCTTCATTTTTGTAAGGAAACTACTACACTACTAAAAATAATAATAACACTACTCTCTTTTCCACCACATTGTAACCATAAGTTGCTGTATCTTGATAAAAGTCTACATGGCTCATTGAAAAACTATGTTAGTTCCGTCTGCCTGTGATTCTTGGACGGTGAATAATCCAGGAAAGCCAATGACGATTTACGACGTACCAATGGTGGTAACAGTTGCTTTTCCACAAGAAGCAAGCCCCATAAATATAATTTATGGTTCCAAAAGAACTGGTGTGTTTCCCTGCAATTCAAACATTTTTCTGGAATGTGACTTCATGCGAAGTTATATCACTGATTGGACAGACGTATAATCTCCTGGATCTATGAGTTAATCTGTTGGTACCTACAGCAATCATGTTATAAGAAAGTAATAAAACTCGACGTACTTCTCCTAGATTAGGTTCAGTTGCTACTTCATCCAATAATTCAGATTTCGAGTTTCTTACTGAAAATAGCGCTATGTCTCAGCTAAACCCACATACGTCTCAGAGCATTACTACGACCTTATCCTAAAGTCGAAAGGGTCAGATCAAAAAAGGTTGGAAACGAAAGAGGACTACACAGCAATACTCTATAATGCTCCAGTCAACGAGCTGATGTGTGCATCACATGACTTCCTTTTACTAGAATTTTAATGTCATTTTGCCATTACTAGCAGTTTTAATGTGTTTCAATAGTTTGCTCTCTAAATATCACCAACAGTGGCCAAATCGAAACCAGATTTAAAAAAAATTAACAAAACTTGGCGACCAAAAGAATGGCGATGTAACGCCAAGTGTCCGCCAAATTATAACACCACTTGAGTTTACATCGAAATTAACAATGATTTCCCCCCAAAAAGGAGCAAAAGACCCCCTTAGGAACATCCGAATGCAACCAAAAGGGAAGGTGCGCAACTAGATCCCACTAGGAGTCCACGTACCAAATTTAAACTTTCTAGAACATACCGTTTTTGAGTTATGCGAGATACATACACACATACGCACATACATACACTGTAAAAAATCTCGGAAAACTCTCTGAATATACAAAAAAGTTTTCCGTAATACACAGATTCGTACGCCCTCCGCAGTTTTCTGCTATAATCAAAAACGTTTCCCGTTTAGCAAGAAAGTAAGAGTCGACGCATGCGCAGCTCACAGTTCAATTTTATAGTCCAGCAGCAAATCTAAACTGAAACTTTCGAAAGCACGCAATGAAAACAAGTGCTGACTCATGTATGCGAAGTAACACTCATCAAGGGGATTAGTAGAAGTTTTGTTCCTCGCATGAATTCACTGAAGATAATTTTAAAGTCTTATATTTTCTTGCAAATGTATCGTCATGAGATTGAATTTGAAGCTATGTCACTTATTTTTAAGTACAAAGTGCAAATTCTCGACGCGTGCTCAAGGAAGGAACACAAACTGAAATTAAAAACCAAATAACTGCCGAGAGGACGCCATCTAAATTCATTGCGTCGCAAACCTTGTGTAGGTAATTTACTTTTTTCTTGGATACTTTTCTTCTTTCTATACCAAATGGGTAATTTTTGTTGGCAGAATTTTATTCTGTCATAAAAATCACCTTTCTGGTGACCAAAGCCTGCAAAAGACCACCACCGACGAATAGGTAAGTCGCTTTGCAACTCTATTACTTTAAAGAGATTTAGTTCATATAAATCTCGTTAAAAAAAAACTATTTTCTTCAGTATCATTTTTTCGTTGTGAACTATTGCAATTTGAAAATATTTTACATTACATAGAACACATATTTAAAGTGCAAGTGTGTCTAGTTTTATTCTGTAAAATTTATGAATTGAAGATTATAAAAAAATTTAAATAAGTGTTATTGTGTACTTTGTTTTTATGTGTCAATCTCAGTTAATATTTGGCTGAACATTTATGTATCAAGCATTATGAATTAAATGTTATAATATGCAAATTGTCAGGTTTGATAGTTCGTCTTTAAGGTTGCATGTTTTCATTCTCTTGTAAACAGTGTAGCTAGATTGTATGAAGTAAAAAAAAAACTATCTCTTGTAATTAGGAACATAGTGCTTCAGTATTATCTAAATAACGATATCTCTTTAAATATTTGCATTAGCGAAACGCTTTAAATTAGTTAAATGTGTATTAATTTATTTAACAAATAGATACATATATGTATTTAAAAGTGTCTTCATTTTTTTCGTTTTACGAGCCTCAATTTTACCAAAAGCAAAAAAAAAAAAAAAAAAAAAAAGACTTAATAAAATAATTTTGTATTTTTACACCATATTAAAGTATTTGACTTATAATTTATATGATACTTTGATTTATAATGTATATGATACTTTGATTTATAATGTATATGATGTTGCTTTTTCAAGGGGGGTGGGCGCTTCATAGCATTTTATGGGTGCACCATCACTCTTATGGTGGGGGGGGGGGGGTATTCTCGTATATATAAAATGGAATAATCATGTAATAGAGTTCAATGTTTTAATAAATAAAATATATAATGCATTTTGCGCACACTGTAAAAATAAAATCAGTAACCTATTTTGAATAAGTATTTATATTTGTGATGAGCTGGAAAAGGGCAAGAACAGAAGAATCAACCCGAATGGTTCCAGCAGGGGGACTTGGTGTCATATTTAAATTCATCAATTTCTCTGTTGGTACTTTTCGGTACACTTCGTTCGTCAGAGAAATTGACTTGAGGTGAACGAATTAAGGAACGCGAAGGGTTGGTAAGTCCTGTCAAATTTTATCCGAAGATAAAAGCTATCAAGTTTGATACAAGATATGTTTTTAAGTTCTGCATTAAAAATACAATATGTTGATAGTTTTGTCTTGAAAATATTGAGAGAAAAACTGAAGTTTAAGATTGTTTAACAAACAATCCCCACTTTTCAGAAGGTACCCCCACTCCAATTCCCCGACGATTTTGTGATTAGGAATGAAACTACTAGATTATTTCATAATTTTTCAAAAATATATAACTGTGCACTGTAAAAAATCTCGGAAAACTCTCTGAATATACAAAAAAGTTTTCCGTAATACACAGATTCGTACGCCCTCCGCAGTTTTCTGCTATATTCAAAAACGTTTCCCGTTTAGCAAGAAAGTAAGAGTCGACGCATGCGCAGCTCTCACGGCAATTTTATAGTCCAGCAGCAAAACTAAACTGAAACTTTCGAAAGCACGCAATGAAAACAAGTGCTGACTCATGTATGCGAAGTAACACTCATCAAGGGGATTAGTAGAAGTTTTGTTCCTCGCATGAATTCACTGAAGATAATTTTAAAGTCTTATATTTTCTTGCATATGTATCGTCATGAGATTGAATTTGAAGCTATGTCACTTATTTTTAAGTACGAAGTGCAAATTCTCGACGCATGCTCGCGGAAGGAATACAAACTGAAATTAAAAACCAAATAACTGCCGAGAGGACGCCATCTAAATTCATTGCGTCGCATAACTTGTGTAGGTAATTCACTTTTTTCTTGGATACTTTTCTTCTTTCTACACCAAATGGGTAATTTTTGTTGGCAGAATTTTATTCTGTCATAAAAATCACCTTTTTGGTGACCAAAGCCTGCAAAAGACCACCACCGACGAATAGGTAAGTCGCTTTGCAACTCTATTACTTTAAAGAGATTTAGTTCATATAAATCTCGTTAAAAAAAACTATTTTCCTCAGTATCATTTTTTCGTTGTGAACTATTGCAATTTGAAAATATTTTACATTACATAGAACACATATTTAAAGTGCAAGTGTGTCTAGTTTTATTCTGTAAAATTTATGAATTGAAGATTATAAAAAAATTTAAATAAGTGTTATCGTGTACTTTGTTTTTATGTGTCAATCTCAGTTAATATTTGGCTGAACATTTATGTATCAAGCATTATGAATTAAATGTTATAATATGCAAATTGTCAGGTTTGATAGTTCGCCTTTAAGGTTGCATGTTTTCATTCTCTTGTAAACAGTGTAGCTAGATTGTATGAGGGGCATTCCACGGTATTTTGGACATTATGTAGAGTCCGTAACGTGACCTTTTTTTGCCATAACTTTTTAATTTACCGTTAGATTTGCAAATTATTTTAATTTGAGCTGGTGTGTTGGTAGGAAAAGATCAAAATAAAATAATATGCTAATCAAACAGTAAATTAAAAAGTTATGGCAAAAAAGGTCACGTTACGGACTCTATATAAATGTCAAAAATACCTTGGAATGCCCCATGAAGTAAAAAAAAGTATATATCTTGTAATTAGGAACATAGTGCTTCAGTATTATCTAAATGACGATATCTCTTTAAATATTTGCATTAGCGAAACGCTTTAAATTAGTTAAATGTGTATTAATTTATTTAACAAATAGATACATATATGTATTTAAAAGTGTCTTCATTTTTTTCGTTTTACGAGCCTCAATTTTACCAAAAGCAAAAAAAAAAAATAAAATAAAATAATTTTGTATTTTTACACCATATTAAAGTATTTGACTTATAATTTATATGATACTTTGATTTATAATGTATATGATACTTTGAATTATAATGTATATGATACTTTGATTTATAATGTATATGATGTTGCTTTTTCAAGGGGGGGTGGGCGCTTCATAGCATTTTATGGATGCACCATCACTCTTATGGTGGGAGGGGGGTATTCTTGTATATATGAAATGGAATAATCATGTAATAGAGTTCAATGTTTTAATAAATAAAATATATAATGCATTTTGCACACACTGTAAAAATAAAATCAGTAACCTATTTTGAATAAGTATTTATATTTGTGATGAGATGGAAAAGGGCAAGAACAGAAGAATCAACCCGAATGGTTCCAGCAGGGAGACTTGGTGTCATATTTAAATTCATCAATTTCTCTGTTGGTACTTTTCGGTACACTTTGTTCGTCAGAGAAATTGACTTGAGATGAACGAATTTAGGAACGCGAAGGGTAGGTAAGTCCTGTCAAATTTTATCCGAAGATAAAAGCTATCAAGTTTGATACAAGATATGTTTTTAAGTTCTGCATTAAAAATACAATATGTTGATAGTTTTGTCTTGAAAATATTGAGAGAAAAACTGAAGTTTAAGATTGTTTAACAAACAATCCCCACTTTTCAGAAGGTACCCCCACTCCAATTCCCCGACGATTTTGTGATTAGGAATGAAACTACTAGATTATTTCATAATTTTTCAAAAATTTATAACTGTGCATATGTTATGCTGTTAACCATGCTATTTGTCATTAGAAATTCCAAAAAAAAAAAAAAAAAATCCACGAATGATTCTAAAATTGTTTGTATTATTGCTCTTAGATATGAAAGAATTGAAACTGATAAGGTATGCAATACTATTATAAAGAATTATATTTTAGAAAAAATCACGGAAAAAGGATTCCGAAATTCTCGGAAACGTTTTTGAAAATTGTTTGGAGAATTCCGAAATACTCGGAAGCGTTTTCGAAACTTTCATGAACCACAGCTGCACAGAATACTCAGAAACATTTCTGGAAATTACGGAAAGAGGATTCCGAAATACTCAGAAACGTTTCTGAAAATTACAGAAAGAGGATTCCGAAATACTCAGACACGTTTCTGGACATTACAGAAAGAGGATTCCGAAATACTCAGAAACGTTTCTGGAAATTACAGAAAGAGGATTCCGAAATACTCAGACACGTTTCTGGACATTACAGAAAGAGGATTCCGAAATACTCAGACACGTTTCTGGACATTACAGAAAGAGGATTCCGAAATACTCAGACACGTTTTTGAAACTTTCATGAACCACAGCTGCACGATATACTCAGAAACGTTTCCTGATTTTTTTTACAGTGTACGTACATACAGACGTCACGAGAAAACTCGTTGTACTTAACTCGGGGATCGTCAAAATGGATATTTCGGGTGTCTGTACGTTCCTAGGTATATATCCACGTGTGGTCGAGTTGAAAAAAAAACCAACATTCATTTGGGAGTGAGCAAAATAGGAATTAAGGCCGATTTTTGAGTGAAAATTTTTTCGCGAATACAATACTTCCTTTATTGTAAAAGGAAGTAAAAAGACACTTCAGGAAGAAAGAATCTTAGCAAAAAAAACGCAAATCATCACAAAGGCCCCAAAATATACAAGAAATCTTTGAATTCAAGAACAAAGGAATTTAAATCCAAAAGAAACATAAAAAAGGAGAACGGAGGAAAATAAAATAGTTCGTTTCAAATAATGTTTGCATTTTTCAGCATTTACTTCTAAAATCAGTTAATCCTTTTATGTGGTGTAACATATCTAATTTTAAAGCAATTACAATACCAATTTCGCTTTTTTCCATTCATTTGTAACTTTTACTTGCTTATTTAAAGCATCATTGAGGCTTTATGTGAAATATTCTGTGTCAATTATGAGTTTTTCTCAATTCGCTAACTTACCCCATACGGCTCGCCAACTTACCCCGTGACGGGCCAAGTGTGCAAACTCTACGAAGGTTCACAAAAAATTATGTAAAAAAATAGACAAAACATAGTACTGTCAAAACAAAAATACGACTTTATTGCTGATACCATACAGATTATCCAAGCAATAAAAGAATTTTTTTTTTCATTATTTACAACCTTTAAAAAAAAAATAAAGTTTAAAAAGTTCGCCAATTATCCTCAGTCTCCCCTACTCCATTAATTTTTGTCACAACAGGTTTTTTAAATGAAGGGTTGCTTCTTTAAGGGCATTAGCATGAGCAAGTGTAAAAGATTACTTATCTATTAAATGAAGGAAAAATCGGTGTGCAATCGACATAACTTCACCCCTGTTACATATTTGATGTATGTTTAACAGCTCAAAAAATAAATGCATGTACTCATATGCTTGCATTCGAAGTGACACTGCTAAAACTCCTACCTTTGAAATTTCTAAAATATGTTAGATATAGAGTTTGGCACTTTCAAATTTGAAGAATTTCGATGTTTTGTCTGCGTTAGAAATTCACAATTTGAAGGAAAACGTTGTATTGTTTTGTAAGCAATGATGTTCACACTATCTGCAATAACAATAAATACAGTAAATAAAGCACTGAGAGATTTTACAAGTCTTTATTAATAATAATTTCATTTTCAAGTGAAATTGAAAAAAATACACTCCTGTTTGTGAAAATTGCAGCATCACGAAGGACTTACGCGAGTGAGCTGAAAATTGCAGGAAATGTAAAATAGGGCATGATATGCAAATAATTAGAATTGCAGACCGGTAGCACAAGCGTATGCTGAGCAGCGCCCTCTGAACTGCGGATCGAACCGAATATAAATAGACGGCTGTAGCGAGGCGTGTATGATTATCGGTGGTTATATGTTAGAGTAAACGTTAATTGAATTTTTACTATGCCTCTTCGACGAAAGAAAGCGAAATTTCGGAGATTGAACTGGGCAGAATCATCAGCCTTCGTGAAGCTGGATTGTCTTATCATGTAGTAGCCGCTCATGTGCAGCGTAAATGCAGCACAATCATGCGTGTTTGGAAGCAGTGGACGGACGAGGGACGGACAGCTCGGAAATCCGAGAGTGAACCCCGAAATGTGACGTCAGCTCGCGATGACAGACACCTGGTGCGTATGGTGCTGACGGACCGTACAGCTTCTTCTATACAATTGGCAGCAGAGTGGTCAATAGCTACTGTGTTTCATTGTGTGCTTCATCAATTCGGAGACGTCTGCTGCAGCGTGGGCTGCGCGCAAGTATTCCTTTATACAGGATTCCTCTCACGCAAAACCATCGCAGCCAGCGGCTACAATGGGTCAATGTGCATAGGAGCTGGCGTGCTGATTGGCAGCAGGTCATCTTTTCTGACGAATCCCGCTTCAATTTGTGACACCACGATGGCCGAATTCGTGTCAGGCACTATGCCGGTAAACGGCACATTCCGGAGTGCATTACCGAACGCCACAGTGGACGAACACCTGGAGTTATGGTCTGGGGTGCCATAGCATATCATAGATGATCACAATTGCTACGAATTGTGGGCAATTTGAACATCACTCGATGCATAAACGAAGTTCTACAGCCCAAGCTATTCCTTTCCTGCAAGGATTGCCAGGGGCTGTATTCCAGCAGGATAATGCCCGTCCACATGTCGTCAGGACTGTCAAATCCTACCGTTATTCGCAGCAGGTACAGCTTCTTCCTTGGCCTGCATATTCCCCAGATATATCACTGATTGAACATGTGTGGGATTTCGTTGGGCGGCGTATCGCTCGTGATCCTCGTCCTGTTGCTTCGACAGACGAACTTTGGTTGTGCATACAAACAATATGGAATACTCTTCCGCAGACAGATATTCAAACTTTATTTCACTCCATGCCGAGTCGTGTAGCAGCTCTGATTGCGGCGCGTGGTAGTCACACAAAATGCTAATTTCTATCTCTTTTTATTGTTTGTTTGGTTTGAAACTGTAGTCATTTATTTATACCATTACCACTCAACTGTGTACTAAATTTTATTCAACTATGATGCTTTCTTCATGGTGTTGCAATTTTCACAAACAGGAGTGTAGTAGCAATATAAAGAACTATATAGTAAGGATAAATTTCTCAGAATTTTTTTAGGAATAGTTTTGAAACATTTCAGAGGGAAGTTAAACCCTAAAAACCCACCCTTTAAACACCACCCTGAGGTTAGAAGTCAAAAAAGTATTTACGACTAGACAATAATCACTCACGATACAACTTTTTTGTAAGTAACCCATGTTACTTCAGAAGAAGCTGCATCATTACCATAGAGACCTTTATAAATGCCCAGTCTCCTAGAGAATTTCTGGTAGAACTGCATTTTTTTTTACAGTGTTAAAAACATGTAAAACTTCATTTGAGTTTTTGATTGAAATGAAGGAGAAAAAAAACCTGAGTTACAAAAGAACGGAAAGTAACGGTGAAAGGCGTGAAATTGACAACATAGCAAATTCTATTGGTTCACGTAGTAGGACACTTAAAAATAATATCTAGAAAGAGAGTTAGATCCAATATAAAAAATTAAAGTTGTAGTACCATCAAACATGTCAAAAAGGTATCAATAACGCTCGACTATAAATGCTTCAATTCACTAAATGAACATCACGTGTGTGCACCGTTTGATCTCTCTCTCTCTCTCTCTCTCGTTCTCTCACATATGCGTGCTTTTATCTCACCTTCGAAAACTCAGAATAACTGAAAACAATAAGTAAAAACAAAACAGAGAGTATAACTCTACGAGACATGCACATTAGCAGCATTTTTGTTTCATTAAAGAAATAAGTAGACTATAAAGTAGTTTAAAAAACACGGTTTACATATTTAATACATACTTATACAGTATTATCAGTATAGAAATTGAATATTCTTGTAACGTGTTAATTTTTTGAAAATTATGAAATTCAAATTACCATTTTCTAAGTGGCATTCAAGAGACAAAGGGAGAAAAGTACAAAGAACGGCCAATTAAAGCTGCCAGAAAGCTCTAATTAAACAAAGTTCTTATTTCTAATGGGGTCTTTCCCTTTCATTGTGCTTATTCAGTCCATTTGCAATAAGTCATGAATGGCTTGAAGATAACATGCAGCATAAAAAAAGCACGTGTAATAAAATGTGCTTATAAGTTGAGCCCATTTTATTACACGTGAGTAACTAAGAAATAATTTAAAGATTTTTTTTTTTTTTGAAAGTTTGATGGGGCGATTCCACGAAAAGTGATCTTGACATACGGGAATATTTTTTTTCTCATGAATAAAATGAAATCATAAAATTAGACTAAAAGATGTCTGTTCTTTTCAGTTTCAGCATTTATTTTGAGCTAAAAATTTTTTATATCTGATTTGGCGATATTTGCCAAATAGAAAACAAAACAATTTCATGCAGAAAACGCATTGTTTGCAATATAAATTCAGAAGCCATATTTTGTTTTAATTAATACATTTTTCTAAAAACACACACACACACACACACACACACACACATATATATATATATATATATATATATATAATATTATTAAAACAAATACTCTACTAAAATTATGCGTCATTTTATTTTTCAAAACTTTTAATGCTCAGACCACTTTTTCTGGTGATGCACATACCGCTTCAGGAGTGAAGCTTTTCTCTAAAGTTAAAATAGAGGACTAAAAGAAAAGTATCTCAAATTTATAAATTAACTTGATACATAAGTTATAAACCTTAACTTTATCTTTATGCATTTGGTAGAGGTTTATTTAGAATATTTAATAGAGATTTATTAAAAAAATGTCAAATATGTAACGTTTTTGCATAGTTTTCTTTTCATTTTGGATCTTTACATTTGACTGTAAGGTGGGTGGTTGTTATGAACGATTTATCTGAAACTGTTATGCGCTGTTCATAAAACTAAGCCTCAGCAAAAAGAATAAAATGCTGTTTTATGCATTTATGTACTTTAAGAAGATTAGACTTGGAAAAAAAAAGAAAGAAAAAAAAAGATCACAAAAGTAAAGGGAGAATGGTTTATTTCCATACCTGAAAAACAATTTAAGTTAATAACTTTTTATCTTTGCATGGCAAAGAGGTTGGGGACAAGGTGGGATAAAAAGCAGAATCTCAGTTTAGACAGAAAATGTCGGGTCAATTCGGAAACATAAATGTTCAGCCATCGATTGATTTCTTCAGTAACATAATTTTTAAAAAATAATAAGCACCTTTCATAATGCTCTCAAAAGCACCAGAATAACTTTTCTGGATAAGAAAGGACAATTTCAGTATTTCTGTAGTTTTCAATTATTCCAAGAAAATTACACCACTAACGAAGAAAAGTGCGGTTCAAGTCATGTACAGATTTTTTTAACCCTTATCTAGCTTTCAATTATAAATTTGAGTGTTGAAACAGTTATATTTTTCTTAACAGGAAAGTTTGGTTTCAATTGACTTTAGCCGCACTTTTCTTCGTTTGTTGTGTCATTTTCTTAGAATAATTTAAAACTACAGAAATACTGACACTGTCCTTTCTGACCGAGAAAAGTTATTTTATCCTTTTGAGTGTATTATAAAAACTGCTTATTATTTTTTAAAAATTCTGTTATTTTATTATTTTTAGTGTAAATGTATTTCATAAATAGAATAATGTTACCATCACGAAATTTCACCTTATTGTTCCACATAAATGCTCCATACTAAAAGAAAACGAATCCTATATACGTGTCTAAAACTTCAAACAATTGGCCCTAAAAATGTATCCTTATTCCTCTCTAAGATAATTTGTGTGTTAAATTAATTAGAACCATTTAAATATTAAAAGGTTTCCTCAAACTATTTTATGTTTCACAGCGTACAAGTTACTAGTGATAAACGTTTTAATATGTCTCTTTACTAAGCCCCGTTATCGCTTATTGGCATAGATGAGGCAAAGCTTCAGTCGATACGCGTCTTATCTTGATATAGAAACACGTATCAAGTGAAGCCTTGGATGAGGATAAAAATCCTTAGAAAGCAATTATCTTTATCTTTATCTTTATTACTAATAATAAAGCTGAAAGTCTCTCTGTCCGGAGGATGTCTGGATGTCTGTGACGCGCATAGCGCCTAAACCGTGCGGACGATTTTCATTAATAATAATAAAGCTGAAAGTCTCTCTGTCCGGAGGATGTCTGGATGTCTATGACGCGCATAGCGCCTAAACCGTTCGGCCGATTTTCATGAAATTTGGCACAAAGTTATTATGTAGCATGGGGGTGTGCACCCCGAAGCGATTTTTCGAAAATTCGATGTGGTTCTTTTTCTATTCCTTTTTTAAGAAAAAAAAATCATAAGATGGACGAGTAAATTACGAAATTATCATAACGTGGAACCGTAACATGGGCAGAAGCCAATTGGCGAGATACGAAATTATCATAACGTGGAACCGTAAGATGGGTACAAGCCAACTGGTAAGAAAATTCACCATACATTATTTGTAAATATACAGGCGAACCAAAAGACCTTTTGATTTTTCTATTACGGGCAAAGCCGTGCGGGTATCACTATTACTAATAATAAAGCTGAAAGTCTCTCTGTCCGGAGGATGTCTGGATATCTGGATGTCTGTGACGTGCATAGCGCCTAGTTCGTTCGGTCGATTTTCATGAAATTTGCCACAAAGTTAGTTTGTAGCAAGGGGGTGTGCATCTCGAAGCGATTTTTCGAAAATTCGATTTTGTTCTTTTTCTGTTCCAATTTTAAGAACAAAACTATCATAAGGTGGACGAGTCAATTACGAAATTATCATAACGTGGAACCGTAACATGGGCACAAGCCAATTGTTGAGATACGAAATTATCATAACGTGGAACTGTAACATGGGTACAAGCCAATTGGCGAGAAAATTCACCATACATTATTTGTAAATATACAGACGAACCAAAAAACATTTTAATTTTTTTATTACGGGCAAAGCCGTGCGGGTACTACTAGTTAATAATAAAGCTGAAAGTCTCTCTGTCCGGATCTCTGTCTGTCAGGATCTCTGTGACGCGCATAGCGCCTAGACCGTTCGGCCCATTTTCATGAAATTCGGCACAAAGTTAGTTTGTAACATGGGGGTGTGCACCTCGAAGCGATTTTTCGAAAATTTGATGTGGTTCTTTTTCTATTCCAATTTTAAGAACAAAACTATCATAAGGTGGACGAGTCAATTACGAAATTATCATAACGTGGAACCGTAACATGGGCACAAGCCAATTGTTGAGATACGAAATTATCATAACGTGGAACCGTAACATGGGTACAAGCCAATTGGCGAGAAAATTCACCATACATTATTTGTAAATATACAGGCGAACCAAAAGACCTTTTAATTTTTCTATTACGAGCAAAGCCGTGCGGGTACCACTAGTATTGAATAAATTTGATGCTTGCTCCAGAGAACACTTGATCCAAAATTTTCATTATGATTACCATTAACATTATTGTTGCAAGGCAACAAAACTTGTAACAATGAGTTTTATATTTAAACATTTAATGCGGAAATTACATGAAATTTGTTATTTTAGATCCTAACCGAAATAATAATTTTATTTCAGAATTTTAATTTTTCAGCGTTTAATTGTACCTTAAGATTAAGCAAATCATTTAGTGAAAACCAGTGAGTCTCTAAGTGATCTAGTTGCTAAGAGATATAAGCAAAAGCAGGCCTCAGATCACTCTGTGACAATCAGACCAAGTATAATAAAAAAAAAAAAAATTTGAATTTTGACCTCTTGAATTCAAAATATGTTTTTCCGCAATCACGAGTGTGTGTATATAGGCGTGCGGGGAGTTTGTGTGTAGTGGGTATGTGTATGTGTGTGTAGGCATACGTGTTTGTGTCTGAGTGCAGGCATGAATGTGTGAGTAGTTGTGTGTGTGTTTGTTTTTGTGTGGGTATGTGTGGGTGTCTGTATGTATGCGTGTGTGTATGTGTTTGTGTGTATGCAGTTGTGTATGGATGCGCGTGTGTGTAGGACATGGATGCAACCTGGAGACGGCTCTCGCTATAAGAGCAGCATTGCGAGGAGCCCGTGGACGGGGATGCTGAAGGGGGTGGCGGTGGGAAAATAAAATGATAGGACGCCAAAAACAGTCAAATTAAAGCAATAAGCAATCGTGATTGCTCAAAAAGTGTTTAGTAAAATAAAAGATCTTACGCTTTTCATTAAAGCTTTTTTGTTCAATCTAGTTGATATTGATTCGAAGTTCAAAGCATAACATTTGGAAAAACTGAAATGTATTCGAGGCATCCAAAAAATGAATGTTGTGTCAGCAGTAGCGTACATTTACTTCGATGCGCCCCCGCAATATTTATAAGTGCGCAACACATAAGATTTTTTAAAACTCTTAACATGGTGTTTTTTTTTTCAGAAAGTGGGCCTTCATGCCTCTTGCGCTCCCCCGCGCTGCGAGGGTTGCTATGTGCGCCAGTGAGTGTCTGCTTTTAGCGGCAAAATCATTGCACACAGATGCAGATTTCGGGGCCACTGTTGCACTGTGGTAGAAACTTCGTTTTCTAAGCAGGAGGTCGTGGGTTCGGTTCTTGCCGGTGCCCTGGGGACTAAATACTGTTATTGAGCTACTATTAGGTGAGCGGTATTTAGTTATGTGGGTTGGAGAAATCCTATCCGCATAACTTCGAGAATCAAAAATAGAAAATTCAGTGGTGGTCCTTTCAGGGAAATCGTGGCGTGGCTAGACATTTTGCACTAAGGGACCAAGTGTTAAAGAGTTATAAACATTAATTGTAGTTATTACAAGGTTGCCACTCCTCCCAAAGGCAATGGCGTTCTCCCTCCTCTCCCCAAATGTCATTAAAAAAAACTTACAAAATGAATTTCCCCCAAAAAGTTCCACGACGCAGTCTGCGTCTTGAATCTAACCTCGCTGGCAAACAGGATTAAAATTCATGGACAGTTTTAGTCATATGAGATAAAATTTTGATTAAATTCGATTAAATAGTGAAATGATGTTTCCCTGTTAAAATGACTTTTAAATCAAACTTATTTCCCACGTAACGTTCTTTTGCCACACACGTACAGAATGTATTAATTTTTTACAAGAAATGTATGAGCTTCAGAAAAACATGTATATAATAGTTACTTATTGCATGTCAAGTGTCGGCACATGTACAAAAACGCAGTTCCTTTAATTTAAAAAACTTCTTACAAAATTATAAATTCAAATATGGTACAGCTTATTTATGGATTTTCTTAGTTGCACTCGCAACGCTACATTTAAATTTTTGTGAAAAAAATCAGAATGACCCTACGATAAAAATATTACCATTAAAATAATCCCTTATATTCTCAGTTATAATACTAAAAATAAAAACAATATTTTAAAAATTTCATGCGTTTGATTGTTATTTAGAGAGAAACGGCGTTAGACAGCCACTCATGTAACGATGGAATGTCTCAACAGACATTCTATTTTATTGCATTTATTAATTCATGGCTCAAAATTTGTGTTACTAGCTTTTCTACTATCAATATTTTAGTTACTATAAAGATTTAATCCAGCTTTGAGCACATTTGAGTGATTGTTGTCATTAAATAAAAGCTGTAGTTACTAAATTCTCAAACCTACACTCTTTGAAAGAATTATTCAAAAACAACCAACCTTTTAAATTTTTCGGCTAGCTTTGTCTTTTATCACTCAGAGGGAGAAAACGCTTTAAGTAACATTGTATTATAAAAATTTAATTTATTTGTTTGCGCGAGCTTGACTGTCACATCCATCACCGCTCACAGAAAAAATTAAGTTTATTAACTGCTTGTCATGAGGTGTTTATAAACATCAATCATTTTTATACGTAGGCTGAAAAGGGAACAATACGCATAATTCCAGAAAGTGTTTTGCTAGAAAATATAAGAAAAGAATAGTGTTACGTAATCAAATTCAAAATTTATTAAATATAAAAGAGATGGTAAGTAAAGATTTGTAGAAGAAGTTGTTTAGGACACGGTGAGGGAGGCCTGTGTAGCTGGGGCCAATATGTGTTTTGGGCCACCCCACTTTATTTGAAATGCATAGAACTCTTAATTTCATTTTTAAATTAGGTGAGTTAACACACCAATTGCTACTTTTGTAGTTATTTTTAAATCCCGGAGAAGAATGTTGTGCCAAGTTATTGGTAAAAAATGTTATAATATAGTCGGAAATAATTTTTTCAGCTAATCTGCCTCTCTCTCTCTTTTGTTGAGCTAAGTACAAAATTTCTGTTTTAATGTTAGTGTTATACGGTTTTGTTGGACATTTTAGATACTAAATGATACATTGAATAAGTCTCAAACCCATATTAATTTTTTTGTAGTAGACGTTCCGTAGAAAATTAGCTACTGTTGTACATAGGGCTACATAGTTGCCTTGTACCTAAGTCTACATCATTATTTTATTTTTATGAAAAAAATTTCAAAACTAGACGGCAACAATGTACACAGTTCACTACTAGAGTCAAATTTTAAATGATAATAATGAATAACTTAAGAAAATTCTTAAATTTCATTATTAATTTTCCTACTTGTAATTTAAATAGCAACCATATGCTAAATCAATGCTATTTGTAGATAGAGTTACTTTGACACAATCCATTTGTAGCTGTTTTTAATTTATTACGGTTTGAAAATGAGCTTTTGAATATAGACGTAGGTCAAGTGATGTCTTGAAGCCAGAATAGTTTGATTTTTTAAACCAAATTTTCTATTAGAGTATTTTTTTAAAGCATTAATGCTACTCTTAATGAAGTGACGATTAGTGTAACAATGCTTGTATGCTCGTCTCACACTTATCAAGAAGTCAGTGACTCTGTTTTTGTGTAATAAACAAGATGACCCTAAGATCGTAGGTCTCTCCTACTTCTCGGAGATTTGTTTGTTCTAAATTTTTATTTAACTCTTAGTTCATCCAGGTAGCACTATTTAACTTTCAGACGAATTTCGATTCCATTGATGAGGCAGGTAAGAATTTTATAAGTTTTTTTTATTTTTCATAGTCAAGTAACTTTTATGTAAAAATGTATTGTAAAATTAAAAATAATAATAATATGAAATGAAAGGTAATATAAGGAACTTAAAAGTTTTATCTATGTAACTGATGTACAGATATAGTTTTAGACCTTACTTTAACAACATGACATTTTGATATGTCATTGATCAGCAGGAAAGTGCGTTAGCTCATCGTAGTATAGGTGAACTGCAGGTTGCTGTGCAAACGTGTGTTGAGGGATACCCTTACTTCCGGCTTAAGTTCATTGCATTTCATTTGTAAACATGCCAATTGCGAGTTAAAGATGAGAAGGAGAAGGATGTCACTTATGTGTTGTTTTTATTAAGGCATGTAATGCCCATGCACGCACACCTAACTGAAAACAATTACGTTTTTTTCACTTTATACGTTTTTTATTTTTTTCCCTTACTATTTTTTTTTCTGCTTTTACAACATTCAAAAAATAAAAAAATAAAAAAAATAAATAAAATCTTCAACCATATGTCACATACACAATAAATACACACTACATTCTAATTTCTCATAGTGCATTTTGCACAAAAGGAAAATAATCATTTAAGTGACTAAAAGTGTCAAATAAGAATATCAAGCAGTGGAGTTGGGGGAGGAGATAACATTTAAAAGCTTGTTTTTGCGCTTGAAAATAGTTAGAATATTAACATATAATTCCAAATAATTTATCTTATGATCTCTAAGAATCCAATGCATGTAATCCTATTTGAATTAAAGAAATTTTATATTTTTGGCACCAGAGGACCACTTAGGCGGGTTAAGAGGGGGAAAACGTTCCCTTTGCTTTGAGAAATTTATTTATTTACATATATGTAGGAGTGGATTCTGTTGTTTTTCTGTTATGCATTGAATACATATAACTGTTGATCACCCCTGGAAATTTTTAAAATGATGGGGTCTGACATGTATTTTAAGCATTAATATTTATATATCGGACTAAATTGATTCACTTTTATTTAAAATATGTATATAGTTTTTAAAATAAAGAAACAGAATGACAATACTGAATGAAAAGAATTTGCTGATTGTCATATCATTTGTAAAGAACAAGTCTATTATATAAATCAAAAGTTTAAGGTAAGACAATGAAAGGAATAATTAAAGCTGAACGAAACCCGAAATTTCAGTTTCAAAAAATATCTCATTCGGCGATTTCCTGCCAATTCTAGAGCTCCCAATGCACGCTAACTATGAAGCATCTTTTTCGAACGAGCGTTTTCTCAACGAATCATCTGAAAGTTTCAAAATCTTTACCCTCCCATATTCATTCAATACTATTTTTATATCCAATGACTAGTATGTTTGCAAGAAAGCTGCAATATTACAAAATTATTAATGATTTCTTTCCCGAAAATTTGAATGACTTTATCACTTTTTTTTCTTTTGATGAGAATTTTCTCTTTGTGTAAAATTCTTTCCGCTATACTTTTTATTATGCGTATGCATTGATAAGAAATTATCAACGACATTGACATTGAAGGAAAATTATGGAAAATATCACTCCAGATATTTTAAATTGTTTCATTCACTTCGGTTCATTTAATATGTTTGAAGTGTTATAATTACGCCTTGGCATTACAAGCTGTCATTTTTTGTATGATGTAAGACATTCAACGCTCTTTTATGACGCACAACTTTTCAAATTTGTTTTCTAAGCAAAAGGCCTTCAAGAGCAATTAAATTTCATAGACATTTTGAAACTATTTTAACGAATAGAATAGAATAATACTTAAAACTTAGACGTAAGTTCTTATCAGAGTCAAATCGAGTTTTTGACAGTGCTTTTGTGTGACGCTATGTCGTAAAATTACTGAACCTGAATTTTATGTCATTGACCAAAACATGAATGAAGTAAAAGTACTAAATTTATAAGTAACATTCATGCTTTACCTGAAGGAAAACCTTCAAAAGTTTTCTACACATTTTTTCTTTTATCTATTCCATTCTTATCTATCTATCCAATTCACATTCATCCTATTCAGTACCTTAAATCATTGCAAAAATAGTTTTTTGTTTTATTTACTGTATTGTGCAAAAAACAGGATTTTTCTTTGCTAATAATAAAGCTGAAAGTCTCTCTGTCTGGACGTCGGAATTTCTCTCTGTCGGGATGTCTGGATCTCTCTCTGTCAGGATCTCTGTGGCGTCCATAGCGCCTAGACCGTTCGGCCGATTTTCATGAAATATGACACAAAATTAGTTTGTAGCATGGGGTGGGTCAAAAAACATCTTTCTTTTAATCAATTTTTAACAGCGCGGAAAACTTGCGCATTGGCATCCTAATAACGGGAAAAATAATTTGAAAAATTATAAATTGTTTTTGAAATCGCGCAAGAGCCCTCAAGTTAAGGAAAAATAGAAAAAATCGACAATTTTTAAAGACGTATTTTTTTTTTCAAATAATAACCTACTTCATTTCTAATAGTATGAAACATACACTTTGTAGTTACCGAAATGTACAGAAAAATCTTGAGGGCACATTGTCGATCAATTGAATTCGCACACAAAGCCTTAAAATACTATTTTAAAAGTAAAAGTTATATTATTTAAAAAAAAATTCAGCTGACATAAAGCTATAAAATTATACTACTAAACATCCATTTTAAATGTTTTACATACATTTCTCTTGAGCTGAAATGACTCAGGACTCGCCACGTGCAGGACCGTCATTTCAAATTTTTCGGGCGGGGGGGGGGGGGGGATCAAAGGGTGCAAACTCAATGGAAGTTTCAAAGGGAAGCAGCAAAAATCACGCCCACCTAAATGTTAATACATTTATTTCTCAAATCTGTGGTGAGGGGGGAGGCAGTGAACCACCCCCTGACCCTCTAAATCGCGATCCTAACCACGTGGAGGAGGCAATTACCCCCCTTGGGGTTACCCAATTGGGCCCCTTTACCCAATCAACCAGCCAAATTCGATGCCATTCATTATGCTGAAGTTCTTTTCATCCTGAATTCGTATCAAATGTTCATGATCTGATTGTTATTTACTACGAAAACTTTCCCGGTTTCCACACTTACGACATAGTCCTTCAGCTTCTGTCACAAGTTTTGCACATCTCTCTGCCGATTGAGTGTGTTACCAAATATTCAAGTTACGGCAGGGCTTTGTATTTCATTGAATTCTAAACATCTGTTTTAATGCTTTACTTATTTTTCCATAGTGTTAAAATGAATTAGGATTCCCAACGTGGTGGTAGTAGCAAGTCAAGTTTTCTCCCTTCTCCCCCACCCCCCTTCACACACACAACCTACCCAGCCGATCGACCAATTTGTGTGTGATTTTTCCATTGAAGGTCTTTAAATTCTGACATAGTATCAAATTTTTTATCAAAGATCTTGATCTGAATATTGACTACTTAATAAAACCATTTGTGTTTTCATGCCTGCAAACTTTCTCAACAGTCTCAAGTTTTACACACCTCTCTGCTGACTGAATATGGCACGGAAATTTCACCTTCTCGTTGAAATTCCCATACCCCGAGCACAGAAAAATTTCAACAAGTGATCCAGAATTAGCTGTTAAGAATCCCAGATTCATCAGTTATTTCCAACGGTCTGGATGTTAAAAAATTGTGTTTCCCAAATTACTCCGACAAGCGTAATGCAGATACTGGAAAAATTATTATAAAGACTCACGCTCCTTGTGTGTGTGTGTGTGTGTGTGTGTGTGTGTGTGTGTGTGTTTGGTTTGATATTAAGATGCATTACACCAAGAAAGACGGCCCGAAGCATATATTAAAGGTCGTTTAAACAACAAGACATTTACCGAATAACATTAAAATAAATCCTTGATCCCGTCATTCATAGAAACTCGTTCTCTTGCCTTCCAGAGAATATGATGGGGCCATCATATTGGATTTCACACAGCACATTCGAGAATTAGGCTACAGGAGAGTACTGAAAAAAGTCTCAAATGAGTCGCCAGTTGTAAGTCACGTTAGATTCTTCAAGCTTTCATTAATTAATTTTCAAGCCGCAGGTTATCCTGAACTTATTGAACAACTCAAGTACTCATACCACTACCATTGTTATCAAATATGACAACAGAAGAGTTGAAACTTCATTGAAAGTCAAAGCCCAGCCATAACTTGAGTATTTGATACCACCATAAATCGGTAGAGATGAGAAAACTTGTGACATAGGCTGAAGGATAATGTCACAAGTGTGAATATTGAAAAGGTTTTCATAGTAAATAACAATCAGGATCAAGAACATTTGATACGCTCTCAGAATGAAAAGAACTTCAGCCTAATGAATCACATCGAAAATGGCTGGTTGATTGATTAGGAAGGTGAGTGAAACTCGACTTGCTGCCTCCGCCACGCGATTAAGATCGTAATTTCGGGGGTCAGGGGGTGGTTCATTGCCCCCCTTCCCTTCCCCTTTACTTTGAGAAATAAATGTACTTACATTTGGATGGGAGTAGTTTTTGCTGTTTTCCGCTGAAACTTCCATTGATTTTGCACCCTTTGCTCCCCCCCCCCAGAAAAATTTGAAGTGACGATCCTGCACGTGGTGAGTCCTGAGTCATTTCAGCACAAGAGAAATGTATGTAAAACATTCATACGGATGCTTAATAGCATAGTTTTATAGCTTTAGGTCAGCTGAAGAATTTTTGAAATAATATAATTTTTACTTTAAAAATGGTATTTTAAGTCTTTCTCGGCGAATTCAAATGATCGACAATGTGCCCCCTAGTTGTTTCGGTAATTACAAAGTGCATTTTTCATACTATTAGAAATGAAGTAAGTTATTTTTTGAAAAAAAAATATACGTCTTTAAAAAGTGCCGATTTTTTCTATTTTTCCCTCAACTTGAGGGATTTTGCGCGATTTCAAAAATAGTTTATATTTTTAAAAGTATTTTTCCCGTTATTAGGATGCCAATGCACAAGTTTTTCGTGCTATTAGAAATATGTTAAAATAAAAAGTGTGAAAAATAATAAGTGTTTTTCGACCCATCCTAGTGTACATCTAGAAGCGATTTTTCGAAAATTCGATTTTGTTCTTTTTATATTCTAATTTTAAGAACATTTTACCGAGCAAATTACCATAACGTGGACGAGTAAATTACCAAATTATCATAACGTGGAACCGCAAAATGGGCGAGCAAATAACCATAGAAAATTGGTGAGAAATTCATCATTCATTATTTGTCAATATACAGGCGAACAAATGACCTTTTAATTTCCTACTACGGGCAAAGCCATGCAAGTACCACTAGTATGTAATAAAGGTGGTTATTTTTAGAAAAAGAAAAAAAAACATTTGGCACCCAGCCAGAAGTGATAGTGGACTCACGTAAAATTTTCTGTGTGAAACTTTTGGAAATTATAAAGAAGCTTGTCCCCCCCCCCCCCCGCCCGTACAAGCTCTTCAAATCTCATTATTCTTCGGTAATTTTCGATCACAAGCACCTTTGACTCCACTTGTTTAGTTTATTGTTTCAACAAATGGTTCTGATCGTCATCATAATTTTAACTTACGTTGCAAATTCTACCTAATATGGTAGTTTATACAAACGTAAGGATTACCAACCCCGTTCCCCCAGAAGGTAAATTTTTGTTGTACTAGTGATTTGTTGCCATTCAATTTTACGATTAGTGCTGTATGCAACAGCTTAAGTTGTGCGAGAGCTCACAGGAGCAAAGTTTCAGTATTAGTAGTTCTTTCTTTTCTTTTATTTGTTGGAAATCATGAGAAATTTTTGAGCGCTTACCCATAAATATGAGTTTTAGAGAATATCCTCCTCACTCACTATTTTTCTGTTAGAAACTAAGAATTGCAAAGATATTGGAAGTGAAATTTCTAATGTCATTTGCTATTGAACAAAACATGTTGATGCTTAAAATGGAAATCCAAAATGATATAATGTAATATTAAGCAGAAAAATGCTAATAACATTTAAAAAATCGCTTCACATGATTATTATCTTAAAATATGTATAAAAAGATCTTGTACTGTCAAAAATACATTTTTTTCCAGCTGCTCTAAAATCCTGTTGTAGTGTAGTTTAAAATCTCAAACAATTTAACAGTTGCAATGTTAACTAATAATATAACGCTGAAAGTCTCTCTGTCTGTCTGGATATCTGAACTTCTGTGACGCGCATAGCGCCTAGACCGTGCGGCCAATTTTCATGAAATTTGGCACAAAGTTAGTTTGTAGCATGGTGTGTGCACTTCGAAGCGATTTTTCGAAAATTCGATTTTGTTCCTTTTATATTCCAATTTTAAGAAAATTGTACTGAGCAAATTACCACAACGTGGAAAAGTAAATTAATAAATTATCATAACGTTGAACCGTAACATGGGCAAGCAAATGAACATAGCCAATTGTCGAGAAATTCATCATCCATTATTTGTAAATATACATGAGAACCAAATGGCCTTTTAATTTTCTACTACGGGCAAAGCCGTGCGGGTACCCCTAGTTATTTATAATTGGTTAGTTACGTTCTTGAAAATTGGTCACTTACTCTATTTTTTCAAAAAATATCTCTTACCACACTTGTGTACTAAACTATTAATACTGCTAGGGTTGTGTATTGTTTAGTTTTAAACGAACTTTCACGTTGTTTAAAACCGATCGTATTGCATAAGAAAAATTAGTCCTGTCACATAGTGTGGTATCCTATTTATTACTTTTAGGAACGCGATTGATGCATTAAAACTGTAACTTCTGTGTTTCAATCGACGTTTTTTCTCTCCTTTCCCAGCACTTTCGGCACCGCGGTCCGCTGGTGCGGAAAGTCCAGTGCGTTTTTCTAATCACGCAAATTTTTGTGTTCTGCAAATTTAATATATCGTTTGATAAAATATCGTTCCTCCATTGAATGAAAACCTTGAAAAGGGAGTAATTTACTTTTAAACTGCAATACATTTCAATTTGAAATGAATACTTCATCATTAAAAAAATATGCATGATAGACATACGTTAATGTTACCAGTAATGTATGAACTTTGAAAATGTCTGTGCAAACATTCCATGCACTATTGACGTCTGATGCTAGGTATTTTATAAGAGGTCGGATTTCATATATTTCTGAATGATGTAAAGAGAAAACAATGTTCAGTTTGATAATAGTTTGACATTCAAGGAATAATCTTAGAATTTCTATACTTGCATCAATAAAATAAAAAGAATTATTCTCCCTTTCAAAAATCCTTATACTTTTTCAGTTATCAGTAGGTATTTCTATTATCTAGTTTGGTTTATCAAGAAAAAATTTGGGGACCTGGGACAATTGTTGCTATAGAGGAGCGTTTGTTTTGCCGACACGGTAGAGCCTCAGTTATCCGAAACTCTTTTCACCGGAACCTCGTTTAACTGACGTCGGTTAACAGAAAATTACTTTTTTTAGTTAGGAAATAATATTACTTAAAAGTCACTGGATGCAGCCAATTCTGCGTTAGACACATTTTCGTGCATTTCCATCACTTGTTATTTTCTCAAACCCACAAATAAATTTTTGAAACACTAAATAATTCTATATTTTAGTGCCAATGGAATCGTAAAGGTTCGAATGTGAATGTAAAGTATTGTTTTACCAAGCAATTATTTTCAACTACTTATCTATGTTTAAAGCTGAAGAACAAAAAACGCCGTTGATTGCTTCATATGTCTTATTAAAATCACATTGCATTTTCTGACTTGTGTGACATTTACTGAACAAATTTGTTTTTAATTATAGTAATATAGCTCAAAACATCATTATGTAGTAGTCATTTTGCAAAGGTGAACATGCTTAAAGTCAGCTTCATAGTGCTTTCTGTCTACTGACGGTCATTTTGCTTATCACTTTTATCCGAAATTTTTGATTTATCGAAAGAGATCCGATACTGATCGCTTTTGGTTAATCGAAGTTTTGCTAGCCATTCTGTTCCGCACGTAACAACTCAAATATTTCATTCAAAGATAATCTTACAAGCTTAAAGGGTAATAAATAAAATTGTTTGATTGAGAAATCACAACTTATTGAACAACAAAAATATCTTCATTATCCTTTTAAACTGTTATTTTTAATTAAATATATGAGCTGCGACTACGGAAAAAACATCCGTTTGCCGTGGAAGGGAAGTTTGCTCTAGGAACGATCGTCCGGCAAACTGCAGTCTATCGTCGAGGAAGTTAGGAAATATCAACAGTTTTAGGAAAAATATAATTTTACAGAGGTATAAAACTAAGCAATATCGTTAAATTGTAGGGCAATTTACATTATACTGCGTGTAAACTTATAGAGACTATTCTAGTCATCAAGGGCTTTATCATTGTATCGGGTATTGGTGTATCTAAGTTTTATTATTATACTAACAACTAGCAGAGAAAGAGAGAAAGCGATAGCTGAAAGAAGTGAAGGTAACCCCGCTTTTCTCAGAAGAGACTGAAAAATTGAGTTTATAACAAAAGATAGTAACAATTGATATATGAGGAAGAAAACTTGCAGAACACATGTTTCCAATGAACTAATATGACTGATTGATCGATCTGATGTTTCTCCATTAAACTATAGCCCAAGTCATTCCTAATAAGTATAACATAAGTACGCTACACAGTTTGAAAATGAAAAATTGAATCTTTCCAAGAACCTTTTTTCAGTTTCTTTCAACTATTGCGCAATCTTTTATCAATAATCTTTCTTTTTAAAAGCCGAAATCTTTTTTAAACACTTAAGTTTCAGAAAAGCTTATAGATGCTCCTAAGTTGTTCTAATATATTTGACAAATCTCCCTCTGCCCTGGATAAAAAATAAAAACTAGAAAATGCGGACTCTGTTCTTTCTTTTTAAGTAACTAAAATGCAAATTTTCCTGAAATACGAACTTTAAAAGAGCTTCAATGCATATTCACTTGAAGAATTCGTTTAAAACAGAAAAACAAATTGCTATCAAATTTTAATAATCCAGCTACGTTTTAAATTTCTATGCGGAAAAGTTCTGAATTCATATTTATTTCAGCAAAAATACCAAGAATGGTCGATTTTTGCAAAATGCTTTTTTTCAAGCGTAAAAATAATTTACTTACACAATCACCGTTTCGTGTTTCGTGCATACGCAGTGTAAAGTTTCTACAAAATATTTGATATTATTTTTGATCTATTCTAATAAAGTTTACCGAGAATAATTCTAGTTTTTTTTTTTATTTTCTTTCCAAGAAACGGTCTGTGTACAGACAAAGCACATATTAAAACATTTCCAAGTATATTATAAAGTTCATAACCAACGATGTGAATTCAAAATCCATTTAAATCGCCACTTAATCTGACACAGTAGAGTTGAGCTACCTTCTTGGCTTCAGTTGAATGATGAGCTAACGTGTTGTTGACGGGTCATGACCCCCCCCCCCCCCCTAAACTGTCGACAATAGTATCCGTCCACATTGTGCTCAAACAACGTATGAATAAAATGTAAACGATTTCAGCTGTCTTTTTAATTCGCTAATTATTTTTGAAAGCGAATTTCTGAAATTTTTTCTTTCATTGCTTATGAAATTTATTTGCATCGTTTTTACCTATTACTAAGCTTGCCAGGTGTCCCGGTTTGACCGGGACAGTTCCGGTTTTCAGACGAAATTCCGGTGTCCCGGCTGGTTTACTTCATGTCCCGAAAAAAAGATAAATTTGATTACAAATGACCAAAATGGTCTTAAAATAATAAACTGTGAAGGATTAATTTGGATAATAACTTTATCATTTGTAACATTAACGTGTAAAATTTATACCGGATTAACTTGAGAGAGTTTTTACTACAAGATTAATTACCCCCACCCCCCTTCAAAAAAAAGTCCTATAAAATGAAAAGTATATTTAAATATTGTTTACTTTTTATTCATCATTCTAAGTGTTTTTTCTAACCATTTTTTTTCATCTAAAAAGTGAAATGTTCTTATCTACTTGCGTCATTTTTATCACCCCTGTTTTAGGGTCGTAATTAGTAACCATTTATTCATAGCATTAAGAATAAACTGCCTATAAAACATGCCAAAAATCAGTCACAGGTGTGTACCCTTTTGAATACTAGCGACGCTGGGATGGGGGGGGGGAGCATTACGGTGTCCCGTGTTGTTTCAGTTGCTCCCGTGTTGTTCCCCCCATTTCAGAAATCTGGTAAGCCTACCTATAAGGAGCATTACTTCTGACATATTTCGGGCTTTTTATTGACGCCCAAGCATTTAAGAAAATTTTAAATGCCTAAAACCGTAGGTTTGTTCGGGGGAGGGAATGTCATTTTTTAGCTTCAGCCCCTCTAAAATGGTAGTCAGTATCCACCCTTGACTGTTGACTCGTATGTAAGTTCGAAATATCAACTCAACTTAGTGCCAATTACCCTTCACTATTATCCTAAAAAGAGATGAACATTGTCAAGGTCATGGCTCAATTTATCAGTTGCTATAAAATGAAGCAAATCATCTACAATCAATAGGTACAGTGGCCCCTACGAAGGACAATTTAGTTTGTTCATGTACAAACTTCCATGACCTGAACTATGCTTTCCAATGCGAACTACTCCCCCTTACGCTGACGCTACTTTAAAGATTCAGTTCGTAAAGAAAAAATGAAAATAAACAGCACATTTTCGGGACAATGCCGTTTCTTGCTGAGAATAAAAGAGAAATAGCCTCATCAAATTGACTAGATTTTCGCAAACGTTCATATTTGCTCCGTAGGGATCCGTCAAGAAACAACTAAAACGTGTCGCCCCCATGGTGGGCGTATTACGAGTTGTTTCGCGCGCACAGGTCAAGGGCTCTGTGCAACATTCGCAAGCAAGGACGGCTTCGGCACGGTGAAGGTAATCAATCGGATGAATCGCTAATCAGAGCAAAGATGCTCATCAATCCATCAGCACTGCTGATTCAGGCTCATCAGAGCAAAAAGTTAATTTTCTTGTCAAAGAGTAATTTTAAAGCTAAGAAAATAGCAACAGCAGGCGTATGTGCAAACGCGGTATAATTGAGAGTAATGCATCAACTTGAAAATTCATTCGGAGAATAATGCACACATTTCCGCAAACAATTGAGAACGCTTAGCGAAAAACGGAATGCATGTTTCTTAAAGATCTTGTGTTTTTACGTTTAACTGATTCCGTTGTAAGTTAAATGTATTCATGAGTCATTCTTTGCTATACGTTTCATTGATTCTGGTGAAGTTTGACCTTTGCATTATAAGTGAAACGTACAAATAAAAGTGTCTAACGCATGACACTAATAACTGCAGCAAAAGTGAACTTCATATGAAAAAAATGAATATTTAGACCTTATCCTTTAGCACTTAGCAGAAATTGAAGTGGAGTAGTTAACTTAGACAACTTGATGAGAACGTAAATGCAGTTCTGTGAAATAGGATATTATGTACTCTTTATCCTATCATTGCATATTTCATTGAGTACTCCAAGCATGAACTGTATGTATGTTTGCATAAACTCAAAACATATCTCTTTTGAAAGATGGCTGATTATTAAAAGCATAAGTTCTTCTTTTCAAAAAGGCAATATTTTTGTATTTATGTACACTTTAGGTAGCAAAAAGCAAAGGGATGTAACTGGACACTTTCATGTTTTGAGTAAAACGCGTTTATAGATAATGTCCTAGGTAGACTTTCACGGAATTTTTTCTAAATCATGCTGTACAGCAGAACTTACCAAGACAACTTGTACTATCTCTTGACTCAAGACAGAGGAGAGGTTCCCCTACTATTTGTACTTGTTATTTGCAAATTTTTAATTTTACTACTTACACCCCTTTGCTTCTCACTGCCTTATTTGTCTATTTGAGAAAAATTTAGGAAACAACATAAGGCAAGCTTAAAAGTAGAAAAAATATAAATTTAAAGAAATAACTGCCGATCATTACAAGTTTGTATATGTTTTTGATAAACAAGTGAATGTATGCTACACATTGGTCTTGCACGTAAGGCAGAGAAGTGCGCACCTGGGGGGGGGGAGGCATTGCGCAGACTGCGCCATTGAAATTCTTAGGGGGTATTTTGATTGGTATTCTTCTATTTTTTTGGGGGGGGGGGGTCTCATTCGGGGACTTCTTCTTGGAAGTTGGAAGGTGGAGAGGGCTTGCGCCTTTGCTCTTGAGCCGGATAGGCACTCCTGTGTAAGGTAACGGGAATCTGAATAATTTGGTACAAATAAGTACAAATAATAAGTACAAATTTCGTTTAGGTGTATTTTTTCTTAAAAATCCTTCATAACTATTACTACATAGTTCTTTTGTAATGACGATAAATTACGGAATCTAATTATTCAATTTCACTTAACAGAAGAAAAAATCTTGTAGCTTTTAGCTTGAGTCAGTTAAACGTTTTAACTAATTGTAACTTTACTAGTAACACATTTAACTGAATCAGTTACTTTAAAAAACTGGTTTCATGTAATGCCTTTTTCATAGTTTAAAACATCATTAACGCAATTAAACTTTAAGGACAGGTATAAACGCAAGTACCGTCATACCATATAATGTTTGTTTATTTAGAACAGTAAAAGCGGATTCTGAGGCAGTATGTATAAAAAGACATATGTAAATAAAACATTAGTTACATCATAAGTTGAACAAACCATTTCCATATTATACATCAAACGAGCTGATGTGCGCATCACATGACTTCCTTTTACTCCAATTTAATGTCATTTTCTCATTACTGGCAGTTTTTAACATGATTCAATAATTTACTCTCTAAATATGCACCAACAGTGGCCAAATTGAAACCAGATTAACAAATAAATAAAAAATAAATAAAAATAATAAAAATAAAAAATCGCCAAGTTTGTCACCAAGTTGGCGACAAAACTTGGCGAACAAAAGACTGGCGATATATCGCCAAGTGTCCGCCAAATTCTAACACCACTTGAGTTTACATCGAAATTAACAATTAGTTCCTCCCAAAAAGGAGCAAAAGACCACCTTAGGAACATCCGAATGCAACCAAAAGGGAAGGTGCACAACTAGACCCCACTAGGAGTCTACGTACCTATTTTCAACTTTCTAGGACATTCCGTTCTTGAGTTATGCGACACACATACGCACATACATACGTACATACAGACGTCACGAGAAAACTCGTTGTAATTAAATCGGGGATCATCAAAATGGATATTTCGGATGTCTGTGCGTTTCTAGGCTCATATCCGCGTGTGGTCGGGTTGAAAAAAAAACTCAACATTCATTTGGGGGTGAGCAAAATGGAAATTATGGCCGTTTTTTGGGGGAAATTTTTTTCGCGAATACAATACTTCCTTTTTTGTAAAAGGAAGTAAAAAAAAAAAACCGTAGTACCGAAACCAACTTATTCGTCTATGACTACCATAGTAATCTTGTTATTAACATGCCTAACTGTCAAATAGCTCCGATAGCAAAGTATCCTAAAGACGAAAGCTGGTGATAACCAACCTGATTAGAAACTTGAAAACGATTCTCAAACTGAATTCGTTTTCACCTCAGTTGCATGCAACGCAAACGCCAAATATCATTATTACACCTGGTTTTTTGTGTTTCATTCTTGACTCGTTTCGAAAACAAGTAATGGTATGCAAATGTCTTATGTTTAGCTTATTGCATAAATGGCTCTTAAGTTCCAACAGTTAAGAATATTTTTAATAAAAAAAGTCTATTCTTTGTCTTGTTAGGATCTAACAGCATGCGACGTTTAAAAGGGTAAGTAACTAGCTCAGTACATCTTGTATGAAGCTTAAAATAAACGTAGTAATCTTTTGAAGGACGGTTAATTGAAATATTAAAGTACTTGATTTTATAAGCTTTTTTTTTAAAGGCTGAATACAAATTTGCAATCACTTGTTCAATAGCATGTTCTATTGACTATATTGTCGTCTCAGAACAACAGTACTCTTGTTTCTGGGATTAGATGTCTTGCGGTTGCTTTGAAGCGACGATGTGTGAACTTTTAAAGCTGAAATCATTTAATGATAAAAGTAATATCAGACACTTTAAAATGCAAAAAAATTCTGCCTAAGTCATTTTTTAAATGCATCTTTTTACTGTATTTGTGGTATACGTATAGTTTAAACATAATTCATTGAAACATTCATTTTATATTTTGCAATTATTTGATCTCTTAAAAAAAAATAAATAAAAAATAAAAAAAAAAAACTAGAATATGTGTTATATTTATTTTTTGGTTGAAAGAAATTGTTTGCTGAATTTATTTTCAACTAATCTGAAATATTCATACTGATACGACTGTTACAGTTGCTTTAGAATCCCATAATCAGAGATATATATATTTTTTAGCCTTTCGACATGATACTTAAATTACACCATGTATAGACAAACAATGTAAAACTTATTATAACTTATTATTTAATGAAAATTATAGTCGACCTCGGTGATAACAACATCGGAGGGTTCACGGTAATTATGCCGTCTAAATCAAGTTGTCATTATTAACGAATAAGGCTGATTTTAGAGATTTTAAATCCAATTACGTATACCGAAATATAATTAAAAAAATACTTTACCTGAATGACGTAAAAACTTCTACCACTCAAACTGCTTTGCATAAATTTCTATGAAACATGCCTTAAGACAGCACTGAAAAAATATGTTTTACTGTTCGTATTTAGTACACCAATACATTTTCGATAACAGATTTCTTTTACTAGGTCTTAATCACTTGCTCTGGTTTTGTGTAATTATTGCGATAGTATTTTGTAACAGGTTGATGCTGCAACTAGCTTAGGTAAGTACACAAGGTTTCCGTCTTTATCACTGATTCCGAAACAATTTTTAATTTATTGATTGGACATCGATGAAAATTTCGTCTTTTTTAGTTTGTTAAATGTCATCCACAGTTTCACGTATACCCATGTCCTAACGAACCACTACATTTTTGAACTAAAAATGTTGAGATCAAAGTCAAACAATTCCAGTTACTACTATAGGTCATGAGACAAGCAGGGCTGACGAGAAATATTGTCAATTTAGAATGAAACTAGGAGCCCGAAGAAATATATTAGAAGTTTTATGGGGGGCGGAAGGCCCGGCGAGCAAACCGACAAGGGGTTCGCTTTGACTCTCAGCGGCCCTGGAGACAAGGGTGTCAATAATGATGCACATTTTACTTTTCTACTATAGGGTAGGTGGGGGTAAAGCCACGCAATTTACAATTCCCAGAGCATCATGGTCAATAAAGAGTAGCTTCCCCCGTTTTTTTTTTTTTTTTTTAAATTAGGGTTGGAGAACGGTTTGTTACCTATAACTCCTTCAAATTTAAACTCTGTCTGATTTTTAATTATCCGGAAATTTTCTTGTTTCTGGTTGAAAATCGAAATTGCGGGTATTTACCCCCACAAAATGGGGTAAAGATGCGGGGGGTTTTCCCCATTCAAGATGAATGTAAATAAAAAAAAAGTGTGACTGCGCTTGATGAAAACACTTGATGACCCCTATTGTATCACTTGTTTATTTTTATTCAACAGTATTGTACTCAAATGTTTCTTAAATTTAAATATGATTAAAAAAAAAAAACTGGTATAAAAATGTTTGTCTCCACAAAAGAAGGATTAAGTTACGTCCGAAACTATGACAGGCCGCATCATGAAAAATAAGTTAAGTGACTGAAGCGAGGCTAAATATAGTTGGGACAAATCTAACCTGGTAGCATTGTGAAAGGTATTTTAATATTTATTTCAGCATTACTACGCTGCCAGGTTAGGTTTGCCCCAGCTATAGATACCTATGTATCAAATAGTTCACCTCAGTTAAGTCTTCTAAAACAGTTATTGCGTTGTGAAACCATGCTCTCCTGCGATGTTACGACATTTTTCTTAAAATTGTGTTTTCATTTTCAATGAATGACTCTTTCCGTCTTTTTAGTAAATTTGCTCACTCCTGGATGTTTTTATACAACAAACCCCCATTTTACATAGCCTTCTCCTTCTTGGCACATTGGAGTTATCTTGACCATATTGAGCATGGATAAACTTTCAGTTTTCCCAGCATTGTTATTCTGATTGAAGCGAAATCTTTCTTCTTTAAAGTCGCAGGCTTTTGTTCCTTTTTTCGGAGATTTCTTAAATCGATCTTTTTGAACTGATTTTTAATGTCTACCATACAAAACGAAAAACGAGCGGCAACTGAATGTTTCATTAGGCTCGACATTTCGACGTTTTTCATTGTTTTTTTATTATTATTATTATTTTTTTTTTTTTACAAGTACTGGGACAGAAAATCATACGTACGTAGATGCAAAAAAAAAAAAAAAAAAAAGGAAATTATACGATAGTATTGAAAACTATTTGAATTGAAATAGACGTATGATTATACGCATTAAATCATATACAAATTGAAACTTCATGAGTAAATGTGTACCGACAGTTAATTTGTAAATTAGAATAAACTGCACAAAACGTCTGCTAAACAAAAACGGCAATACATTTTCAAAAGTTACAAGTTTAAGCTGAGTGGGGCGAATCTCCCCTTTTGGAGTAGCGGGGATTTACTACAAAACATCTGCGGGTGTTTTCCCCATTTTGCCAAATTGTGAAAAACGCATCCTGTTGTTTTTAAAACAGGCATTAGAATAATTATTTTCACTTGAAGGTGAAGCTTTAATGCAAAAGTATAAACGTGTAACTCCTTGATTTTTCTTTTCAAATCCCACATGTTACAATGCTCTAATAATATATTATAAAAGTTAGATCAAAGTAGTAAAAAAAACAGACTTGCCCTTTTTTCTCGAGCCTGGAGTGCCTGCTAAGGACAAAATTTCATCTCAAAAATAGGCTTTGATAAGACATACCTACTACCTACAGAAAAATTTCTCACTCTAAAGCGATCAAGGCAAAAAGCCGGTGCGGGTTTTTACAACCGCCCGGAGATTCCCCCCCCCCTAAGAGTTTCAAAACCTTCTTAGAAAATGAAAGAGTTAAAAATGAAATGTCGGAAAGAATAACGTTAAAACCGTGGTAGTCATGCAAATATCATATCAAAAGAGACATGATAAGCAAGAAATTATCTCCATATGCCAGGACTACATGCAATATACCGACAGATTAATTATGACATCCAGAGGTTTACGTGAGTCTGGAAAAGCCAATAACCAAGTTGGAGGCAGATGTCCTCTCACTGAAACTGAGATTACCTACATACTGGTAGCTGAAATTAATTTAGCTTAACGGCGAGTTTTTGTAACCGTGACTCAAAGTTGTAAAATTCTTCGGTACCTCTAAGTACATGAACTATGTTTCATCATAAATGTTACCGTTGATCTAAAAGCAAAATCCTAATCACTAGATTTGAAAATGTAGTTTTATAACCTTTTGTCTTAATTATTTTTTTATGACAGGGACTGAATTAATCGTTGCCCATTTGCGTCACTAAAATTGTATTCGTCTTTTATGCTACAGGAAAATTGTTCCAATTCAACAATTCGGTGCTAACAATTGTATGATCACGAATGGCTGCATTGACCTTGGAAGGGAAAAAAATCCTCAGAACTCTTTTGTAGAATTGTTTTCATACGTTTCTCAGAATCTTACAAAACACAGGGATTCAGTTGCAATTGTTTGATTTTATTTTGGCCATTTTAAAACTTAATCTTCTACTTTCTTACACTTATCGCACTCCAGATTCGTTTTATACTTTCGGACTTATAAGAATTACTTCAATACCAGAAGAATTAGTTTTATAATTTCTATTTACATGAAAAAAAGTAAATATACAATATATAGAAGTTAAGTTTTCTGGTTATCTTTTCTAGTCTAAATAAATAGCGTCTGTAATTGGGGATAACCTAACCTTGCAGCATTGTGAAGGCTACGCAGAACCTAATCATAGCACAACGATGCTGCTAGGTTAGGTTTGCCCCAACTATTTTAAGTTTGCGACAAATTGTTTTAAACTGAATTTTAATGATATGTCTAAAATTGATTATATCGTTTATGCGCCATCATGCAACAATAATGTAAACTACATTATAGAGACTTTTGTGTCAATAAAGAGCATTCTATTTAGGTTCTAACTTAATAGTTAGAACGTTTTTTTTCCCTCCCCCCCCCAAATTTAGAAATGTGTTACTTTTGCTGCCTGGGCGCGATATAAAAAAACGCTACCCTAAAGCAATATATTTTTAGCGTAAGTGATGAATATTTGTCCATTTACCACTCTACAGTTACCAGCAAGATGACAGAATTAAAATGAAATGGCGTAGGTGACACATACAAAACCGGCGAAATACTAAGTGTTTTTTTTTTTATTATTATTTATTTGCGTAGGCGCAAAGGGAAGTAAAGTGGAAGAAACACCGGTGTAATGAATAGTTGGCATCAATGAATATTGGTTTTAATCATGGTGTGACAAACTAGGGCTTTAAGCTGAGTTCCTAAATCCATCAGCAAAAATGCTAAAATCAGAATAGAAAAAAAAAAGGTTATTGCAAAACCTTTGAAGATTCATCAATACCGTTCTTTTTTTACCCGACCGCGCGCGAGCGTCGCAAAGGAGGGTAATGTGTTGATCAGTCTATGCATGTATGTCTGTTCCTATGTGGCGTTCTACAGGCTAAACGCCTTGGCCAATTTTGATAATTCTTACGTCAATCGATTTGTCTTAACCTTGGGAGTGTCACTAAAGACAGGACAGTAATGAAAAGTACAATTTCAAAAACCAGTTTCCATTTTGTTAGTTTGGGATCGGCGCACGTTGGATGTTGCACACTGTGTCGCACGCTACCTGCGTGCGACAAATGCAGGTAGTTTTCGCTGCCTGAATTTTTTGTTTACAAAGTCTACTAATTGGGATCACAATGACCGAGTGGTCTAAGCGATTGCTTTTCCCACTTGAGGCAGTGGATCAAGACACCCTCGCTCCGAATGTACTTTCCCCTCTTTCTGATGTAAATTCTTTCATGTGCTCTTTATATGTATTCTGTACTGTACTAAAAAATATATCATGCGTAATGAAGGCAAGACACTCAGATTGTAGTCCTCATCAAAATAAACCCGTGCAATAAGCACCAAAAGAAAGAAAGTCTACTAATTCGATTTTCATCTCTAATATGTTGCATTTGTTTTTGCTTCGATTCAAGGGACTGAGTTTCGCGAGGTGTACTTTCTTGAGAGGCTTTTTTAGTTTTGCGAGAAAGATTTGATTGACGGACATTTCCGATTTCGCGTCATCATGAGTTATACAGGCTGTTTATACAGCTGTTCTGTGGTTGACTTTAGTTCGCGTATTTTTGCCGAAGGTCAAGCACATGTAGCTTTAAGCCGAGTTAGGTCCCTAGAGGGGTCCCTATCAGTAGTTTAGACCACCGCTAGTTACTTAATAAACCTCATGATACAAACAAACTCTCTCAATGAAATGACAAGGTTGCGAAATGTACCGTCTTATAATCATATTAACTAAATCAATGAAAGTTAACCAAAAAGTGTCAAATAAAAAATTATTAAATAAAAACAAAAAATCCGACTGCGTAAAAACCAAAAAAAAAAAAAAAAAACTGAAAAGAAAAATGTATAAGTCCAGTAATTTAGAATTTTATTAAGTATTACTGAATAACTACACCTTTGAAATAGTTTTATGACCGTACACAGATAAGACAAATCATAAATTCAAAAGCAGAGTAGAAGGATCAACAGTCGAGGTCCATTCAAATTTTACGGGATTCCTTGAATCAGAAAGAAATGGGTCCTGACTGTTGATTCTTCTATTCTGCTTTTGAATTTATGATTTGCCTTATCTGTGTATACGGTTATAAAACTATTTCAACAGTGTAGTTATTAAGTAGTACTTAATACACTCTAAACTACTGGGCTTATACATTTTCCTATTTAGCTTTTTGGTTTTTACGCAGTCGTGTTTTTTGTTTTTATTTAATAATTTTTTATTTCTTTTTTTTTTTCAAACTAAGATCTAAAATCAAACCCTGACAACTTTTAAGATTTATTAATTTTCAGTAGCTAAAAAAATTTTAAAATTTGGTCAAATTTCAAACTAATTTAAAAAAAATTTTGACATTTGAAATGAAAAGTAAATTAATAATTACTAGGTGACCCATGCTCGATTGAAGGAATTAAAATTTTTGATTTATAGTATTTTTTTGAATAAAGGTAAAAATGTAACGTGTGTGTTCGTTAGTTTTCACTGATAGTAGTGAAAAAATCTTTAAAATGATATCTTACTTTTGTAGTTTAACGAAGTATTAAGCACGTTCCTACAAAACCACTTTTGAGAAGTAATGCGTATGATACTGCGATTTACCCTGTTAAAATAAAGAAGTTTAGTTTCCTTCCAAAAATTGAACACTTCGTTCAAATGGAAAACACATGATTAATATGCTACTAAAGGTAAAAGATCAAAACTGTCTCGGGGATGGGCACTTGGCTGTATTTTCCATTAAATAAATTAATTAAAAGAAGAGGTTTTGCAAAAGACTTGGCTTAATTTAAAGGCTAATGAAAATAGTCGTAGCTAAATAATTTGACAACTTTCCCCGAATCAGTATTTTCCTGTTTCATTTCAATAAATAAAGCAATAATAAATGTTTTTACTTAAAATTGATTTTTGAAGTTTCGAGAGCAATCCTTTTGGTGGCTTTTTGTTCGGCTTCCAATGTCAAAGTATGGAGTGAGAGCGGTTTTCTCATCTGAGGGAACGAAGGTGAAGGGGAGCTTATTTTTGGTTAACTTTATGGGATGAACTAGAGCTAAATAAGCTCTTAACCGTTTGACTATTGGAGGAACGGAACTTTTTAGCACTACGGTTGTAGAAGTTCGATACAACGTGCTTACGTGCTTTGTGTGAAGCATACTGCATGAGCATTGAATACGATCTGCACGGGTTGTTTGAGTGCGAAACACGGCGAAGCATTTGAAAGTCAACCTGTCTTAGTGTCGCGTTTCTCGTCACATCTTTTCCATGTTTTTTTTTTCCGAAAATTGCATGTAGTGAGATTCATTTAACCTTAGAGCAGTGGTGTGGCCCAACCCTCTTTTTTTTTTATCCGAGGACTGCACGTCATGTTAAAACGAATTTCGCGGGCCAAAAGCATGTAAAGTTTAAATTTATTTGATTTTTTTAAAATTCAGAGACAACATGTAAAGGCGCGGAAAAGGAAAGAAAATGAAAAAACAAGAATTATTGTCCTCGTTATTATGAGCTTATTTTATCCATACCATGATACATGTGCTATATTCTTACATGTGCTTATTTTTTCAATTTTCCTTGTATACCATTTGGCTTCAAATTTGCAGCAATTATTCTTAACACTAAATGATTATGATTGGCTGTTTTGGAAATTTCCAGAAGAAGGTTTTTTGATTTACAATAATGAACCGAGTAACGACTCACATGAATCAGCTTCGCCGTAGGTTAGACACCATTGCCTTAACCCATTAAGCGCCGCTATATGAACCACATTGAAAACGCTTAAGTTTTCATGTGTTTTGGTATTCAATACACATCTCTAATCAAGTATAGCTGAAATTTCACAAAAATATTTATTTGGTTAGGAGATATGGTATGGTCCCAAAATGGGAGACTTGGCGTTTAATGGGGACAACATACATATGACTGCCACTATGTTGACACTTGAATAATTTCTGGCTAAATCCAATTAGAAAGCCCTAAAATCGTTTTTATGTAATTAATATGGCTAGGTATTGGTACTTTATGTACATATTTAACATATTCAAGCTTTAAAATGTAGAACTTTTAAGTTTTCATGACATCCAAAGCTATACAGCTTGGGCCCCCCTTGCAACAAAAGCTGTGGAGGCCAGCCCCAGAGGCTAGCAGTGTATATTTGCAACATTAATAAGTATTAGTATGCTAGTTATTTCCAATTTCTTGAGCCATTGGAGCCCTTAAGAACGTCTCCCCCCCCTCCCTCTGCCCGTACATCACTCCGTGTCTGGTTTTCATTCTTGTTGCATTCCTTCTTCTTATACATTTTTGTACAAAACGGAACTTTTCCCACACATTTTACTACCTTTTAGCAAAAAGCCTTAGGATTTTCATACACAAAAAGAGAAGAGGTAGCTTTTTTCTATTAACCATGTAGGGGGATCGAGGAATGGTAAATGACAATGACATGAAGCACTCACTATATAAAATGTACCTTATAAAATGGAACTAAGATATTTTTGGGCTCCCTGATGGTGTAATTGTGTTATTATAGGCAAGGGTTTTTTTGCAGTCAACATTTCGGTTGCTTCGCAACATGTTTGATGACATGATTTATTCATCATCATAATGTTTTTAGATATAAATGTCTAGCATGCTTCGCATTGAGGAATTATCAACGGTCATAGTTTCTTTGATTTCATCCAACAAATTACGATAAATGGTAAAAATGTAGAGTGAGACAGTTATCGCATTATATGTGATCTAAACGATTTCCGATTAAAGTTTTTTTTTTCTCTCAACTATCTGAAAAGAATTTGGCGATTCACAAACAAGTGATACTGCACACATCTTGTTTTGAACTAAAATATATTATTTTAATAGTATTTGCAGCTCGTAGCAAAGTCAAAAGTTCTTACTACATTTTTGATTTCAAAAAAACAAGTGAAGAAATTTCTCTATTCAAATTCAACCTCCTTAATTGAAGGGGGAGCGCCCTCAAGGGGGAGGGGAGCATGGAGCTGACTGAGATACAAAATATTTTTATGGAGGGGGGGAGGAATAGTTTTAAAGGGAATTTGAACTCCTTTTACGGAAATCTCTTTCATGATCTGTAGAAATTCAGAGAGATGCGTCATCCTCCTTAGGGAGGATTGGCACCCCTGTTTTTTCAGAACTTTCTTCTAAACGAATGGAATGTTACTTGTTTTGATAAAAGCACTTGCTCTTGACCTTGTACAACAAAAGAGTGTTTACAATGAGAAACTACAAAGGGGGCTGTGGGAAAAAAGGGGAGAATTCATTCATGCAAAATGGGTGAAGACGATTTCTACTGGGCATGACTTGCTCTGCTAATCAGAACACGCCAAGTCTCCCATTTTGGGACTTCAGTAAATAAAGTCCTCTAAAACTCCTTTAAATTATTTTTCTTGACCGCTGTTTGTTGTGATTTGAAAAAAGGTCTATTGAGCTTCATATTCCATGTTCCTAATTTCCTGCATTTACATTTATTATTTTTAGGGAATTTTTTCCCCGTGTAATGCAAAAACAAGAAATTTTCGCAAAATTTGAAAATTTTTCAAAAAAGAATTTACATTCCAAACCTTTTTGAAAAAATTACCAGTAAAGTTTGGTTCTCTATCATTCATTTTAAAAAATTTCAAAAGGATATCTTAATTACTTGATGAAGAAAAAAATCTTAATTGAAGGTTCCCAAAATGGGAGACTTGGCGCTTAATGGGTTAAAGGGGGAAAAAAACAGAAGCAAGCCGTTTAATTTTGCAATATAAAAAAAAATACATATTTTGAATTTTCTGCAAAAATGAGATATTAGAGAAAACACGAGGCAAACTCTTTTGAATAGGCATAATTGCAAGAATACCGAAGCTGAATAGGTTGTTACCCAAAATGTAACGTACAATAATGAGTATGAGAATTATTTATTTATTTATTTATTTATTTATTTTTTTGACACTTAATTGCAACACATCTTTTGGTCAATATCGAAAAGGAGAAAAAGTAAAAATGGTTACAGGAGTTGTTCGAGATCACAGCCTCGAGAGTCATGACACAGTCAACAGCGATTCAACAATAATTGCTGTCAAAAATGCCGTGTGTTCTTGTGATGTTTACCATATTGATGTCGATTCAAGGTATTGACGTCACAACTTAAGTAATTATTTTTTACAATTTCGACCAAGTAAAGACGATTTTCGATATCATTCTTTCCCCTCGTAATGTTTCCTCGTCTCTTCCGAATTTACTAAATTGCAAAATATAGAAAAATCAAAATGGTTGAGGCTTGGGATTGTTTATGTTCATTTTCTTTCTTTCTTTCCTTTTTTTTTTGATGCCGTGCAATTTTGTTTTGAATTTGCTTTTGTGAAAAACTTTAAAATTGATGAAATTTTGTGTCATAATGAATATGAATTATCGTTACTCTTGCATACGAAATATCGAATTGTTCTTTGGCGAGAGGCGTGTAAGGACCTATGGTAAAGTCCATTCTAGTTTGTTCTGCGTGCTGGTGTTCATTCAACTCTAATTTGTAAAACTTTGAAAAAAAGCCTCAAGCAACCCGAAATATCGAATTGATCTTTCTACGACCTATGGTAAAGTCCATCTCAGTTTGTTCTGCGTGCTTTTCATTCTACTCTGATTTGTAAAACTTTGAAAAAAGCCTCATGCAACCCGAAATATCTAATTGATCTTTCGTTGACAGGGGTGTTACGACCTATGGTAATGTGTGTCCTAGTTTGTTCTGCTTGCTGTTCGTTCAACTCAGTTTGCCGAGTGCTTACAATTAATTAACCTGTGCGGATGTTCGTAGAGCACGTAATAATAGACATAAGTCATTAGTAATTACGTACACATGTTCGTACGTGTAGTATTGTATACACATTACATAGATTGGTGGAAAGAAATTTGCAACTTGGAAAAATGTCAAGTGTGCAAAACCTGGTAAAAAAGGTACGAATGAAGTAACAACAGCAGTCTGGGAACAAAAACTTGGTTCTAATCAGAGTTTGTTTAATCGACTTTACAATTTGCTTCGATCCTTTTTTCAGTGCTTACTTGCGGTAGGATTGTTTGGCATCCCTTAAAACATTTTAGGGAGTAATCGAGCATCGCAACTGTACCGTTTCTGAGTTGAGTTAATTTTACCCATTATACAGTGAAATCCCGTTACAACGAATCGCAAGGAACCGCAAATTTTGTTCGTTGTAATGGAATTTTCGTTGTAATGGAATAAGAGCAATGTAATAGAAATTTCATAGGGACTGAAAATTTATTTAGTTGAAATGGATATTTCGCTGTATTGGCATCCGTTCTTACGAGATTTCAATGTATACATTTTTAATGTTCTTGCACGTAATTTCGGCTTCAAAGCATTGCCCATAAATTCTCCATCGGAAGTTGGAGTTAAAGCTGGTTTTGCTACACATGCCGAAAATTAAATACCAGATGAGGGGGAAGGAGGCTCCTAGTTGAAAAGTTCATTAATTGCAACATTAAACAACTTACTTTTTCCCGCTTTTGTGAATCACTTATTTGTTCTGAAGTCGAATATCCTGTAATAGTTGCTGCCCCACATTCTAGTAATCTCGCCAAGCAACGTCAACAGCGCATTTAATTTTAGTGTTCCTAAAGTGTTCGTTTGCATTGAAATATTAGTTACTTAACTTCGCTAACGGAGTGCTGGATGTTTATTTTGAGTTTTCATTTCATTCTTTGTTTTGACCTTCAGCAAAGGGTCAGGTAATGGAGTAAAAGAAAAATGATAGTGCTTAGATTTTTGGATAAGTAGAAAAGTATGGTTGATGCAACTAAAAATCAAAATTTTTACTTTATTAAGTTGTTATTATTCATGTAATTATCATTATTGTGTTTAATTGAATGGGTAGTAACTTTTCGATTAATTTATTTTAAATTACTAGATGTCTTAAGCTAAACGCAAAATTAGGGGTTTTGTTTTTAATCTTAACGTATATTTTTTACTTTTGCATCGATCAAAATTTTTTTTAAACTTTTTTTTGAGTGGCAATTTTTCTGCAGTAGTCAATTCTAAAATAAAATATGGGAATAGCACTTAAACATTCTAAATACTAAAAATCAAAACAGCAGACATCTCCTTTTTTCCTGCCATCTTTGAACATTAGCTTTTTCGTATGGATTGATTAGCTTTTAGAGGTTTGCTGCTTTCATATATTTCACTCCTTCAAAATGAATTTCACTTTAACTCAAGGACAAAGGGCAAAAATAATAATAATAATAATAATAATAATAATAATAATATATATATATATATATATATATATATATATATATATATATATATATATATATATATATATATATATATATATATATATATATATATATATTAGGGTGGTCCTTATTTATATGGGAAAATATTTTTTTTGGAATTTAACAAGTGACGCCCCCTAGTTTTGTGACACTATAATAAAAAGTTATCTGTGCAAAATTTGAACGCGATCGGTCAATAATAACACGTGCCCCTAGGACGTTGAACTTTGACACTTTTCATAATTTTCTCACAAATCTTCTAGTTTTAACTTTAGACAACGTACATCGTTTTTCCTAGGTTTGCAAAATATTTTTACAGCGAGGTAGCACTAAAATTAATCTTTTTAAATACTTCATATCATCTAAAGATTTTACATTGAAGCACAATGAAATAGTGCTTTAGAAACTTTACCTTATTCGTACTCTTTTCTCAAAGTATCTCAATCGTGTGCATTTTTTCCCCCGATAGTCTTGGACTGTATGTAAAATAAATTGCTTTTGTGACTCATATTTGGTGAATTGATTGTGAAATTCTTCGATTAATTGTGCTCTTCTTTCAGTTGTATCATTCACAACTTTCAGCATCTCAACGATATCTCTTCCCTTTAAATAGCTTCCTTCATTTTGCCATGAATCGGGATAAAATAGAAAAACATCTTTTGGTGTTTAACTTATCAAACAGTTTTATTCACTTGTAATTGATTCTATAAAGGGGAAGATCTTTACTAAAAAAAGTGTTCTAAATCATCTACTGTTATCTGAAATTTTTTATTAAGTCATCAGACACGTCTTCCTTATCAGCTAGCATTTTTTAGAGTAGTCTTTTCCTTTCTTCAAAGTTAATCCCTTCATCCAATACGAACAAAGCTAATAGTACATCCCCTAAACACCATAAGCGATTTATGAGTTTTCAATCACTGCCTCTGCTGCATGTTTGTCATCATTTTGTTCACTGCTAGTTTTTTTTAGACACATTGTATTATTTAAAGGAGCCTCGATTGGGTTGCTGCGATAAACCATATCTTCATAATACAGCATTTAATTGTAAAACAGCATTTACGGGCTTTCTCTTCATGTAGTGTCAATTTAAATTGCTTCCTAAATATATAAATTTTCAAACAATAAATTCCTTTTGCCACCCATCTGGGTCAGGAATGAGCTCCAGGTTGCCGAAAACATATCCCTGTAGGAGAAACTTCACCAGGAAATATTATTACAAATTATAAGAATTGTCTGTAATCTTTCTCAATTCCGCTTTTTACGAAAAATAATGTGTCATCAACTTCGTCTTTTAGAATTTAAGTGGTATGTGTACTTGATTCAAATGTTATAAGTTCTGAATGATGGAGATTTTTCCACAAAATTTTGAATGGAATATCGGGTCTAGAACTAAGAAAGGCGAGAACTTTTTTAAAGACACACTCTGCAGAAAGATGTCAAGTGCATGATTATGGCAATCCAAATGTAATATCCCACCGTTCAGCTTTTGCTATGAAAATATGCATGCACAATTTATCCGGCCGGTATTGCAAGCCGTTGTATCAAACACTACAGCTTGAACAGTTAGCAATAAAGAGCAATCATCTAAGATATCGTGTACAACTGAAGAAATATTTTAGGAATTCCGAGTAGCTGTTCAACATTGGGACTTGAAGCTATCACGGTAAGCCTATCGGCTTTTTTTCCCCCAGCTACATCTGGATGTAGCTTTGTATCCCAGTGAATAGCTAAAAAATCTAAAACTAAATTCAATTCTCTTGCTCTCTTAAGGGATGTACGATTGACCACAAGGTCATTTGGATTAAAATCTACTGCATCTACATAGGCTGGTAATAAATGAACAGCATGTTTGTCCCTAATATGGCAATTGTTTAACGGGCGAGCAGATATCAATAGTTTTCAAGCTTTTCTGCGTTGTTGTAGACCAGATATGGAAGAAAGCTTCAACAGGTTAGGATAGATGCCCATTTCGGTTTCTAAATCTTGTGAATTGCAAGAAAAAATTGATAATAATAAGGCATTATGTACTGAAATAGAAGAAAATCAATTTAAAGTATAGATTGTTACATTATTCCAATATGGAATTTTGTAAACTTTTGTTTTAGATATGGAAAATCCGGTATATTTTTATGTTAAAGTAATCGAGGATTTTTCAAAATTTATATTTTAAGAGATAAAAATTGCATAAACATTTAAGCATATTTATAACAAAAGAACAACGAATTAAAATATAATTGCCATTACTAATATTTATTGCATTGAAACCTAGCGATCCTATTTGCCACACCTATTACACAGGAAATTTTGTAAATCAACACCCCCAAAGCCTGAAGGAGGCAGTTTGTTGTTCTCAAAGATCATTCATTAACGGCCTAGACCATTTATTAATTACCTTTAGATTCCCTTGTGTCCATCTTGGTGGAAAGAACTGTCCCCCTGCCGCTGGGTTTGAAAGGAGCGCAGAATAGCGTTATGCCTGACCCAAGGCCATTGGTGTACATGTACCCTTTGAAACATGTAAAATTTTACAGAAGGAAAGTGAGAGAATGGTCGGTCTGGAAGTAGCAACATCTATTGAGGTTCGAAATTACTTATGAAACGTAAGAATATTTTTACATAAAAATGAGAAAATCCGCATTTTTTTCTTCGAAATTCAAAAAGGAGGCCCTAGGAGCACGGGTTAATATTCATGGATTGACTTAAAATTTTACAAGGATCATTTATTTGTATAATGGAACAAATTGAGGGGGCGTCGCACAAAATATCTACAACTTCAAAAATAAGGACCACCCTAATATATATATATATATACTATATATATATATATATCACAATCTATGCTTGCTAATTAGTAAAAAAAAATTAATGAAAAGAAAATATTTTGCAAGTAATTAATATATATATATATATATATATATATATATATATATATATATATATATATATATATATATATATATATATATATATATATATATATATATATATATATATATTACTTGCAAAATATTTTCTTTTCATTAATTTTTTTTTACTAATTAGCAAGCAGTTTGAATAAAGCGGCTTGCTTCACAGCTGAATTGGAAAAAAAAATCAGTGGAGGATAACCTTCTGTTGCTTTCTGAAGAAATATTTGTTTAGTAAAATTGTGAATATTTTCTGTGTAAGAGGTGTAAAACGTTTATTACCCACCAAGATAAAGTCTGAAAATAATCGCGACCAATTAAGGCGAATGGTATGCAATTCTTTTATTTTCTTTTACATGATACTGATTTTTCATTTCTTGTAAAACAGGAACGAGAGGAAGAGCCAGTCACCATCCGCCATGTTTGGTCTTGATTCTGTTCTAAGGGGTTTTACCAAAGGGAAATATTTCACTTCTCTCATATCTGAAATGTTTAATGTTGTGCGTTGAAAACATTTTTTCAAAAAAAAAAAAAAGAATCAAATTTAGTCGCTTTTTAAAAAAACTACAATTTTATTCAAATCGTTTGAAAAATGATCGAAGAATTGAAGTCCGAAACACACACCCACAGACCCACAGAGTTTAAGCAATCCAAAGCAGCTTCGACACATGGAATAAAATTGTAATTATTTTACATAATTCGTTATTGAGAGTGGTTGAAGAAAGAGTGGTTTGTGAAAGCCATAAAAGACCTCCAGGAAATAATTACATTAATAAATCAAAAAATTCAAGAAAGGAAAGGCCCTTTTGTTTACAATTTCCATTAGAATTTAGGTATTTAACTGTTCCCCCCTCACCCTTTTATATCATTCCCTCGCTTATTTAAGTATAACATTGATAGTATACGTTTGAAAATAAATAAAAAATTGGAAAAACATGTTACATGTATTTTAAGGCAGCAGTTTTTCTGTTTTTATTAATCATTATTATAGTTATTGTTCTAATTATTTTACGAATTTTCAATTTTGCGATTTGTAAAGAACTCCTAAGTGATTGGAAAACGAGCTTATGTGTGCATCACATAACTTCCTTTTACTCCAATTTAATGTGATAATAGTGCCTCGGAGTGAGTAAAGAAGCACTTCAAATATTTTCGCCCCATGTTTGTTGCGAACCGAAGCAAAGAAAACGTTTTACATAGATAATTTTTTCCCAATATTGGCAGTTTTAATGTGATTCAATGGTTAACTGTGTAAGTATGGCCAAATTAAAACCAGATTAAAAATTTAGAAGAAAAAAAAAACGCCAAATATGTCGCTAAGTTGGCGACAAAACTTGAAGACCAAAAGCTTGACAATATATTGCCAAGTGTTTGCCAAATTATAACACCACTTGAGATGTTTGCATGGAAATTAACAATGATTTTACCCCAAAAAGGTGTAAAAGATCCCCTTTGGAACATCCAAATGCAACCAAATGTGGAGGTGCACAACTACACCCTTCTACGAGTCAACATACAAAACTGTAACCTTTTACGGCGCACTATTTTTGAGCTAAGTGAGGTACATACGTACATATGCACATGCAGACGTCAAGAAAAAGAACTTGTGATAAATAACTGGAGGATCGTCTAAATGGACGAAATTTCAACTTTCTAGGATATACCTTTTTTGAGTTATGCGAGATACATACGCACTTACGCACATACACACATACGTACATACGGACGTCACGAGAAAAGTCTTTGTAATTAACTCGGGGATCATCAAAATTTATACTTTGGGTGTCTATACGTTCTCAGGCATGTATCAACTAGGGTTCCAATCCCGAGATCCCGATCCCGAATCTCGCGGGATCCCGGATGATTTTTAGCGGGATTGGGAGAAAAATCCCGCGGGATTTCCAGTTCCACGCATTTTTTCCATAGAAACATTTTTTAAACCTTTGCCTTTCATAAAACGACTATTTTCAAAAGCATCATCTGAAATTTGATTCATTTTCCCCGTATATCTGCAAAAAGAGCAAGAAAAACAGCTTCTCATACGATGAATGGTGATTTTACTATTTAAGAACAGAATAAAAATGTAGTTTATTTTTCTGAGAGTGAATTGGTATTCTCATTCGAGGTTTCAGTTTTCATAAGCTAAGCAATTGAGAAAATGTAGATTTTATACATTTTTTAAAAAAAAACCATCACTAAAATTTAAAATCCAGAAAATTACGCATTACCAAAAATAGAGAAAGTATATCACAAATCCCGCTGGGGTAGCCTGAATGTAATGTTGGAGCACTTCTGCAAGTTTGTGGAACGCACTCAAATATTTTAACTTAAAAAAAAGTGCACTACATTTTTCTTCAAAGTCTAAAAACCTGACATTATTTATGTGTTTCGTCATGACTCTAAAAGACATAATAAAAACTTAGATGAGACACAGGATGACTGGCATGAAAATGCAGTAAGTTAAGTGGCTCAAGTTTTTGCATGTCTCTTTAACGTGAGAGGTTGTATAGGTTATCCAATAACATTTACTGAAACTGTGACTTGCTGAAACCAAGAAGCATTCATCCTTTGTTGTAATAAATCATAAGCACTGATACTGATACAGTTACCGACGTTAATGACGTTTAATGCAAATTAAATTGGATACAACAAAACACATATTCAATGGACATCGTTTTTGTTCGAAATTTGCAGTTCTTTAGCAAAAGCCAAGCATAAGAAAAGAAAAATCCATTTTAGAAGATGACGAAGTTAAGGGAATCTGTTGCTAAACGTCTACAATTATTAATGTAGGTAAAACCGAATGCAACGATAATTGCTATTTGGGGTCTGACTTTGTAGTGCTCTACAATTAATGTACGGAATTCGAGAAAACTACTACATAATTCAAGTAAAAAAAGTAGTCCTTCACAAAAAGTACAAATTTCATATTGACATTAAAATTTAATTTTTAGAAGAATAAAGTCAATCCACGGGATTGACTCCTTTCAGTCCCGAAATCCCAGATTGAATTCGGCGCGGGGTTGGAAACTCTAGTATCCACGTGTGGTCGAGTTGGTCGGGTTGAAAAAAAAAAAAACTCAATATAGTCCGTGGAGTTTGTGACAAAAATACCCAAAACATTTCACTTCCGGATACCAGTCTGAAATTTTGCACAGTGCTTATGTACATATTTAAGAACAAAAATCCGCCGGGAGGCATTTGATCAGAGGTCATGAACCCCCTGTGATGACGTCATCAAAATGGCCGCCTTATTAAGAAAAGTGCGTTCGTTTAACTGCTTAGAACTCTATTATGGATCTTAATATTGCGATATTAAAGTATATCATTTAAAAGCACTTTAAAAGAGCTATTTAATAGTGATTGACTTTTTTTCCTATCACAAATAGTTTAAGAGTTATTACAAATAACGTCATCAAAATGGCCGCCTGAAAAGGTAAGTACGTACGTTTAACTGCTTCGAACTACATTACAGATCTTTATATTGTGATATGAATGCATATCATCTGAAAGAGCTTTAAAAGAGCTATTTAAGAGATATTGATTTTTCCTCCTAAGACAAGTAGTTTTAGAGTTATTAGAATTTCCGTCATTAAAATAGCCGTCTCGAAAAGGTGAAAAGTTTCGTTTAACTGCTCAAAATGCCATTAGAAATCATTCTTCTGTAAAAAATAGCTACACTAATTAAAATCTCTAAAATAAACTATAAAAATATGCATTTGTTCTCCCCCCTCCTCCTTAGTAAAGAGTTTAAAAAATTTCACTGCAATAACGTAACTGCATAGGGCGGGAGGGGGGGGGCATTCTCATTCTATTGTTCCAACTGTTCCGCCACATCTAACCCGCACTGAAACTTTTAATTAAAAATTCCTTACCGGATTCAATACACATATGTATTGTCACATAATAATTCACTTCTCCTGCAAGTGCGAACGTCAGCCGTCTCGCGGCAAGAATCAGAACTACTACTCGATTTTTTCCCACCAATAAGCTGTAACTTTGGATTGCAGTCCACCTATCTCGTTTCTTTCCAGTTCTGCTGTTCTCAGCAATAATTAATTCCATAGTGATATGTTTATTATTCAGATATAATTTTCAATAACTGAATATTTGACTGGTTAATGCTGTAGCAAATAATATCAAATAAAGATCAGTCATATAATTCTGTTACGGTTTGAAATCGATAACTTCAATTGTTGGTTCCATCTATCATTAAAATTTTCATATGGCTTGTATTCATTTCTTTATGTCCTTTTCAATAAACAAAACGTATTTAAAACTCGTAATATTTTTTAGAATAAATGTTTCTCCTTTATTTGGTCCATGTGACCTCAAAATACTAACCTAGCTTGCAATCATTTCTTTCATGTGCTTTTGAAAAAGTAAAATATTTAATGAATTAAGTGTTTGTAATCTGAGTCCCATCTACGCCCTGCTAAAATCTATTCAGTGGCCTATGCTGAATGAGTATGGCGAAGATAAAATGTTGGTCATGTCAGGTGATCTCCACATAGAAATGGCTGTTTCATCTGCAATAGGTACATGGCTTGAAGGAAGTGGATGAACTGAACTTCTAGTAGAAGCTCATGTAACAACATCGGGAAAAGCAGAAAGAACACTAAAAGTTTCGCATATGAAGAGAAGTTCGATAAGTTCACGACTTTGCAGTAACTACTCTCCAAGTTCTGTTAGAGAAAGCGTATCAAAATCGAAAAGATACAGAGGAAACATTTACAGACTGGGTTAAGCGAAGACCAGAAGAATTGCCTTAGTTTAAGTACTGGAAGATCACCATGGAGCTAGAATGTATATTTTTAAATCTGGTGCGCACTATTCATCAAGGGAATTTCTCAGATTTTACTGTCCCTCTTGAGAACATATGTCCATGGATGTTTGTTCTTGATCATACAAGTTATGCCCGATGGCCTTCAGTATTTCTGTTCAATTTGAAGCAGTTACCAGAGATGCATCCAGCTATTTTTCAGGAGTTTCATAGGGGAAATTTATCTGGCTCCAAAACTGAGAGGAAATTTTCCAGGATGGCACACGACCATTTGCATGAGCAAAACAACAAATTGATTTAAAAATCATCAACTAATCTATCACGTTTAAGTCATGAGACGTCATTAATACAGTGGATGGTTGCTGGACCGGAAGTTGTGCGCATGATTGGGGAGTTTGAAGAAAATCAGAGCCTGAAGTCTGACGTCAATACTGAAAAGCTAGATACTAGATACATGAAGATACTAGAAGCTTTTGTATTCGGTATGAAACTCATGTTTCCAGCCTAGTTGAAACATTTGAAGAACACGGGAATCTTTTCGAAGATGACGATTTAACTACAGTAAACAGCAACAAAATTGTTCTCTCGGAAAAAAGTGCCATTTCTGTGATGTCAGCGCAAGCCAATTCAATTCATTTGTAGAAGATCGCTTAGTGTTAAGAAAATTATCCATACATGATGTTATTAAAAGAAACAATCTCCTCTTGATGGGCAGAAAAATATATCTGTTCAGTCCAAAGACAAGCAAAATATTGTTGATTTGAGGAGGGGCAGCACTCTTTTTACTAAGCTATATGTTGCCTGCCAAGCAATTCAAATAGATGTAAAAGAATTTTTTCTCATGAAAACAGCTCGTGTCCACCTTCTATATCCAACTTTGGCAAATTTAGGAAACCAAGAAAAAAGTCCGACGTAGTTTCTTGTATCGTCCAATCAACTGGACTGGTTTTGACAGCTATTCCGGAAGCAATTGTTTATTTATGGGGCTGCACTGATTCCATGCTTGTTCCTCAGTCTTCTGGAACTGTCCAACAAAATTGCGATCAGATTGTGAATATTAATGAGACTAAAAAGCGTTTATAGGGTAGATTTAGTTTTTGACCGGTATTCAAAAGGAAGTTTGAAAAGCGACACGAGACAATAGAGAGGATCTGGACCAAGAACGAGTATTAAATCCAATGTTTTGATGCCAAAGTCATTTGCTAAATTTCTTGCGAAAGATGAAAATACAGAGGAGCTTTTTGAATTGTTGGCAGAAAATCTCGTGAAGATGGATCTACCAGATGGGAAGCAGGTTGTATGCTCCTACAAAGACACTGTAATTGCTTGAGTCAAGAACAGTTTTGAAACCATGCCTCCCGTATTTCACGAAGAAGCCGATGCGAGGCTATATCCTTATGTGCAGCATGAATACTCGAAATACTCAGGTCATGCAAAGATCAGCGTGAAAACTGTTGACAGAGATGATGTAGTGATTGCTATGTTCCGAGTTCCGAAACTGCAAGAGCTATGGTTGGAGTATGGAAGTGGAAAATATCTGCGGTATCTTCCCATCTAGGTTTTGCACCGTAAAGTTCCACAAGGTGTTCCAGATCTTCTGCCTTTTTCCCGTGCCTTTACATAAGCACACGGTGTCTAGTTTTACCAGCATTGGTAAAACTAGGTACTGCATGGAAAATGTGGATGGCAATTAGAGATGTTGACAAAGTTTTTTTTGCACTATACTAAAGTACCCGAGAGCATCAATGAAGACGATGAGCATTTCCTACTTATTCAGCGCTTCGAAGTCCTGACGAATCATTCATCAAGCTCAATGGAAACAGCAAATGAGGCTAGGAGAATTTTCTTCACCCAGTAAAACAGACCAGTTGACTGTATTCCACCTTCTAGCAATGATCTTCTGCATCACCTTAAGAGAGCAATATTACAGTGTTTACCGTGGACAAAATGTCTTCAGCAAAATTTTCAGCTCTTGGATCCATATCAGTGGGGATGGGTAAAAATTGGTGAAGAGTTTGAACCTCTTTGGTATGCACACCCCGAAATAACAATGGAGAAAATTCAAGAACTTATATCAGGCAAGTGCAAAGAGATGTCTACACGCTGTCGATGCGTCAAATCAGATCTGAATTGTACACTTCTTTGTAGTTGTGAGGGTCAGTGTAATACGTAAAACGTTCTTTACAAACACTTATTGCGGTTTTTGTTGTAACAGGTATTTTTTCTTTGTATTAAACATGTAATTTTCGTCTATTTGTCTTATATGTTTAAAATGTAAACATTTTAACAAAATTGTTTTATTATACGATAGCATTAATAATTAAGTTCTCGATCCATTTGGGGCGGTGACTTTGATTATTTCTGCATTTTAACCTTTCTTTCATTCAATATAAAAGTAATATACTGACATAAAATGTTAAAACATGAAATACAAATTTAAATTTAGTGAAATTGGAAAGGTTTTTTTTATAATGCAGGTATAACAGTAAAACTTTTACTCCAATATCGCAGAATACAGGAAAGTCAGTTTTCCTACCAATTTTCACGTTGATATTGTAATAATAGCTAAACTATTTGTCTTCTTTACTAATAATAAAGCTCAAAGTTTGTCGGGATATCTGTCCAGATGTCTCTCTGTGACGAGCATAGCACCTAAACCGTTCGGCCTATTTTCCCGAAACTTGGCACAGAATTAAATTGTAACATGGTGGTGTGCACCTCGAAGCGATTTTTCGAAAATTCGATTTTGTTCTTTTTCTATTTCAATTTTAAGAATATTTTACCGAGCAAATTATCATAACGTGGACGAGTAAATTACAAAATTATCGTAACGTAGAACCGTAACATGAAGCAACTGCTGAAAAGGCCAGGGCCACCCAGGGCTGTCGTGCACCTGAGGAAGGAAGGAAGGAACCGTAAAATGGCCAAGCAAATTGAGGAAAAATTCATCATCTATTGTTTGTAAATATACAGGCGAATCAAATGAACTTTTAATTTTTCTACTACGAGCAAAGCTGTGCGGGTACCGTTAGTAGAAAATATATTTAAGCACTGTTGAAGAGCTTTTTTAAACGGCTTTCAGATAATGTATTTGAATTTTACAAAATTATGACCAATTATGTAGTTCTAAGCAGTTAAACCAACATGCTAACCAATACATGGCGGCCATTTTGATGAGGTCACCACAGGGAGGTCTTGACCTCCAATCAATTGCCTCCCGGCGTTTTTTTGCTCTCTTATATGAATATAAGTGCTGTACAAAATTTCATACTGGTATCCGGAAGTGAAATGTTTTTGCACAAACTCCACCGACTAATATTCATTCGGGAGCGAGCAAAATGGAAATTAAGGCTGATTTTTGAGTGAATTTTTTTTTTTTTTGCGAATACAATACTTCCTTTTTTGTAAAAGGAAGTAAAAAGGAAGTCATATCCGTATTCAGTGTACCAAATATATTGGAATCATGACATATATAACCAACCAATGACTTACAGTTTTCATGGTGTATTATCATTAGTTCCTCTTTAATTAAATTTCAAGGTACAATAATAACGACATAAATTACTTTTGCATCCCCCATAAATGTACACTTGAACAGCAAAAAGAGAAGAAGCGTTCCCTATACCTATCCATGTAATCTGAGGGAATTTATTAAAATATCTTCCCTATTTCCACGCTATATGCATTAGACATTTCAGGAAGACGATTTTCGATTGAACCTTTCGTTTCCTCCTAATTCCAGCTAAAGCCAGACGGCATAAGAGTTTTTGTTCCTTTGTTACGATAATAACTCTTGGAATTCAACAGAAATCCTTGAAGGAGGCAAAATAGTAACTAAGTTTTAAGTGCCAGTAAAAATAAATACTGTTATAGGAACAATTAGCGAAGTATAAAACTGTAGAAACCAGTCGCAGGGACCAGAACAAACACGCACTACTTTCACACCTAATTTATGTTGAAGCAGAGGAAAACGGATCTCAGATTGGAAAAGATAATTGTCATGAATTTCATTTAAAACGGAAAGCCATCAAACTTTACATGCAAACTTTCCTTTAAGATGAAGTGTATGGTAATTATTTAAACGCCATTCAAGAAAGTTGACGTATCAAGGTCTTTTGCGCGTGAGAAGCGTTGCCTTTCAAATAAATTGTGATATTGATTGAAAGGGATGAAACATTTAGTTTCAAAAGCAGGGACATGATTAGAAGAATCTTGGTTCTAAACATCACAGAAAATATTAGAATCACGTTAAATATTTTTTAAAAATAATTTTTAAGATTTGTTTTGCACTCGATAAATTTAACATTCAAAACTACCAAGAAATACTTGCCGTACTTTTACATCCATACAGATGCTCTACCATGATTCTTTTTTCTTCAAAACAATGATTTATTTTTTAAAAAACTGAAAATGGGGACAAAGCTTTTCGTGTTGGGAAATAGCCCAGTCAATGAAGGTAAAAAAAATAGGCTTTGTCGCAACTCATTTAGGGAAAGCTGAATTTTTGCAGGATGTTAGCAAATAAAGTATACACTAAAAAAATACAAAGTCCCGACCCCCACCCCTCTTGCTTTCTCCCCTACACCCCTTCCGAAACATTGCAAGAGCAGTACTATGATTATACGTTTTTCGTGTCACAACTAATTAGGGGAAAGCTGAATTTTGGCAGGATGTTAGTACATAAGGTACACACTAAAAAGCCACAAAGTCCCGAACCCCACCCCTCTTGCTTTCCCCCGCCCCCTCCGAAACATTGCAATAGCAGTACTATGATTATACGCTTTTTGTGTCGCAACTAATTAGGGGAAAGCTGAATTTTGGCAGGACGTTAGTAAATGAAGAAAACACTAAAAAAACACAAAGTCCCGACCCCTACCCCTCTTGCCCCCCCCCCACCCACCCACTCTGAAACACTTAGACCATCAAGAGCAGCACTATGATTATTCCCTTTTCTTTTCGCAGCTAATTAAGAGAAAGCTGAATTTTCGCACGATGTTAATATATAAAGTGTACACTAAAACCTAGACAATCCTGACCCCAACCCCTCTTGCTACTCCCCCCACCTCCTTCCGAAACATTGCACACTAATCAGTTCAGTACTATGATTATATGCATACAGCTTGAAAATTTATGATGTTATCGGGGTGTTCCTTTTTTTATTTCACTCCTAACAATGTTATAAACCAGTGGTGCCTAACCTAAGACCCTGGTGCCGTATTCGGCCCGCGAAGCTGATCCGTGTTGCCCGTTGTTTTGTGAAATGTTACAACTCGAAGAGCACGATTAATGACAATGTTACAAATTGTTAGCCAAATATTTAGAAATTGGTTTCTGAAAACATTGTTGGGGACCACTGTTATACACAAATTATGAAACATACACGTTTTATGTAGATAGCTCAGTTTCACCATTTTACCAACTTAATCATATGCAGAAATTTTACAACAAAAACCAAAAAGTAACTTCAACAAATTAATAGATTTTTATCATTACGTCTTGGAAAGAAATGTTTGAACAAAATTTATAGATAATAATATGATAATTGATAATAGTCATTTTCTTGAAATGTATCAACAATGTAATGACACTTAAAGTTTTTACTACCATAATGGAATTATTTGTTACAAAAGTTTATAATTCATTTGTATCGGCGATATTCTACAAAATACTGTTCATGCTTAGCTAACTATTTAAGTTTTGAACAAATCAGGAGTAGTATATTTGAACTGATTATTTTCTCGCAGCGGATATTATTAACGTTTAATATTACTTTTGGTTTTTATTTTTAAGTCTTATATAAGGGGCAATCTTCTAATATTTCGTTAGTTTGGTCTGAGATATTGTTGCAGTGCATTCCACTGCAGTGTCCGCACATAAACGTGTAATCGAACCTAGGTTTACGACAGATACAGATTGAAACACATCATCTTTTCAATTGCAAGATACTAATTGGAGAAGTTCACTTGAAGCAGAGGTAATCTTCATGAACTTAGGAATCAGTCTGTTGCATGAAGTATCGTGCCAACCCAACTCTTCTGGGGGAAGTTTAAAACCTAACCAAGTTTGAATCTGGTATTGACCCTAAAAACTCTGGTGGAAGCCTTAAAAAGATGTTGACGAGTGACGTCTGAAGTTGGTGGAAGTTTTGATAAATCAAAAGGGGACTTTAAAGACATTTTTGTGATTACTTGCTTTTCACAAACCTTTATTCAAACTTGGTTAGGTTTTAAACTTCCAGCAGAAGAATGGGTTTGGAAATATATTTCAAGCAACAGACTGATTCCTAAGATCATGACAATAACCTCTCTGCTCCAAGTGAAATTCTCCTACTGATATCTAATAACTGTAAAACATTGTGTAACAAACTGGAGCTGTCACAAAACTGGGTTCGATTGTACGTCTATGTGTGGACACTGTAGTGCAATGCATTGTAACAATATTTCAGACCAAGCCAACAAACTGTAAAATGACCCCTTATAAAAGAAAAATTGTAGTCATATTTTGATGCCTTTTTTCTTTTTTTTTGTTGTTGAATACAACCTGTTTTTCAGAAACCAGTTGCTACATAGTCCTCGAGTTGTAACATTTCGCAAAACAATGGTTCACACTGATCAGTTTCATGGGTCGGATGTGACCCGTGGGACGTAGGTTGGGCACCACTGGTTCATAATATTGTAAGAAGTGAAATAAAAAAAAGGAATACTTCGGTATCATCATTAGTTTTCGAGCTGTAAGCGTATAATCATAATACTGCTATTGCACTGTTTCGGACGGGGCGGGGGGGAGGGAAGCAATAGGGGTAGGGACTTTGTTTTTTAATGTATACTTAGTGTACCAACATTTTTCAAAAAAAATCAGCTTTCCCCTATTTAGTTGGGACACGAAAAGCGTATAATCATAGTACTGCTCTTGCAATGTTTCGGAAGGGGGGGGGAGAAAGAGGGGGTCGGGACTTTGTCTTATTTAAGTGCATATTTTTTGTACTAACATCTTGAAAAACATCCGCTTTCCCCAAATTAGTTGCGACACGAAAAGCGCATAATCATAGTACTGCTTTTGCAATGTTTCGGAGGGGGTGGAGAGGAAAGCAAGAGGGGTGGGGACCGGGGCTTTGTACTTTTTTAAAGAATACATTACGTACTAACATCCTGCCAAAATTCAGCTTTCTCTTAGTTGCGACACGAAAAGCGTACAATCATAGTCCTGTTCTTGCCGTGTTTCGAAGGGGTGAGGGAGGAAGAGTGGTGGGGGTCGGGACTTCGTACTTTTTTCAAAAAATTTATTATGTTTTAACATCCTGCCAAAATTCAGATTTCCCCTAATTAGTTGCGACACAAAAAGCGTATAATCATAGTACCGCTATTGCAATGTTTCGGAGGGGGTGGGGGGGGGGAAGCAAGAGAATGGGGGTCGGGACTTTGTGGCTTTTTAGTGTGTACTTTATGTACTAACATCCTGCCAAAAGTCAGCTTTCCCCTAATTAGTTGCGACACGAAAAGCGTATAATCATAGTACTGCTCTTGCAATGTTTTGGAGGGGGTGGGGGAGAAAGCAAGAGGGGTGGGGGTCGGGTCTTTGTATTTTTTAGTGTATACTTTATGTACTAATAACCTGCAAAAATTTAGCTTTCCCTTAATTAGTTGCGACACGAAACCTTTATTGACTGGGCTAAAAGTCAAGTTTTACGAACTATCGATTTGCGGTTCAGCATTTGTTGATGTTATATTAACCTCATCGTTGAAAATGTTTACCTTAATACGTTTCACAGTTTAAAAGTCCGATCAAAGAATTTGATAATTCCCTTGAAATGTGAAACATTTAGGCAAAGTAATTTCTCTACTAGTAATGAAGCAATATATCTTCTTATTATGCACATTGTATCAGATTTATAGTGTTGTGTTGAAAAATACAATTATACTTGAACTCTAATGAGGAGTTATTCGTTGAGATTAAAATATGATTTTTTAAAACTTTAATGTGAAATTTATTTACATGAAGTAAAATATTGGTATGAATACGTTTCTGGAAATACGTAAAACCTAAAAAATTCAAGCAAGGTTTTGCCTTGTCTCAAAATAATTGACTAAATCTTTCCAGAGTATTCTTGTATTATTACAACTTCCGTTTTTGCTTACCTTGTACGAAGTAAAGGAAGTATTGTATTCGCTAGAAAATTTTGCTTCAAATTTCAGCTTACATTTAAACTTTATTCACTCTTGAATGAATTTTGATTAAGTTTTTTTTTTCTTCAATTCCCGTTCGAACTTGAGCAGAGTTTTCTCCTTGTCTGTCATCTGTTAAAAAAAAAAAAAAAATAAAAAATAAATAAAAAAAAAAAATAAATAAAAAAAAAAACGGTATGCCAAAGAAGGTTGAAAATCCGTAATAGGATCAAGTTGTGTATCTCTCTTTTTGCTTGCTATCCGATGTTCCAAAAGTGTTCTTAATTTTGTTGGCTCTTTATTTCGTCGAATTTGGCACCCAAAATCAAGTGCCAATTCCGGTTTCAGTTGGGCGATATTAACGATATTTTGTAATGTTCCTGAAAAACCAGGGTTAAAATGTTCAATATTTGTAATAAAAATCTCTGTAAACCATCGTTTCTGCATCTGTCCGTAAAAAACTAGGAGTGTCAGTAAGAAATAAATAAATATATATTTGTGCAGAGAAGTAAATTATACGCGGTTTGAGATTTGACACCTTTATTTTATTGTACGCGGATGAGTTTCGGTTTTACGCGGATGGGACAATGCTAAACAAATTAAATTTTCCCCTCTTTCAAAATCCAAACTCCTAAAGATTTCAGAATACACATAATAAACTTCATTTTGGCGCGCTAATAATCGAGTTAGGGCCGCTGGAGACATTTTATGCGATTGGTTCCATAGCTCTTTCCAGAAGTAAAGTTATTAAACTCACACAGTTCAGAACTCACTGGAAGAAGAGCTTTTAAGAGTGACAAAGGAGGACAAAAGCAACGAGGATACCGGCATCGATGACACAAAACCAAAAACGTTAAAATTGAAAAATATGATCTATTCCTTAACAATATAAATGATCTTTCTGAATTGTTAGTGAAGGAACATTCCATCACGGAAGATTCTATCATGGAAATGATCATGGATGCGTTAATGCTCTGCAAGGAACTACAGAGAAAAATTCTTGACTGCCAAAAGACTATCATAGCCTGCTCCTTTTCATAAACACTAAATTAATTTGTGTTTTCTTTATACATGTTGGGCATAGAAATCGATATAAGTGCACATTAAATTTATTATACAATTAGTCATCACTAGAATGAAGTTTTTTTTTATGTACCGGAACCTAACCCCCATTTTTACATTAATATTAAGTCTTAATTTACGCGGTTTTGATTTACGCGGCATTTCCCGAGGAACATAACCCCCTCGTAAAACGAGAGTCTTCTGTATTTACAATTTTTTTATAGGGGTAAGAAAGTGTCAAATTATTCATAAAGATAGCCTAATCTTTAGAAATAAAACAAAGAGTCTATGTGTATATATGTGTGGATGTTCCCTATACAAATCTACAGTTTAAGTGGGTTCTCGACCAAATTCTCGAGAAGGAACGTGGGGGGTTTTCAAACGCTAAAATATTACCGAGCCGTTCGAAGATTGATTTTAGGACCCAAAAATAGCGTTTTTCTATACTATGAGGGCGAAAAAAATGCTCAATTAGCATAAAATATCCATAGAAACCCCTGATTTTTTAGCATCAGATAAAAGTTGTTCCAATGTTCCAAGGTAATTAGAACGTGAGCTATAACTGTTTTTAGCTAATTTCTTGCTAAGATCTTGGAAAACCTTCAATTGGAAATTCATCGTTGAACAATGCTTTTATTGAAATTTGCAGAATGAAGAAAATCATTGAGGAAGAAGGATCTGTTGCCTTTTTTTTTTCCTCGAATATTAACAAATAAAATTCTGGCTTTTGTTTTGAGGTTTTTCCTGTGATCGGGGGATTTAAAATTTTTGATTATTTTTCCGCTATCTGTTGGGAAATTTTAGGTTTTTTTTTTTTTTTTTTTTTCTAGCCTGATTGTTGAACACGCGTCACTTGACATACCTTTTATTTTCGAGGTAGACCGTGCAAAACCGGGCGACACAGCTAGTAGTTTGAAATAAAATACCCTCTTATGAAGTATTATTTCACTAAGTACCGATTTCGCTTGAGCTATTAAAAAACATTGATTATTTAATAGGCAGGTATAAAAGCCATGCTGTGTCTCCATCAGGTTTTTTCCATAAATCTAATAAATAGCTCGTAAAAAGTGAGATCAGAAAAATAAGAAACACCTCGATTTTGCAACGAAATACTTTTGTTTTGTCCAGGTGGGAAAATACAAACAAGTACTGAAAAATTAGGAAAAAAAACATCCTTTTATGAGTTTTCTGATGTAATTATTATTGTTAAGGCATTGGGGTCGCTTAATCCCTTGAAAAAGAGAACATTTAAATGCAAAGCTCTTAAACTATCACTTGTTTATTTATTTTCTGTATTTCATTTAAAATTTTGATCAAATAGTCTATAGGTTTGTTGCTTTTTGGTAAAATCATGAATATATATATATAATGATATATTAATGATTATCTAATATTTATAATGGTTTATTAGTTTCTAATGACGAGTGTTACAAACGTGAATAGGACAGCTAATTAATTATTGTTCGATCATATAAATTTGTAGCATCAAAAATAATTTACGCATTTCGTTTCTAAAAATACAGGGGTGGAAATCAAACAAAAGTACTTCTGACAGTAATAACCTGTTTCTGTTTCGAAAATAACATTGGTACATTCTGTGGAAGTATGAAATAGAAAACTTTTTAGAAAGCCTACAGAAATAGAAGTAAATTACCTTGAAAGAGTTAAAGTCGGAAAATTATCCCCAAATGATTTGACAAACTACAATCAAAGAAGACAAAGAGATTGGCGAAGCTCGCGTGTCTAGTGGATAATCTGTTCATCCTGTCAATTTATCAGAAGTTTCCAAGTCGTACTCAAACATTATCGTGGCAATAACATTACTTTGAATATCATATGTGATAAATTATCAGACGGGAGAAAAACATAAACTAACTTTTGTGTATAAGTTAAAATTTGATAACGTAATACAAATTACATGTATTTTGATGCTGAAAGTTATTCGAATGCGAAGTTATTAAAGTGAAACTATCAGTTGAACTTCTGAACAGCGAAGATATTTTTAATGATTATTCTATTAACAGTAGGAAAAATTACTCTTGCTTAGGAAAAAAATCTAATGTGAACCTCGCACTACTTCGTTTTACGTTTACTAGGGGGCTTTGCCCCCTGCTCGCTAACGCTCATCAACCCCCGAAGATTGCTTCGCAATCTTATTTGATTCGCAAAGATTTAAATCTTTAATTAAAAATAAACAGATTAAAAACGCATTATGGGGGATCAAAAGCCCCTTCCCCGGATTTCAAAATAACTTGTACCAACTTGCAGAGCCGTAAGGGCTAAGGGGCTCCTGAACATTGCAAAACTGCAGTTTTGTTCATTTGAAAAGTCGCTTTCATATTCGTGGTCTCTAGTAATATATTTTGCTCTTTAGCTCGGGGCTTGAATTGAGTTGAGCCTAAGATTTTCCGTTAAAATCGAAACCCTTAAAGTTTGTGAATAAGAAGGAAGAAATATACGAATCGAAAAGACGTAACCCTAAGACAACGCCATATAAAATATCAATAATTTTAATGGAGATGATATTATCCAAACTTTATTTTTAACGGATTGTAACTTTCTTTCCTTTGGAGATAGAAACTTCGACCGTAGGTCGAGTTAGATCTAGAGTAAAAAAAGCCGGTCCAGTGGTGTGGGATTCAAAAAGCGAAACCGTGGGAACGCGAAAATAAAATGGTTGACAACCTGAATCAAAATCACATATTTCGAAATTGATTTAAAAACGCTTGTAACTTTTTTCCCTTTGAAGATAGAAGCTAATTTTTTCGACCAAAAGTCGAGAGAGATCTGGAGTACAAAATGTTGCTTTTTCCAATGGTGTCAAAAAGAAAACTGTGGGACAATTCCTTCTCTTTTTACTGATAGATTTAATGAAGAAAGTAGTGCCTAAATTTAAGTTAAGCCTAAAAAAGGTCGAGCTAAAAACGCAAATAATTCCCGCCGTATTTAAGTTAGAGAATTAAACAATTTGCGTAGAACGCAGAAAATTCTACCCTTTCCAACAACATATAATATTAATATGTGCAAGTAATCCCCCCCCCCCCCACTTGAATAGGCAATAATAGGCGAAATTTGAGCTTAAAAAGTTAATTACAAGGAAAAAAAAACAAAGAACTCGAATTAAAAAAAATAATAATAAAACTCAAGGTGCACACCCCCCGGGTTCAAAGTAATTTTGTACAAAATTTCAAGACTGTCGGTGCCATGGGGTGTCCCGCCTGGGCGTAGGTTCACCACAGACTTCCATCCAGAATTTCTTTGAAACCTTACTTTTATTCACTACTAGCGATGCCCGTGCTAAGAAAGAAGTTCGTTGAATAAAAAAATCCACAACCCTCTCCCCTGTTTTTACGCCAAGTTTGAGGCCTACGGCGGTAAGCAATAGCGATTAAAAATCAAGGTATATCTAGGACAGAAAGGAAATCCCATATCCCGTACGAAAAAGGATTCAACTACCCAGCAGAAAAACAACACAATTAAAAAACTCGGTACATCTAGGACAAAATGGAAATCCCGCACCCCTTATGAAAAAATTAACTATAAAAAAGCTATCGTCAGAGAAAAGGAAAAAAAAAAAAAACCCCTCCAGAATTACCCCCCCCCCCCCCCCGTCTGATGTCAAATAATCAGCAATCATATTTTTAACTAAAATGATCGAACACCCTTTGAAAACCTAAATGCAATCCTTTGAAATTTAAAATATTTTGCGAAATAAACAGATATTCCGCAACTACATTGTTTATCGTCGAATTCGCCAAGTGACTTTCAAATTAAAAAAGAAAATTAATTAACATCCGCGCAATGTATTTAGCAAAAATGACAACAGCGCAATAACCAAATCAAGAATTCACCGATTCTACTACTCGAACGCAACCGTATACCGAAGATGACGTCACTGCATAAACAAAAATTGCAGAAACAATTTTTTACTCCCTAATTAGGCAAAAAACTTTAAAACTTTAGTTAATTATGAAAAAACTAATTAGAAATTTAGAATTCGGGCTTTGAGGTGCAGACCCCCGGGGAACGTTCAAATTTTGTGCCAAGTTTCGGAGCTGTAGGTGCTATGGGGGCTTCTGGCTATCGGGTACAAACAAAGAAAGAAATACAGTCTTCTTTATATCTATACTTAATATTATAAAGAGAGAGGGCAGATTTTTGTGTGTTTATATGTTCGAGGTTAATCTCCGGAACCACTGCACCTATTTGAAAAATTCCTTCACTATATGAAAGATGCTTTCTTGCTGAGTAACATAGGAAATAATTAGAAAAATATCCGATAAATAGATCTTTTTTTATTCCAATTTAGATCCAAATTTCACGTAAATCGCTTATTATTGGATATTAAAGGGGTGAAAAATTACTTTCACATATTAATATTATGTATCGTTGAAAAGGGTAGAATTTCCCGCGTTCTAAACAATTTATTTCAATGCTCTAACTTAATTACGGCGAGAGTAATTAACTTTTTTAGCTCAAACTTTTTTTGGCTAAGCTGAAATTTAGGCACTACTTTCTTCATTAAATCTCAATAAAAAGTGAAGAAATTGTCCCACAGTTTTCTTTTTGACACCATTGGAAAAAGCAACATTTTTTACTCCAGATCTCTCTCGATCTATGGTCGGAAAAATTAGCTTCTATCTTCAAAGGAAAAAAGTTACAAACGGTATTTAAATCAATTTCGAAATATGTGATTTTTATTCAGGTTGTCAACCATTTTATTTTCGCGTTCCCACGGTTCCGCTTTTTGAATCCACTGTTTTGTTCCTCATTTTGAAAAAAAACTTAAACTTATTTTATTTCATGTTTCCATGGTTATGCTTTTAAAATCCATCTTTCGCATTTTAATTTCTTAAAAGTATTTTAATATCTGTCGTCATTGTTTGGAAGGGTAATTTTGCATGGTGTTTTTTTTTCTTTTAAGCCTGATTGTTGAATATATGTCACTTGACACAATTTTTATTCTCAAGGTAGACCGGGCAAAGCAGCTCTTAATATATAAAGATTTGAAAGCTACTGTTAATGTCATTTTATACCTTTTTGTTTGTTTGGCGAAACATTTATTATTTCCAAAGAAAAAACATCCGCTTCACTTGCAAAAGGGCTGGGTTCCGGTAGCGTGGTCGCTTGGCACGTTAGGCGCTGAGCAGTTCAGTCTAGGATTATTTTTTAAAGCAAATGTTAATGTAATTCATTGTTTCGGCGATTTGTTTTGAAACAAAAGAAACTTTTGATTTGTTTTTATCCGAGTGAAATGTACGACATTTTCTTCTTTTTTCTGACGATGATTTTTGAATGTTCCACGGGAGGTCTTTTTTTTCGTTAGACGGATGGATTTATGATAGCGTATTTGCTGGGCAAGTTTGGCGATAAACAATCGAGTTGCGGAATTATTTTTACATTTGAAAGATATTATTTGATGTCTTTTTTTTTGTTTATTTGGCGAAATATTTTAAATTGCTTTAAAAACCGCTTTACTCGCTAAATAGAGGAATTTAATCTGAAGAACTTAGTTGGATCAGTTAATCAGGACGGTGGAGGTGTTATAGTGTGAGGGTGCATATCAGCATCAGGACTTGGTAGTTTGGAATTTTTTGAAGAAATAATGAATCATGCCGTTCCTTTAAATATTTTAAAACCCAATTTTGAACTCTTAGCCAAAAATTTGGTTATTGGAAACAACTTTGTTTTTTTTCACGACAACGATAAGAAGCACACGGTATCCAACGTTTGCGTCTAGTGCCTCGAAAATTGTCCTAAAGTTTAGAAGATACCCTCTCAATCTCCAGATTTGAACTTAATGCAACATATTTAGAGGTATTTGGTGGCTAGATTACGAAAATACGGCTTTGAAACGAAAATAGAGCTAGAAGCAGTAAGACTCAAAGTGTCGTTGAACACTTACTCAGAAATTACGCAAAAAAAAAAAAATAATAATAATTTGAATTTTGTCATCTCGAATTCAAATTGTTTTTCGCAATCCCGAGTGTGTGTGTATATCTAAGCGTGTGCGTTTGTGTGTGGGGGGTATGTGTGTGTATAGGCATGTATGTTTGTGTCTGTGTGCAGGCATGAGTGTGTGTGTAGTTGTGTGTATGTGTGTAGGTGTGTGAGGGGGGGTATGTGTGTGTAGGCATATGTTTTTGTGTCTATGTGCAGGCATGAGTGTGCGGGTAGTTGTGTGTATGTGAGTGTGTAGGTGTGTGTGTGTTTGTGTGTGTGTGTGTGTTGTGTTTGTGTATGTATGTGTGTGCAGGTATATATGTATATGTGTGCAGGTGCGTGTAACTGTAGGATATATTGACGAAACCTGGAGACTGTTTTCGCTATAGGAGCAGCATCGTGAGGAGCCGGTCGACGGTGATGCGGCGGAGGGTGGCGGTGAGAAAATAAAATCAAAGGAACGCCAAAAACAGTCAAGTGAAAGCAATAAGCAATCGGGATTGCTCAAAAAAGAAAAAGAAAAAAGAATGAAATTTATTCCCAGGTGTTTAAAAGGTGTTGTTGATACTGCATGATATTCTACTAAATAATAACTTAATAAAAAGTTAGATTATTCAATAATATAGACATTTTTTAAAGTGTACAAAGATTTTTGTGAGATAAAATTTCCGGCACTTTTTGGTTTTTTATTTTTTAAAAAATAAGTTTTAATATTTAAAAAAAAAATTTTTCATGTAGTAATTTTGTTAAAAATTGATCATAGATCTTATAATTAAATACCTGTTCCGAAATATTAAGTCTAACCAATGGATAGGGGCCAATTTCGCTGAAAGTCGTAGGTCTAGGAACACTTTTGGGAGCTACTTTATATATATATATATATATATATATATATATATATATATATATATATATATATATATATATATATATATATATATGTGTGTGTGTGTGTGTGTGTGTATATATATTACACTATTTGTTTTTTATGAACCAATGCTAAAAAGTGTTTTAGATGTTCATTTTCCAAATGTCAACAGTTTTACCATTATTCAATGGCCACACGTTAAATATCACTGCGACCGAAATGTATAACCCCAAATGTATCTCCAAGTTGTCGCCAAATTATAATATACATAACTTAATTCTGGATTGAAAGTTACACCTAACTACGAGTAAAAATTCCCTTTTGGAACATTCGAATGCATGCAAATGAGGAGGTACACAACTAGACCGCTCTTAGAGTCTACATACAGAACTTTAACCTTTTACGGTGTACCGTTTTTGAGCTACGTGAGATACGTACATACGCACATACAGACATCAAGAAAAAACCTCGTGATAAATAACTGGAGGATCGTCAAATTGGACGTTTCGGATATTTATTCGTTCTTAGGTATGCTTATACACGATAGAAAGGGGGGAGGGACTACTCAACATTCAATAGGGGGTGAGTAAAATGAAAATGTAGGCTGAAATTTTAGTGAAACATTTTTGCGAATGCAATACTTCCTTTACTGTGTAAAAGGAAGTAATAAGGATACAAAATTCATTTGCCATCGAGTTCCTTAAAACCGATCCGCTATAATCCTTACTAAAAGACAGTTTCTAATATCAGTTTTGAATAAAACTAGATCTTACTCCTTTATTCTTTAGAAAGAGTTAACGAAATTTTCCAGAAAAATGTACCGCTTTAGGAAAAAACATTCGAAGATTTGGTTTGTTTCAAGAACGCTTGCTACGTTTGTGTAAGAAAAATAAATTAATACCCACTGTATTTAAGTAGCGAGATTCAAATTTTATGCAGAAGCACTACCTCACGTTATTTAAAGAGGACTGCATACTAAGCGCCTCGCCTCTGTTTTTCCATGTGATAACCAACTACAATTTTCCAAATTTTTATTTATTAACAGACGTAATAATGCAGGAATTGTTTACAGCACAAACTAGTATGTTGTGTCCATCACAAAACTTTCTCCTATATCTTTCTTATAAATCGGATCCCTCCCCATGTTTGACGAGGTAGCAATATTCCAACAAGAACAAAATTACACACGCCAAAACTTGATGACCATCCCAATTCCCAATTTATCTCAAAAGCAAAGCAAAGAATGAAAATTGAAAATTAGTTTAAAAGCCTTGCTTAAAATAATTGCAAACATTTATTTGTTAACAAACACAAGATGGCAACAGTTAAAAAGTTTAAATCATCACGATTTTCTGGACATATGGACCACATTTTTTTTTTTTTGGTTTCGCCAGTTACTTCGAGGGGAATAGCAGGCACTCATATCTCATGAAACGTTCCGTTGCTCCATTCCTTGGAGGAATTCGCGCCAAAAACCAATGGGCACAAGTTCACATGTGGGCACATATGTGTACAAAATTTCGTTCGAATTCATGCGGAGTTTTTGTTGTAAAGCGGTCACAAAAAACTGGTCACGCACATACGTGACGCACACACACATTTTTTTTAAATGGTCGAAATGGACTCAGCACATCTCAAAACGTTCGAATCCGCCAAAATTCGAAATTCGAAAATTTGCACGAATCCAATACTTTCTTCTACATATTAGACATAGAAGAAAGTAAAAAAGGAAATCACATCTAGGGCACCGGTGGGAATCAAACACACGAGCACAGAACACAGGCAAGGACGATCACTCGGGCACGGAGACCACAGGTATCAAGAAATAAATTTTTAAAAGTCTCATAATTAAAGCTTTTTCAAAAAAAAAACAACATTCGCGCTACGTAATTGCTTTTTTTTATTGAACAACATGTCTAAGTTTCAAAACCAGTGCTTATATTCGTGTGGTATTAAGGAAACAATTAAATACTCTTAATTTGAAAAAATAAAGCAAGGAAGAAAAACAGTCGAAACGTCCAGACTTCAAACTTGGCGCTTGAGAGGGAATTGTAAGAAATAAATAGTAATGCAGCAGCTATTTCAAAGATAATCGCAACATATTTCTTCTGTAGATTACAAAGAGCATTTTCCTTATACTTATTTGTTCTTTTATACTAACAATAAATTGAAAATTAGACTGCATATCTGTTCATCTGTGTATTTCCTGTATGATCAATATTATTCGACCGACTCTCCTGAAGTTTGGCACAAACATGCTGAGCAATACACGTCATGCGTTTTTCCTAACATTCATTTTTTGATGCTTGAAAATACCACTTAGATGAAATTCATTCGAAATTGATATAGCAATTTAATAATTATTTTCTTTTTGGAGTTGCTAATTACAAGATTCACCTAAATTTGAACATAGAATGTGGCAGAATGATCTGTAAATGTTACACTGTTATAAAAATCTAGTAATGATGTCACAGCAGCTTGAAACGTTTAAGCGCTGAATTTCATGATAGACGTTTAAAATTTTAAGCAAACGCTGAAACAGGTCAAATACAATAGTTTTCAGTACATTAAAATGATACTGTCGCGGCACTGTAGTACGAATAAACTCGGGCTGGTGTACCACAGGGCTCTGTCTTGAACCCTCTGCTGTTTCTCCTTTACCTATATTCAGTTGATTCCTATATTCATAAGAATAACAAAATCGCCTGCTATGCAGATGATATTGCCATTTGGTGTACAAGTCAAGATCTTAAAACCACCCAGAAATTTCTGAATCTTAGTCTTAAGGGCATTGCAACATGGGCTACAGATCTCAAACTTACTATTAACCCCAATAAGTCTAACTACTGTGTTTTTTCAACTGATCGGAAAAATCGTGGAACCTTCCAACCGGACTTAAGAATTGAAGACTCCGTTATTAAGCGCATCGAAAATCCCAAATACCTGGGAGTGTTTCTAGATCCAGAACTGAGATTTACAAAACATAGGAAAATCACAGCAAACAAAAGTCTAAAGAAATTGAACTCCTCCGCAAACTCTGCGGCACCAACTGGGGCTCAAGATCATCATCGTTAAAAAGTACCTACTGCACCGTCATCAGGCCAGTACTCGAGTACTGTTCCCCCATTTGGACACATGCATCCGAATCTGCCAAAGAGACTTTAGACTCAGTCCAATATAGAGCTTCCAAAATCATCATTGGTGCGGTATCCTCTGCTAATAACACCAAGGCTGAACTCGAAAGTGGTCTTGTTTCCCTCGAGAACAGACGGAAACTTGCTACTGTAAAGTTCACAAATAAAATCAGAAGCCACAATAAAGACCGCATTGCCCACAGAGCCTTCAACGCTTGGACAGGCACATCAAGGCTTCAGAGATCATCAACGCTGCAGTTAGACAGGGATATCAGAAGAGCCATTGGTCTTGCCCATTTCTCCCTGGACATAACTCAAGAACCACTATCTATTTTAGACCTCCTAAGAGTACTAAAATCAATACCTACCTACTTGAACCATGCTCTAAGAAGGAACCAAATCAAATGTTATTACAGAAAGGCGAAGACACTATTCGTTCACTTGCAAAAGAAAACAGTGTATTAATCTACACAGATGGTTCCTCTGACATTGACTGTAATAGAGGTGGCGCAGGAATCTCCATCATTCATTCCTCAGGAAATAATTTCAAGCTTAAAATACCCACTGGCCAAATCGCCTCAAACTTTACTAGCGAACTTGTTGCTATTAAAGAGGCTCTTGCTCATTGTCTTTCTTCCCCTACTCCTGAAGACCTAATAGAAGAAATCGTGATTTTTTCCGACTCAAAATCAGCACTTGAAGCCATACGTAACGGTATGACAAGACTGACACGAGAAATTAATTTTTTCTCCCTGCACTCAAGACAACCTGCATTCTCCAGTGGGTCCCAGCTCATGTCGGAATCGAGGGAAATGAGTGTGCAGACGCCCTTGCAAAGGAGGCACGTGACCAAGACCAACCACTAACAGCCACCTTCAAAGACATTAATGCTGTAGCCAGGCGAAGGATCTATAATCAGCTTTTTAGCAAGGCAACAATCCCTAACCTCCACTGCCAAAGAAACCTCTCTTCTACAATAGCTAGGCTACGTACTGGACATTTCAAGGGCATGAAGATTCTACCAAATAATATTAAATCCTATCCCGTCTGCAAGCACTGTCCCTATTCACAACTAACCCCGGACCATGTCTTTAATTGCCAGGCCATTCAGGCCATTATTCGCTCCCTCCTCCAACTTGGAGCACCACCACATGAAATCCTTTACAGTCATCGGGCTCAAGAATTAGCGGATCTTGTTTTTAAGACTTTTGGAGCTATTGAAACCTTTCGCACTCTGCACTTCTTTGGACACGACAACAACAACAACAACAACTGTAGTACGAATTGATTGCATTTATTTAACGAAATCGTTTGAAGTTAAAGTACCTCTTATCAACGGTGTACCAGAGGTGGGAACATTCTGATACTTAGAGAGTTAGGCAGAATCGCCAAACTTTAAGCAATTATCGTCTCCTTCTGGCAAGATCGTCAAGACAAAAAATAAATAGTGCCCTGAATTCCTCGCTAATATGAGTATAGTACACTCTTAGAAATGGACTTTCAAATTTGACGAAATTTTCTTCGTTTTTGACGAAACCACTTCCAGGGATATGCTCCGAGCGAACATTTCGTCAAATTGAAGAAACTGCTTTTGTTAATGGTTTGAGGATGCGAATTTCGTCAAATGTAACGAAATATTTCTTCATTCTGGTTTCGTCAAATTAACAATCATTTTCGTAGTTTTGAGAGCATTAGTTTCGTCAAATTAATTTCGTCATATATGAGGACATCAATTTCGTAAATTTTTAAGAAAATTTATTTCCATTTCCTTTTTTTTGAGCACATTAGTTTTTTTTTTTTTTTTTTTTTTGAGAATACAGTCGAACCTCGTTAATTTGAACACGCTTAAAACAAATAACTGCTGAAATGAACTTTTTTGCAATCCTTGTCTTATTGTTTATTGTTTTTTGGATAAAGCGAACCACGTTTTATAATAATCGATTTTAATGGTCCCTTTAAGTTCGTTATAACGAGGTTCGACTGTATTTTATAAGATTTGTGTGCGTGTGTTCAAATCCTAACTTCAGAATCTTACCACCGTAGTTTCCCACTTTATTGCGTACAGTCACTTTCACAGGCCCGTCATTTACGGGGTCAGGGGGTCAATTGACACCCCCCCTCCCGTCTTGCTTTTTGAACATTCATGTTTTTACACTTGACTGGCCGTTGTTTTAGTTGGTTTTCTGTAAAAATTTTATTGAGTACAGACTCTTTGTCATATTTGGAAAAAAAATGAAACAACGGGCCTGCAGCCCCACCCCATCAAAAAAAAGACAAGTAATTGTTAAAAAAAGAGGCACATAGATATGTCAAGCAAATTTATGTAAAAATGCAAACAAACAACTTCTTAAAAAAGGTAAAACAAATCATTGCAGATTAAACTCCCCATGGTATCTAATTAACCCCTCCCCCCATAATGGGGGTTTTCCCTCAAAAAATCTAATTTTTGTCGGATATTTTCCAAATTTGGCACACAGGTTCGTTATTGGAGGCTCGGGAATTCACACAAGGTCGTTTATGTCCCTCTATGTGGGGGGGGGGGCGGGGGGAGACAGACAACCCCGCATTGGGGGTTCTCCGTATTAAAAAAAAGTTTTTGTCCGATCTTTTTTAAATTTGCCATAGAGGTTCTTAGATGTTTAAGAATCACGTAAGGTAGTTTTCATCACTTTATAAGGAGAGGGGGGGGGGGGGTCCTTGAAAAAATTCAATGTTTGTCAGATCTTTCCAAAATTTGGCACATAGGTTCCTTGATGCCCGGGTCTTCACGCAGGGTAGTTTTCGACCCTCTATGGGGGGGGGGGGCAACCTCTATGGGTAGTTTTCCTACAAAAAATCCAGTTGTTGTTGGATCTTTCCGAATTTGGCACAGAGTTTCGTTATTTGATGCTCAGGAATTCTCATAGGGTGGTTTTCTTTCCGCTATGGGGGGCCACCCCTATACGGGAGGAACCCGCATTGGGGGTTCTCCTTATATAAAAAAAAAGTTTTTGTCCGATCTTTTCTAAATTTGCCATAGAGGTTCTTTGATGCTCAGGAATTCACGGAGGTTAGCTTTCGTCGATGTTGGGTGGGGGGGGGGGGGGGAGGGGGCAACCCCGATGGGGGTTTTCCTTGAAAAAAATTCATTTTTTGTCGGATCTTTCCAATATTGTCACAAGTGTCCTTTGACACTCGAGAATTCCCGTTTTCGTCCCGCTATAGAGTGGGAAACCACGTGTGAGTGTGTGTGTGGGAGGGGGGTCGTATAAGAACCCAGTTTTTGTCTGATCTGTTCCAAATCTGGAACATTTGTCTTTTGATGCTTGCGAATTCTCATAGTGTAGTTTTCGTCCCGCTATGTGTGGCAAACCCCATAGGAGTTTTCCTTATAAAAATCCAGTTTTCGTCGGACCTTTTCCAGATTCGGCCCAGATGTCCTTTGATGCTGGAAATCCACATAGGATAGTTTCCCATGGGGTAGTATTCATATGGGGTACTACCCCATGTGATTAAAGAACCTATGTGCCAAATTAGGAAAAGATCTGACAAAAGTCTGGATTTTTGTAAGGAAAACTCCCCTAATGGGGGAGGGGGGTGGCTGCCCCAAAAGCGGAAAGAATATTTCAAACTGTTTGAACTACATCGCTACATCGCGATGTAAGGATGGCGATGCATCACGATGTAGAAATTCCAACATCGCCCTACCCTACTGGGAATATAAAAGTGCTACTTCCTTAGCAGTCATTGGGTTCTGGAAAAATAAATCTTGTGCCACTTTTATGCACAGTTAGATCGATATATGCTCGGGAGAAAATTGCTGAGAATTTTCTTCTTCATTGCATCGAATGAAAAAATCCCAGAAAAAAAAAAGATTTTTTTATCCAACTTATACCACAAATTTCAAAGAAAAAAGTACAATAAAATGGGCAACTTTAAGTTAGTATATATTTGTTCTAAAATTAGATACAGAAAATAAAATTAGATAATCTTAAGAAAAGCTTACCTTTTTCTTTTTCCAATCAATTATTTGTTTTATTAATTTTGCTTGTATGTAGAATGTTTATTTGGCCAAATTTATGTTTAATACAGGAACTTTATAATGGCATATATTTCATACTTCATACTTTGAAAACAATTCTCTGCCAAAATTGCATAAGGTATTTGAAAATATAAATCTTAAAAAAATGCAGATGTGAAATAAATCTTTTGGTAAAATTAATTTAGTGCAATGTTTGTTAAATAATTATAAAAATATACCTTTGCTTTTTACCCCTAAGTTTTTATTTTTATTTCCAAACATGTGTAACATGAAATCAATGTATGATATACGAACATTAGAATATAGTTATAATTATACAAAGTCTTCGTCTGTCCTCGTTCTGATTATGTCCGTGATGCTGGATCCATCCTAAAAAAGTTTAAAAAAGAGAAATAAGTAAAGGTTTAAGTCCATGCGTGTATGCCCTCATGCACATGGATCTTTTTTTCTATTTCGAGGAAAGTTTTACGATTAAATTCAGCAGTTTATTTCTGAAATAAAACATGTTTTCACGATTTCTTTCAAAAATCTGAGTTTTTTTTTCTTAAGTTAAAAAGCTACGATTCGCTTATGACTTTGAAAAGCATCTGATTTAATTTTCATATTTTTCAAAATATATGATTATTTCAATGCTGACAGCTTTTTTTCAAGCAGATTGCAAGAATGAGTTATTTTTACAGCGGATGAACAAGATTTTTATTTAGGCAGCTAGACTCTCAGCTAGTTTCTGAAATTAATTTCTGAATAATATTCTAGAATTAGAATATCTTCAATTTATCGAGAATCAGCATTATTTAGCCACTAAACGAGTTAATTCTTTTGCATATCAAGTCGTGAATTTTTTTTGAGCTATAAAAAAATCAAGGGTGCGAAAATTGTTGATCTGTGATTTTTTTTTAATTTATTTTTTATTTTAACCAATAGCCAAAATACACCGTTATTTTTCGATTTTCGTGTTCCGTTTTCTTCACGAATGTTTTCTGAAGTACTCCCCCCCCCCCTACCCAAATTAGTTCCAATAAAGTATTTATGAATTAAGTAGTACTGAAACTGGTGATTATGATTTTATTTGCACTTTTTTCAGAGTTTTTATTGTGCTATGTTATCAATAAACAACATTTCCTTACCGAGCTTTACCTCCTTAAACCATTACCAAATTAGAGTCAAAAACCCAGGGCTCCAACACTCGAAGCCACGCTCCATTTCATAAGTTAACTAGTATAATTACATAAAGCTATCTTCTAGCTGATGGATAGGGATTTAGTAGAAAAAAAACTGAATTTTTCTGCTATACTGGGGGTAGAGTACTTACAAAATGGGACGTAGCTTAAGGGCGTGTGTACTTTGGATTTTTTTAACTCAGCTGGTAATGATTTTAAGAGGGAATGCTGGCCAAGTAAAGTTGTTAATTGATAGTATAGTACCTTGAAATCTTTAAAAAATATTCGAACAAAATCATAAAATCATCAGAATCAATCACTAGTACAAAAATATTCAAACGTAGCTCCATTTGTTTGGGTCGGAGACGAAGGGAGTATCACCTTTTAACTAAGCATATTTGATTTTTAAAATATGCAATTTTCACGCAGTAAATAAAAAAACGCCAAGGGAGAAGAGTTGCTAAAGTTAGGGGAAACCCAATAACAAAATGCATTTTGTTGTTTGTTTGTGTCTTGAGAACTAATTGACTGATATCAATGGATTTTTTTTCAAGGGTATATAATGAAAATAGGGACTAGTGTGATGAGCAAATCTTGTTACATCTATAAAGCTTATCATATATTTTCATTATCCTTTTAATTTTTTATATAGTTTCCTTATCCTTTCAATTTTTCAATTAAAGTTTGGTTAAATTTTCAGACATTTTACTTTATATCCAGCAAAATCACAATTCCAACTAAAAGATTTGGATTTATTGGAAGTTCATCTATAAAATGCTTCTTAGTCTGATTCAATGTAGACCGGAATTTCTCACTTTTTGTTGACAATATCTTGAGGCGGCAAATATGGCAATAAAATTAATGCTGCATTTTTTTTAGCTGTAGAAACTATGTATAATGGAAAAATTCATAATTATGACAAATCATGTAACACAAATTGACACAGAAAAACTTATAAATTTAGTGCATGAAGTGGGAAAATACACAACAAAAAATGCTTATTATTGTTATTACAATTTTCAAACATGCTATACAATCTTTTCTTTTTTTCTTTTTAAATCGAGGTTAAACATTAAAACTTCACTTCAATAATTTATTTTAATTTGTGGAAAAATTGAAAAAATATTGAAAATATTCTGCTGAAATATCAAGCACAAAGATAGAGTTCTTTACAGAAATTAATATTTTCTCTATCTTAAAATGATTTTATCAAATTCATATTTACTTTACTTCATGTTTTATACAAGTAAAAAAAAAAGGCTGCACAAATAACAAACATAAGCACTTATTGCTAGAAACATCTGCCGCAGGAAAAGAGATTATATAAACAACATGGGGTAAGCTGGTAAGCATATTGGGGATTGGTATATAGTATTTGTTTAAGAAAATAAAAATGCAGAATGAAACAAATTTGAACTATTAAACTAAAAAATACCCTTCGTTTAACAGAATTATTTTTGTAAAATTCATGGAGAAGAATGAAAACACATAACCATGTAATATATTCCATGTTGAAATTAAAAGCTTCAAAGTTCTATGCCTTTTATAAAAGCGCTGTATTTATCATCTGTGTTACTTAAGCTGCGGTGTAGGTTTTTTTTTTTTTTGTAAGTTTAAATCGTACAAACTCTTTAGTCATGTTTGTAATCTTTTAAACGAAATAAAGGAAGTACGCTTTTGAAAACAAATGTCAACGAACCAACATTTTCTTTTACAAATAAAAAAAAAACAAGCTAGCTAAGAATAACGTGGAGGAGACTCAAAGTTAACACACACAGAATTCTGAACCTAATCGAACCGTTCGTTTTCAATTTTAATGTGTTTTAAATACAACTATAAACACAACACTAAACAAAAATGTAACAATACATGAAAGAAGGCACATTGCACATTAGGGTGGTCCTTATTTTTGAAGTTGCAGATATTTTACGTGACACCCCCTCAATTTGTTCCATTGTACAAAAAAATGATCCTTGCAAAATTTCAAGTCAATTCATGAATATTAACACGTGCCCCCTTCTTTGAGTTTCGAAGAAAAAATTGGGGGTTTTCTCATTTTTATGTAAAAGTATACTAACGTTTTATATTTAAAGTAATTTTGAACCTCAATAGGTGCTGCTACTTCCAGACCGACCATTCTCTCACTTTTATTCTGTAAAATTTAACATGTTACAGAGAATAAAATGTACACCAATACCCTTGTGTCAAGCGTACCGCTCTTCTTCGCTTGTTCCAACCAAGCGGCAGGGGAACGTTTCTTCCCACCAAGATGGATACAAGGGATTCTATAGGCTATTAATGAATGGCCTAGGCCATTAATGAATGATCTTTGACAACAACAAATTGCCTCCTCCAGGCTTTGGGGATGTTAATTTACAAAATTCCCTGTGCACGTAATAGGTGCAGCAAATAGAATCGCAAGGTTTTCAATGCTATAAATATAAATAATTGCAATTTTATTTAAATTCGCTGCTCTTTAGTTATAAAGATACCTAAATGCTTATTAATTTTTAAAATATAAATTTCGAAAAAACCTCGATTACTCCTAACATAAGAATATATTGTATTTTCCATGCTAAAATATAAATTTAAAAAAATATCCAGATCGGAACAATGTAGAAATTTATACTTTTAATTAATTTTGTTCTATTTCAGTACGTAGTCCTTTATTATCATCAAATTCTTGCAATTCACAAGATTTAGAAACCGAAATGGGCATCTATCCTAACCTGTTGAACTTTTGTTTTCTACAGCTGGTCTACCACAATGCAAAAAGGCTTGACAACTATTGATATCTGCTCGCCTTTCATCATTGTTACACAAATGCCATATTAGGGATAAAGATGTTGTTCATTTATTTACAGCCTATGTAGATGCAGTAAATTTAAATTCAAATGACCTAGTGATCAATCGTACATTCCTTAAGAGAGCAAGAGAAATACTTCGAGAGGTAAAATTAAATTTCATGAATTTAAATTTAGATTTTGTCGTTATTCACTGGGATACAAAGCTACATCCAAATGTAACTGGAAAAAGAAAGCCGACAGGAATAACCGTGATAGCTTCAGGTCCTAATATTGAACAGCTACTCGGAATTCCTTAGATATTTCTTCAGTTGTATATGATATCTTAGATGATAGCTCTTTATTGCTAACTGTTCTAGCTGTAATGTTTGATGCAACGACTTGCAATACCAACCGTATAAATTGTGCATGCAATTTTTAGAGCAAAAACTGAACGGTGATATATTACATTTGGATTGCCATCATCATGCACTTGAAATCGTACTGCAGAGTGTGTCCTTAAAGAAGTTCTTGCCTTTCTTTGTTCTAGATCGGATATTCAATTATTTAAGCGCTTCAAAATTTTGTGGAAATATCTCCAAGATTTTGTGGAAACATTCAGAACTTATAACATTACAATCAAGTACACATACCACTTAAATTCTAAAAGACGAAATTGATGACATATTATTGCCCGTAAGCGGAATTGAGAAAGATTAGAGAATTCTCATAACTTGTAATAATATTTCCTGGCGAATTTCCTCCTACAGGGATATGTTTTCGGCAAACCTGGAGCTTATCCCTGAGCCACATGGGTGGCAAAAGGAAATTTTGTTTGAAATTTTTTATATTTAGGAAACAATTTAAATTGACCTTACATGTAAAGAAAGCCCTTCAATGCTGTTTCACAAAGCTGTTTTACAATTAAATGCTGTATGAAGTTATGGTTTTTCGCAGCAATCCAATCGAGGATCCTTTGAATAATATAATATGTCTGAAAAACTAGCAGCGTACAAAATGACGACAAACATGCAGCAGAAGCAGTGATTGGAAAATTCATAAATCACTTATGGTATTTAGGGGATAAGCTAGTAACTTTGTCCGTATTAGATGAAGGAATTAACTTTGAAGATAGGAAAAGACTAGTCTAAAAAATGCTTCTGATAAGGAAGACGTGCTGGATGACTGTTGACCAATTTCAGACCACAATAGATGATTTGGAATACTTTCTTAATAAAGATCTTCCTCTTTGTTACGAGTTAATAAAGCTGTTTGATAAGTTACAAATACTAAAAGATTTTTTCCTATTTGATCCTGATTCACGGCAAAATGTAGGAAGCTTTTTAAAGGGAAGAGAGATCGTTAAAATACTGAAAATTGAGAATAATACAACTGAAAGAGGAGCACAATTACTCGAAGAATTTCACAACTAATTTACCAAACATGAGTCACAAAAATAATTTATTTTACAGACCGTCCAAGACTATCGGGAAAAATACACACTATCGAGATACATTGAGAAAATAGTACGATTAAGGAAAGTTTCTAAAGCATTATTTCATTCTTATTCAACGTAAAATCTTTAGATGATATAAAGTAATTAAAAAGATTAATTTTAGTGCTACCTCACTGTAAAAATATTTTTGCAAATCTAGGAGAAACGATGTACTGAGTCTGAAGTAAAAACTCGAAGATATGCGGGAAAATTATCAAAAGTGTTAAAGCTCAACGGCCTAGGAGCACGTGTTATTATTGACCGATCGAGTACAAATTTTGCAAACGTTACTTTTTATTATAGTGTCACAAAACTAGGGGGCGTCGTTTGTTGAATTCCGAAAAAAAATTTTCCCATATAAATAAGGACCACCCTATTGCACATACAAATTTCAATAAATACTAACCTTTTTTATGAATCCTTTAGAATAATTGAGGTAAGATAATTTAACGAGCAAGTACAAGATTGTAACGAAAACTCCCAGAATGCACTGCAATGTGACGAAATCGAGACGATATAATTTCGTGAAAAATTTGAGGTTTCTGGTTTCGTCAAATATCACGTGATTCGGTGACGAAAGGATCGTCGAAAATAACGAAATAGTGCTCGAGGATTGCCGAATCATCAAAATTGAGCGTTTTATTTTTGACAGTGTAGTGAGCCAGCACTTGATAGGCGATGATGATGTAGTTAGTATGTAGTGCGCGAGAGGGCAAGTTCGGACTGTCATCTGAATAGAATAGGACAAACTGCAGTACACGGGGATTGGTGGGCGGCAGAGTCCAGGGGTTGCAGCTGCCTAGTGGCGTAGTATATTCATAAGAAATAAATGTATGTGTACACCAAATATTTTCTTCGTACGCCCATTAAAGATTTTAGATGCTTCAATAACTAAAATAAAATGGATACGTGTACTCATGCACTCGCGTTTGACGCAATACTTTCTAAATGCCTTTTTTTGAAAGAATTTTTAGTTTCTTTTAAATTTTTTGGCATTTTCTTAAGCCTGCAAAGTATGGTAAATGTAAAGAATAGTTCTGTTAAATTTAGCAAATTTGATATTTTTGTTGGCGTTTGAAATCGAAGTTAGAACAGCAGAAACTAAATGGAACGTGCGAAAGGAACAAAAACAGAATATGTAAGTATATTTTTGAGTGAATAGAAAGATGTTTTAGATACTTGACACCTTAGGGTCCACATCAAATGTAGTTTACTGTTTGGGTCAGACCCTGAAGACAGTTCAGCTTCTTCGATAGTCAACGTGAAAAGTAGAGTACACTGAAGGCCTTTAAATGAACCCGTAACCAAACCAGCCCGTTACCGAACCCGTAATAGGCTATGAGACCAGTAACTGAGCGATTCGGCTCGCCCTTAATTGAAAGTAGAATGTCGCCCGTCAAGGTATGACGGGTGAACATTGCTTCTATATTTGACAACGAAGCAATTGTCTGTTAGGTAATGTTTTTTGACAAGTGGAAAGTTTAGGGTTAATCCACTGGAGTAAGGGTTAAACTCCAGTAGATAGCGTTCATTGTTGACCACTTTTTCGTTTCTTCATTCTCCTAAAATGACAGCTTTAACATTAAACAGTTATGTTACCAAACTCAGTTCAGCCGTGTTAAAATAAAGCAATTCCTTGCATGTCAAACATTGCGAAAAATATTATCATGCTATGGCGCCAGTTTCATTGCTGGCGACGTCAGAGCGTTACTCGATCAGTGTTTTTGGCTATAATACACTGGCCTCAAAAAGTCAAGGTACAACCGGCTTTTTGCGTCTAATTTGCAAATGAATGAATGTAGAAACAAAAAATTTGGAGCATATATGCATTAAATAGTTTTTTATTGAATGCGTCATAAAAAATTGTATAAGTGTATTGCAAAAACGATTTATAACAAAAAAAAACAATCTTTGCGGTAAAGTCCATTCTTGATGAAAACAGAACATCACAGTGTTATGTAGCAACATGTCATAAAAACAATACAAAAATGGGTTCTAATAAGGAATGTTTCCTCCCCGTAACTTGAATACATTGGCCGCATCGATTTTCCATGCTGTTTATTAAGTTGTCGGACACCGGGATAGGAAGCGAAGACCAGACACAAAGTAAGTCTTGTTCCAGATCATGTAACGACCTTGGAGGAGGATTTTAAAGCAGCAACCTGTCTTCCACGATAGTTCCAAAGATTTTCTATCGGACTGAGGTTTGGAGATCGAGCTGGCCATTCCATTCGTTCCAAACCGTGGTCCTCAAGACACTCCTCAACAATCTGAGCTCGGTTAGGTCGAGCATTACCATCCATCAGAATGAAGTCATTACCAATAGCACCAGCATATTGGCGGACATATGAATCAAGGATCTCATCCCGATATCTCAGACCAGTCAGAGTTCCTCCATGGAAGACATGCAGGTCAGTGTGACCACCGAACGAGATCCCTGCCCAAACCATAATTCCACCATCTCCATAACTGTGCGTTTCAACAGTGTTGGATTGACAGTATCTAATGTCCTGTTCCCTCCAGATCAGTAGACGCCTTAAATCACTCTCCAATATAAATCTGTGCTCATTTGTGAACAGCACAGAAGCCCATTGCTGATGTGTACTGGAAACACGTTCTCTTACCCAGCGTAAGCGGATCCTTCGCTGTGTCTATTGAGCGGAACACACACAACGGGTCATCTTGCATAGAGACCTGCATTACGAAGACGATTTCGCACCGTAGTAGCAGAGATTCTTCTTTCTGATGCCACAAAGTGGTCTGCAACTAGCTGCGGCACAGTAGTGGCTCTTCTCGTTCGGGCCGAAAAAACTAGAATGTTGTAGCTCGTGGTCGGCCTGGAACAGATCTTCTGGACACAGAATCTTCCGGTTGGTATTGATCCCAAAGTCGCTGAACAACACTGCGAGACACATTGAGACGTTTAGCAGAATCAGTCTGAGGCAATCCCATTTCCATCCATCCAACAGCCGCCACCTTAATGAATTGGGCAAACGACGTCTCTGAGACATTTTTTAATCTCTATTGACTATTGTCATTGAAACTGTCCACAACAGTTGAAAATCAACACAACTTACACACAAAAGTACGAAAGCTTGACATTTGCATATTTTTTTCTCACTCATAAAGATATGTTCTTTTCTATAAAATAAAAGTGGCAGCTATCTATTTTTTATAAATGGTTTCAAAGTTTGTTACTATCATACATGCAAACTATGCATTTTATTGTTACTGCCATTTTTTTTAATGGTGAGCTTCGAAAAATATGTTATACCTAATCTTTTTGAGGCCAGTGTATATATGAGGATACTTAAACTTCTTAGGTTGTTGCGAACTTCTAAAAAGTTTTACAGAGAACAATAATGGAACGATCGAAGCGATTTGGCATTGGTTATTCGTGAAACGAGCTAAACAATGCCCAACTGGCACTAGATTCATTATCTCATATGTTTGTTCCTAATTTGTGGTCAGACAAGCGATGTACAATTGGTAAGAAAATTCTTGGCAATGTATCGAAAAATCAATGACAATTCATGACATTACTCCCATTGCATTGAAATTAATATTGATTTTTCCAAAAAGACCCTCACTAATTTTGTTTTCAAGACATCTGATTACATCCAAAAAAGAATTCTACAACGAAGTTCTATACAAACACTACATAAGAAATTTTAAACATTTACGGTATACAATTTTTACCTACGACATACCGTGTTCAGTTTTGTATGTACGTGAAATGCATATACACACGCACAGACATCATTATAAAACTCGATATTAACTCAAGTAAGGTCAAAACTAAGGCCCCCATATAAGGCCACTATATAGCGGCTCTAGTCAAAACAGTCTAGTTTCACTTTCATACGCAAATGTACATTCGAAAATATGAGTCAAAAAATTATCAGGAAGTAATTAAGATGTAATTTTCGGCGGAAATTTGAGTGTTTTTTTTTTTTCTACGCAGTAAAATACTTCTTTTACTTTGCACAGGAAGTGAAAAAAAAAGCTACTTCGGTTTAAAGGTTTCTCATTGATCAAAAGTGATGACTTGACTTTGTTGTGATGGTTAAGAGTTGCATAAACTATTGAAAATTTTCCTGCATGTACACAAATGTACTCAAAAAGTAATGATGCATAATCTTAAAAAACAAGAAGGAATTAAAATAAAATTTTTTCCTCGTTGAGTTGGATGACCTCTTCTTTGCTACTTTCGCCGTTTAAATGAATTTATAACTATTGGACGAGAATCAAAAATGAAGACGAATGTAATATTTTTAAAAGTTTTTTTTTTTTTTTTTTTTCAAAAGTTGTTTAACTCAAGCAAAGTAATTAAACATTACTTTGCTTGATATGAGCTGGGATTAACTTGTAAAGTAGTAGCCGCCTCCCCCCCCCACCGCACCACCACTTTTTATCCTTTTTTTAAAATCTTTTTAAAACTGTTTTCAAAATTAAAAAAAAAACGAAAATAAAAAAAAAAGCTGGTACGTAAGAGTAATATTCAAAACAAACGCTGCCAAACATCAGAAGTGACTGAGGCTCATAAATGGGAGGGGGGGATTACAAACACTAAAATTTGGGAAAACTTTAACAGACAAAAAGAACCAGGGGTATACTATAGATACGCCGCATGCTATCAAACATTTTTCAGACATATTATGTATATGATGCATACACATATTGTGTATAATGGATTGCTGGGAGTATACCTTCAGAAAAATTGATAGGAACATCACTGAATAGAACATCACTCCCCACACTTGCAGCTTTTTTTTTTCGGAAATTGGGATGGTAGGTTGAGGGGGGGGGAGGCAATCTGGAATGGAGCTTAACAACATGGAAGGTTATGCCTAAAAGAGCAAAGTTTGTTTGATCTATAACTGCTTTTAATATATGTATAGATAGATCTCATTGCATTAGTCTTCTTCACAACAGAAATTAAAAAGAAAACAAGCAATAAAGAAAGGTATAAAAATTATTAAATAAAATCAAAAAACCCGACTGCGTAAAAACCAAAAAAACTAAAAAGAAAAATGTATAAGCCCAGTAGTTTAGAATGTTATTCAGTACTACTGAGAAACTACACCGTTGAAATAATTTTATAACCGTACACAAATAAGACAAATCATAAATTCAAAAGCAGAATAGAAAGATCAACAGTCGAGGCCCATTCCTTTCTGATTCAAAGAAACAGGTAAAGTTTGAAACCCCTTTTGAAAGAAACCCATAAGCCTTTTCATTATTTTTACATCTAACGTGGTTCTGTCAGTGTTTTAAACGTAATGTCTTACCAGGCCGGGATTTACGTACAAGCTAAGCAAGCTATAGCTTAGGGTCCCCGCTTTGTTAGGGGCCCCCAACTCCCGGAAATTAGCATGATTCGTTCCAAAAAAAGGAAAGTACTTGAAAAATTCATTTCATTTTCTAGTGCTTGAAAACCTTGAAAATTTGGAAAAGTGTTTTTACAAACCACAAATGGGAAAGAGTAGGGTGGAGGAATGCCAATATGTTTCAAGTTCAGCTCCTTACTAAATCCTGCACCAAAAATGTAAATACTATGGTTTTCACGTTTCTGAAACATATTACAAATCTTTGTGACTCGCATGTTTCATATCTTGCTATTTATATAATTCTGAATGCAGTGTTTTGGATCTTCTGCATATTGTCAATCTTTTTAGCACAAAAAAAAAAACCACTACCTCTATTCTTTTTTGTTTTCTGCCCTACTTGCCAACTGAAGTAAAGTTGTTGTCATAGGAAATCAACAGTTTCTTTTAAATTTTAAATAGCTGCTTCTTACAAAGTTAGAACAGGACTGTAAAAATTTACAATCAAATACTAAAATATCAGAGACTGGAAAGTACAAATGAAGTGCGTTAAATAATTTTAATTGTTCTAGAATCCTTGAAAATAATTGGATAAGTCTTTGAAAATCCTAAGTAAAGTGGGCTCAGATGTTATTTCTTATCAAGTGTATAAATTATGAATTGTTCAAATGGGCCATATGTTACTCTCTTGTTACTTATTTTCTAGATCTGTACACCATTTCTTATAAAGCATTTTTTACTATTGATCATTTTATATTTAATTCACTGTTGTATTTGTCGGTCGGTTGGAGGGGTGATCAAAAACTAATTGTACCGAAAGCCAATGTGAGCAAGTAACAATGCATTGTCTTTTCTCTTCCAGGGCTCTTTCTCTCCCTGTTAACTGTTGTCATTGATTTGTCGAATAAAAAACAATTTTACTGCGCATTATTTTGCCAAAGAGTATATAACTTTTAAAAAGTTTTGTTTACCTATTTCTGTCCTGACATTTTTGGAGTTCGAACTACATGTTATATAGCTTCAAAATGCAGAATTTTATATATTTTTCTCAAAATTCCACGCACCCCCTACAATTGGGATATTTTACACTCCACTTAATGGAGAGTCCTGGGTCATTCTCTTGATATCTTTCCCCTCTTAAAGTCAATCCAAAAAGGACATCAGGGAAAATACATTAAAACGATCAAACAAGTAAAAGTATTGCTGTATGTGTGTATCGTAAAGTAGGAAAAGAATAAAATAAATCTCTCTTACACCACAGAGAAAAACGTTGTTCAAACTACAAAAGCAGCCCCTTACCTGAAATAGCTTAGGGCCCCATTAAATTTCAATCCGGCCCTGTGTCTTACCATTTTTTAAAATAAAGAAAATGTATTACAGGCTGAATAGAGTAGAAAGTTAAAGCTGAACAGGCATGAAGACAGGATTATATGATTGTGAGCTATAAGATGCGAATCTGTTACTTAACTAAAAATAAATGGTGATTTTCAAAACTATATAACCTGAAAATGACAAATATTTGAGACAGTACAGAGTGAAAAAGCGTCCGGGGACCGTTCAGAAGTAAGACATAGTAGTAAGACACAGTAAGAATGTGCGTAAATGTGCATCGATGAAAATGCGTAAACGTGCCCCGTCGGCAAGTTTGGATTTATTTTTAATGTGCAACAAAACTTAATAACTTTTAGGTCCATATTAATACAATTCTCAAAAAAAAGGATAAAATTCTGCTATTTTTTATATATATTTATGTTTTTAACAAAATATTATTTGTTCACAATAAGCTTCAAAACGTTTAACATAAAATTTACTCTGCTCGGTAGAAAACAGATTTTTCTATCCGCAAGCTAAACCGAAGCTCTACTGATGCTCAAAAACTTGTGAGAATATTTGCTAGGGAGTATAGCATCAATCTGGTAGGACTGTTGGCTCTCCATTTATATAACTCGTTTTGAAAAAAGGGCACTGCATAAACGTACACAATTCATAAACGTGCCCCGGTCTGCCCTACATTAAACCAAAAAAAAAATCGGTTGTTAAGCTTTTTTTCCGGCTTTTAATTATATTTTTTCCTCGTTTGATTAAAAAAAATGTATAAATATACTTTTTTTAAAAAAAGTTTAAAGAAATAAAATGTCCACCTAAAGAAATAATTTTCATCATCAGGGAAGAAAAATCGTCTACGCAGCTCTTTATGTTAAAACATAAAGGACCTTGAATTTCGCCTTATTTGCCGCTGCCATAAAGCTAAAAACAAACCATATCAACAATAATTATTTAACAGTGAAAACCAGGCTTGCAGAGACAGAGTCGGAATCGATCTAATTTTAGGGTAAAGGATTGGGAGTCGAATTCCAGAGTTTTTAAAGAGTCGAAGTCAACCATTTTCCCTTTAAGTCTAAATTTCTATTAAAGCGTCGACGTTCGGAATCGGGGGTCCCAAAGTGTTACGATTCGGAATCAAGAGTTAGTCACTATTTTAAAAAAAACTGTTCTATACAAGTTCCTCGTAAAAAGCTACTAATGTAAAGGGGTTTGAACTGTTTAAACTGGAACGAAAAATTGTTCAAATTAAAAAAAAAATCTTTTCTATTCATATTTTTCATCAAGAGCTTTTTCTTACAAATTTTGCTTGGGGATCTATATTGACTGTAAATTTCCCCGTAGGCGCTAATGTTAAGTATTTTTGAACTGCTTAAAACTGAACAATAACTTGTTCAAATCAAAAAGATCTTTTCTCTTCATGGTTGTTTCAAAAAAAATCGCCTTCAAATTCCAGATTTATGAATACCTTAAATTTCTTCGTAGGCACTAATGTTAAGTATTTTTGAATTGTTTAAAATTGAACAAAAATTTGTTCAAATCAATAAGGTTAAATAATGAAATGAGGCCTCGCCGAGATCTTTCGATCAAAAATAGTTTGTTCTAATCAGACAATTCACTCAAAAGTTATTTCCAAACAAACAGACAGCCCGACTGACACACATTCTCCCCAGCTCCAAGCCCTACTTTCCAATTTTAAATTGTTCAGTATTTATTTTATTATTTTATATATTTTTGACTTTTTTGTTCTGTTTTTAGTGATATTTTTAAGATGCTTTAAGCTTTCTATGAATTCTTCCTTCTTTTACTTTCACGGGAAAGTAGGCTAAAAAAGCACTTGGGAAAAATTGACAACAATATGGCTTATTAGACACTTGTCGTTGCAACGGAGTTTCTCCTGAACTGTTGAAATTAAAACGAAACAATATTTTCCAAACTCTTTTGCATGAAAACTGTCTCTAGTTTTACAAAGTTATCCTGAATAATCATTTGTGACACTTACACAAGTTGAAATCGTGCACAATGTCGAAATCTTATTACTTAAAATAGCTAACCCCATACTTTAATCCAGACATGTTTGACATTGTTTGTCTCGCATGGCCTTGACGTTTCTATTATTTCTTGTTTAAAATAAAAATGATTGTGATTGGAAAAAACTTCCTTCACATTATATACTTAAACAAATATCCTAACTTTTTCACTAGCCAGGCTTCGAAAGAGAGACGTTTTTAGTAAGTTACGTGCGAGAAAGAAAAATAAACAATATTTTAATGGATCCTAATTTTATTGTTGAGATTGAAACGGTTCTGCACGGCTTTTTGTGTTTATTGGTCTGGCAAAGTGTGTTTTGAGCATCAGTTTTTAGTACGACTTCTGTGTTATAAGGGTTTTCCCTCGTAGAGACGATGTTTCATATTTGCATTCATTCCATAAGTGATTTTTACCCCCTACGTAAAAAGGAAGAGGGGTATAAGTTTGACGTGCCTGTGTACGTGTGTCTATCTGTGCCATTGTCACTCCTATGCGGATGAACTGTGATTTTGATTTATCTTTCTTTGAAAAGTGAATTGTTTGGGAATGCTTTTAGATTTGTTTGCCAAATCTGTGGTCTGCGGGTCACATGAGGACTGAGAAAATGATCCATGTATCCCGTTATTGTTTGAAAAGTGACTTGGTTGTTGGGAGTGCTCTCAGCCACTTGTGCGCAACATACGGCCTGCAGTTACCGATTAATATACCGAAAAAATTGAAGTTTGCCAAGTATTCCTTTAAGTCTAGACTCGCATTTGTAGGATTTTAATCACCAAAGATATTAATTGAAAAAACGAATTAACATTCTTCCAAAATTTCCATGGTGAAACGCACAGTTAAAATAATGGTGCCAATCGAATTAACGAATTTTTCTGAGGATGGTGGAATTTGCTTGGAACTTCCAAATTATATAGAAACTGAAATATAGCACTTTTAAGTACATTTTTTTTAAAAAAATTGAATTTTTCATTGAATTGATAGCAATTTCATTATTTGCACAAAATCAGAGAAAGCTCAATGATTTAAAAAGAAATTATCTGTTGTCATTTCGTATTTGTTTACTAATAAAATAATTGTAATTGTTTTTAGCACATAAACATGGCTTTAAAGAAGATTGTCAATTTTCGCTCATATTAATCTGTTTTTGCGACTGGTAAATCTTAAAAGCTATGATTACTTTTCCTTTTCTGTGTTTTCCCATGTTAGTTAGAAAAAATTAAAACACTGTTGAATTTTATGTGTGCTCTGGCCCGCTAGTTTGAACTTAACTCGAGGTGTGACCTTGGATGTCAGAGTTTTTCTTTTTATATAATTCATAATTTAGCATTGGTTATTGCTATTTTTGACCTTGTACTGAAGTAACCTCAAGAAATACGAGCAAAAAAAAAAAAAATTAATGCATTTTATAGATTCCTTACACATAATACAGCTTGTATCGAGATTACACAGCACAATCGAAATTTCGAAATGAAACTCCAAGTTTGAATTCGATTAAGGGGTTATTTCGACATTAGCTCAACACAGTTCATGTGTCAAACACATTAAAGCTTTGCTTGCTGAGTGTATATTGATACCGGCATTGTCTTGTGGTTATCACTTCTTCTTCATTATTGGTCAACTTATTCACGGTTTAGAATTCCTCTGGCCGTTCCAGACGCATATCGCAGTCCCCCCGAAAGATCTTCCCTGAAAACAGTGCTGATGATATGTTTTGATACTGAAACTTGCGACAACCTGTTGCAAGAGGCGACATGTGTTTAACCTCATTTTCTGCATCGTATCCCACAGAGTCTTTGGCATGCCAAATGGAAACGAGGAACTAGGTTAAGCTGTTACTTTTTTCTTCCCCGCAGTGACAATCTGAGCGATTTTTTAAGACACCAGGCAGAAGATACTCCTCGCTCCCATGTTTGACCACACCTTTAACCTTCGAACTTAAATGGACAAAGCATGGCTGATTCAAAAATGCTCAGGATTACGATTGAACTTCTTCATGATGTGAATTGAATGCGATTAATCTGAGTGAAAGTGAAACAGTGTGGCAGAAAATCACGTGAAGAAATAATACGGGATACATAATGGATAGCTGTTTCCAGAAAAGGGAACAAGTTTCTCTTTCACGAAGTAGTCTGAATTGAAGCAGAAGCAGTTAGAATGTTGTCCACTCTGATTTGATAGGGAGTTGACATGTTTCTATCTGAGAAACAAGATGTAGATTTGATGAAATAGATACACCGAGAAGGAAATTTTTCCCTAGTATTAGTTTGATGGAAAGAATAAAAAATATTATGATTGCCACATGATGTTTAAACTACTTTCATAAACATAAGTTTTTCAGAAGCTTTTTTTTTTACGAAGGAAATATCTGCACCTCAGAGCCAGAATGACTAAGTCCAAAAATGTGATTTATCGTTCATTAGTGCATTGTATGCAGAAGTCTATTCCACATCGAGCCATGTGAACGTAATTCATTACAAAAAATCCTTTTCAATTTTTTTACCAGGATTAAAAGAGATCGCGACCCATCTTTTGAAAAAAGTTTTTTCTTTCTACTGTAAAATTATCATAATGTGACTTACGTCCTTCTGGTTCTGAGGTACAGATATTATTTCTACAAATATTCCCCAAAATATTACAGCGATTTTTTCTTTTAAATTTCATAAACTATGCATTTTGATAGATTGTCAATCTTAACTTAAATAGCCAGAATATCTAGGGGATAATCTCACCTATGAATAATTTGAAGAAAAGAGTACAAATCAGAAAAAATACGAATACATACCCACAAATAGGACATTTTTATTTAATAAAACATTTTCGGAAGAAGAGATAAGATATACTGCCGTGGGAAGGTAAAAAAGCGCTGTGTCTGCAGGAAAATGTTTTCGGGATATTTGAAGAAATACGTTCTGGATTTCTCTCTAATAATAGTGAAAATTTTACAATTTTTTCGTGCTTTATTTTCAGCGGAAACCAAATAAGCAAGCTTGTTCAATAAAGCTAAAGTTCATCAAATGACAAAAATATAGAAGAGCAACTGAAAGTCTGGTATTTTAGAGTTTGGATGGGTTTTTTTTTTTTTTTTTTTTTTTGGCACATTTTATTTTAAATTTTATCGTTACTTTATAAAAACAAAATACTCATAAACAGGTTGAGTTTAAACGTTTTAAGTTTAAATTTTACCTAGAACTTAATTAAAGCCTCAATCTGCACCGAGATTATTCGTTACTACGTAAACCTAATGACCATACAAAAGAAAATCATCTGAAGATTTTTTTTTTTTTTTTTTTGATTAAAAAAAAGTAAGATGAGAGAAATATAAAAAAATACAAACATAAAAAATATTGAAATGATTAATCTCCCACTTTTGAATGCTTTTATTTTAATCAAAATATGTGGTTATGAAAGGAGGGATGAAGTCACAAAAGTGTTCCCACTTCCTGTTACCTTTTACCTCCCCTTGTCACAAACTGTCACAAAACTATCACGAGCTATAACAAAGCGTGACGTCACCTGTGGATGGGCCCTTGAAAATATTGAAGCCAAAAATAAAATTAAATGAAAACAACAAACATTTCTGCTTCATTAAAAAAATGTCTCATTGAAATAAAACGGAGATTGAGTAACAAAAATGACAAAATTATGGAATAAAAAGCACCCATAAATTTTTAATAGTATCTATAGTTGGCGACAAAAAAGAAAATTTATAAAATTTTAGACACAAAGGAAAATAAGAGCAAGATTTTAAAAAGTAGAACAAATACTACAATCTTCCAAATAAAATAAAAAAAATTTCCTTTCAAAACATGTGATCTCAGAGTCACATGACACGCATAAGCGAGTTCAAAAGCGAAGAAAGAAAAATCGAAAATCTATTGAACATGTGAATAAAATATAGAGAAAAAATAATTAAATTATAATAGGACCATTTGTATACTGTTCCTGATATGCAAAAGCTCAGGAATTTTCAAAACATAAAAGAGATAAAATTTAGGATGAAGACGTTTTAGAAATCCTTTTTGAAGTTCTTTGAGAACAGTCTCTATTTTGTTTTTTAAAAAAAAACTAAAAATTCGGCGAATTACTTCGAAATTTCAGAACAATAAAAAAAAACAAATGTTCATTTGTTTCCGATTTTGAATTTAGTTTTTCTTTGCAATCACCAGATGTAAACGCTCTGAGACTGTCAAATATACACAAAAGTCCAAGTTTATTAACTGAAACACAAGTTTCGCTTTACAGACTAACTCAGTGCCAATCTTTGTGACTTTAGCCATGATTTGTGCTCCAATATAATTCAGTAGATTTTCTTGGGCATCGTACCCAGAAACTTAAACGCATTTAATTTATCCCCGCCAAATGATTGAAAAAAAGTACAATATAATATCTACTTGTGTTATCTTAAACTGTTGCAAATTATGATCCGTGACTGATTTTATCAATGACTGAGTTCAACGACGGAGTGTTATTAGACGAATGACATGATATGTTCAGAAAAGGAGGAAAGAAGGAATCAAAAAAAAAAAAAAAGAAAAGAAAAAGAAAAAAGGAATACTTATCCGCATTATAAGTCTAAGAGATGTCCCACAAGCTATAAATTGTATGTATGGGGATCTTTTCAATGTTTTTAATCAAAAAGTGTATGTTATCTTAACAGTTTTTGTTTTTTTTTTTTTTTTTTTTGAGCGATCACGATTGCTTATTGTTCTCATTTGACTGTTTTTGGCGTCTTTTGATTTTTCCCACTGCCACCTTCTGTACCATCACCGTCGACGGGCTCTCCTCACGATGCTGCTCCTATAGCGAAAGCCGTCTCCAGGTTGCATCCATGTCCTACACTCACGCGCATACATACACAACTACACACACACACATACACTCACATACACCTACACACGCATACACAAACACATACACACACGCATACATACAGACACCCACACATACGCACACAAAAACATACACACACACATACACACAACTACCCACACACTTACGCCAACACACAGACACACACACGCAGGCCTACACATACACACATGCCTACACACATACACATAACCCCTACACACAAACACATACCCCACACACAAACACACACGCCTACATACACACACTCGTGATTGCGAAAAACATAATTTGAATTCAAGATGTCAAAATTCAAATTATTTTTTTCTCTCTCTTTTTTTTTTTTTTTTTGCTGTTCACTCTAGAAAAGCTGCCTCCTCCTCCTTTCGATACTTCTCAAATTTCATGGTTCTGAAAAGTGGTATTACGATCCCTGTTTTTAATTAGGCGCATCTTTTGCGTGCGTGTGTGTGTGTTTAACTACCGGGTATCTTTTGTGTGTGTGGGGATCTGAGCATATTTTTAAAATTATCTCTGAAGATTCAACGTATTTCCCTTAAAAGATAAAGAAATCGCAATGCTGTGTATTTCTGTAGTTTACAGTAAAACAAGATAGGAGTTTAAATAAATACATAATTGGTCAATCTTAAGAAAAGAATAATTAACTGTTAACTTAAATTAGTGTAAAGTTAGTCATTAACATATGTAATAATCATAGAATCTAAGAAGATAATTACAAAAATGACTCGGTGCCATTCTTGATGGAAAAGAGAAAGTAAAACTACAGAAAGATGAAGTAAGTGCCCATAAAAATTTGGTTAAAACAGCGGTCCCGAACTTTTCTTTCTTTGCAAACTACTTCCAAAATCCAAAAGATGTTGCTTTCTCCCCCCCCCCCCGGTAGAAAGTAAATAATAAGTAACAAGCAAAAAAAAAAAAAAAAAGAAAGAAAGAAAGAAAGAAACCGCACACGCAATAAAATTTGGGAGAATGTTTTCAGTATTATTTTTCAGTAGTTTATAATAAAAACGGAAACACAATTGCAAAATATAAAAGCACGAATATTTCTACAAACTAAATTAATAGCTGGAAAATGAACTCAAAACAAGTTCAATAATGGACAAACCCAGTGATTGTTCTTTGTTGAGATTCAATCAACTTTAAAAAAAAAAAAAAAAAAAAAAAAAAAAAAACTCTTAACTGGATAATGGAACAAAGACGCTCAAATATCTGTCAATTTTACTTTTACATTAAGTTCAGCATTTAATTTTCTTCTATATTTATCCCTTTTCTTATGGAAACGTTGTCCAAAAGGGTAATAAAATTGAAAAAGTTTTTTTTTTCTGTCACAAGAAATGTCTATGACAGACACAAGTTATATGTCAAATATGATGTCTATGAGTAAATCTAGTGTGATCAAAACGAAGACGGGCTATTACAACTTGTTCTCTTCTGGTGATCTTTGATGATTTAAAACCTTTCACTGAGGGCTGAATGGAAAAAGACTAATGAATAAATGATGAATAAAAAACGCTTAAACTTGAGACTTCATCCCAAACATGTTAAAATTCCGTCAGTACAATATGCTCTTCACAAATCCCCTTTGTACCACCGGTTGGAAATCAATGGGTGAGACGATAATAAAATTTTACCACAATTTTTTTGTGCAAAAGATCCAATTAAAAATTTCAAAGGCTGCCAGGTGTTTTCTTATTTCAAAGCAGGCATCAAAATAGAACTTCTGAGCGCTGTAACTGAGGTAGGGATTTATGCAAATCACTTGAAATGATCCAGCAATGACCAAAGCAAATGTTGCTCTTGATCTTTAGCAAACTTGGTGGAGTCGGAAACGGAGATCATGCCCTCCTTATAGACGAAACCAGTTTCGGAAGAGAATTTCGTTGATGTTACATACGATCGAGGAAAAAGGAAAGTTTTTGTCACAGTTTCGGAACTTGTTTTCTTTTTGACCGCTTCCTGTTTTCTTTGTTATCTCTTCTTTCCGGTGATGAAGATGAAAGATGCAAAGTTCATGCTGACTGCTTGGCTCCAAGGGGACAAATTCTTGAAAGGATTTCACTTGAACATGGAAATGCAATAGTTGAAGACCGCATATACTTATGCACGTACGCTGGCATGTAAAAAAAATCACATTTTCTCTCACTTGTATAAATATTACACCAGCGTTGTGTATTGTCTTCCGTCAATCCTATAGAGATCAATATAAACAATAAAGATTTAAAAGAAAATATTCAAAACTCCCGTAATATAACAACAACGACTAATTCAAAATAAATAACTTTGGAACAGTTTCTTTGATTGCCTTCATCTTGTTAGACAAGTGATAGAAAACTCCTTTCTAATGTAATATAAATGTCGTTACAAGTAATTATAAGAATCAAAGGTGTGAAAGAAGAATTGCATGCAGCCTTGGTAAGAAATTGGATACATAATACAACCAGCCTGCCCTGTTAAATATTTTTTCAGAAAGTATTGATTTGTAAGAAGATTGTTTATTTCTTTATGTAGAAACTTTTGACAACATTAAAGTATTGTTAAAAGTGAAATTAAAACCTAATTTGGCAAAATAGTAGCTGCAAATTAAGTCCCCCAAAGTTAAAACTTCATTATGACATATATGAATTTTTCCTAGCGATCTAAAGCAGATTGTGTTTCGAATTGCATATGTCTCAAGACATTTTCTATTCTTTAGAATGCCTCATGAGTATCGATAATTGAGATTAACTAGAACACATGTAGGGAACAGCAAACGTAATAAAAAAAAGCTATGAAAATGTATTCGAACTTGCTTTTATACAATTTTTATGCAATTGAAAAATATAACCTTGAAATAATTATCTTTTAGTCGAGAACATAAAGCAGTGTTTTAAAGGACCTTTTTAAAAACGCAGTTTCTAATGCAAATTTATAAAACTACATGGAAGAAGATTCAAAATCAATTTCCGTTTTTATGATTTAAATATATTTATCATAAACATTTCCTCAAATCTGAGAATATGCACTGAATAATCAGCAGTTCAACCTCCTCTGGGGGAAAATGCAGTAGTAAATAATATTTATAGTCAACAAAACATCTGCTTTTTGTTAAAATGCTCTCGGAGTAAAATCTGTCCAGAAATGATTTCTTACGTTTTAATTAATTTAAAAGATTGTATTGTATTCAGTAGTCGGTCTTCGAAGATTGGATGAAGTATATGAAATGTAACTTACCTAAGAATGAATCCATCCTAGATGAGTGTATTGTATTTGCACATCGGTTGCTTTTGCTGAAATATTGAACTCTAATTATTCTCATATGAATTCTCTTATTCTTCTCATAGAAAAAAAAATGGAGGGACTGTGCAGATGAGTATTTTTTCATTCCAAAAATGCAAAAACTAAAGGTTTATTTCAGGAAGGAATTAGGAATGGACGAGAGAGAGAGAGAGAGAGAGATTTCTGAAGAAAGCTTATTTCCACAAGGACTGTTGTGTCAATGCAGATGAATTATTCTAATATAACGAATGCAAAACAACATTCTACTTGTCCCTATATGATTCATATAAAATGTCCTTTCCTACTAATGAGAAATATTTTTAGCAGCACACATGCTTAATGTTGTATAACGCAAGACATGGAGTTAAAAGAGTCAATGAAAAAATGTTTGACATTTAGTATACGCCTCATTTTCCGGAAACTGACTGCACATTTAACAGCAGAATACGATTCAAAACCTCGGTGTGTTTCAATGGTAAATTGCAGTTGAAGAAACCTGTTCTGTGAATTTGATTGAAGTAGAATTACGTTAACAGTCTCTCATTATATTCTGGGAAACCATTTAAAAGTCGCATCTACAAATGAGGCAGTGAGAAGCAAAGGGATGTAAGTGGTCATCAAGTTTTGAGTAAAACGCGTTTAAAGATAACGTTCTAGGTAGGCTTTTATTCATCTTTTTTCTAAATCATGCTTTACAACAGCATCTAGAGGGTTACTAGTCTAGTACTATCTCTTGCCCCAAGACAGAGGAGAGGTTCACCAACCATTTGTACTGGTTGTCTTCAAATTTTTAATTTTGCCACTTACATCCCTTTGCTTCTCACTGCCTCAAACTATTTTCTTAAGTTTTAACTTTAAGTACAAATACACACACTTGTTTAGAAATGTTGTGCACAAGCATGCTTCAGCAGATTTTCTTTTTATTCGTCATTAAGAATCGTTTGTGTAGGAAATTTATTGCGGAATGAAAATGCTAGTTTCGTCGTCGTTAGGGAATGCTTAAATTGAATTTAAAATCCAATGAAATTTAATAACTGATTTCCTTATTCTAAATAATAAGTTATGTATTTAAAAAACTATTCCGTTGTTTATCGCCAGTTATCTTACATTCAATTGAGGAACACTATGTTTATAAAATTTTAGAAAACATCCTGAACAACTTACTATCAAACAATCTTAAACCTTACGAGTTTTTAAAATAAAAATTTATTAAAGCCATGAAGATTTTTCCCGATTCTTACTATATAAAATTCAAATGGTTTGCAATTTATTGTTAATTATTTCTTTTGAATTGACTTGCAGTAGCGTTTGAATTATTTTAAACGAAATTTGCCTCATCCAAATATTTTTCTAGTGTTTCTTATATTTATTCTCATTCATGTAATTCGAATTTTTTTTTAAAAACTTTTGTCGCTAGCTGATATATTTTCATATACACAAGTGAGATCCAAAAATAACCGAACTTTTTAGTGATAGAAGAAAATAAGCTTGGTAATATGTTTTAAAGCTAATGTATTTATTCAAACTAGGATCCATTTAATTCAGCACAACGTTTTGGACAGTCAACCAATCTATCTAGATTTTTTAAATTTGGTTTTGGGGATATTCTTCAGCAGCTGTGTCGTGGCTGCATGAATGGCTGGAACATCATTGTAAAAATCTCCTTTTACTGCAGTTTTTGAATTCGGGTACTGAAAATAGATTTGCATGCTCGATCACTACCCGCATTCGCTTGATCCACCACCGTGCGACTATTATCTGTTTCCGACCAACTGAAAACCAAAGAATAAGAATTCTAATTGTATCCACCGTGAGTATGTCGAAAAGAAACATGCTGTACATTTTAGTTTTTATGGAGTTATATTTATTCTCCTTCTTTATTTCATTCAAGTTATATATATATATATATATATATATATATATATATATATATATATATATATATATATATATATATATATATATATATATATATATATATATATATATATATATAACTTTTTTTGTGGCTTATTGATTTATTTTCATGAAAACAACTAACTTTTAAACGCATCTCAGACGCACTATTACTTTAATGTGCTTTTAAACATTTTATTTATCTAAACGATTCTTCAACAGTGCATGTTTTAAGAGACAACTATCTGCATCACCCGACTTTGCACGATCTACCTCGAAAATAAAAGTTGCGTCAAGTAACGCGTGTTTAACCATCAAGCTAGAAGAAAAAAAAATCAGTACAATTTTGAGATAGATTGCGGAAAAATAACCAAAAAGGAAACGTTTTAAATTCTCCGATTTCAGGAAAAGCCTCAAAACGAAAGTCAAAATTTTATTTATTCATATTCGAGAAAAAATGGCAACAGATATTTCTTCTCAATGATTTTCTTCACGCTACAAATTTTAATAAAAGCACTGTTACAGAAAGTTGAGATGCAGCACTGAATAATAATTTGAATGGAGGAAAACCTTCAAAAAATAGGGATTTTTTGTCGAAGTCCGTTAATTATTGTCGGAGGATTTTGTTAAATAGCCAAATATAAAGACAGGAAAATTAATAATCTATCGATACCTGTCTCGATGGTCAGTTCATTGGCGCTCGGGAGAAGTAACTTGGACATACATACATAGATACATAGGTACATATATTCTGCTTTTAATTCTATAATATTGGCAAAAAATAATAAATAAATAAAGTTAATGGCATTTTAAAAATTATCTACGTTGCACTCTCGAAAAACTTCTATGATCTACTCAGTTGAGCGAGTAAATTTATTTTCCATAGCTGATATGCCATAATAAAAATTAAAATACATTCCAACTTACAGATCTTAAAAATAGGTCTCTTTCAGTATTTCTGATTTATTTTGATTTATGTGGTACACAGATATGATCCCATTATCCGTTATGATCTAAATATGCAAATAACGTATAACTAATTTGTGTTTTGCCAATTTTTCTTTGTGATGTAAAATTTCAGCATCATAAAATTCAATTAAAAGTGTTAGCTTAAATTAAGAGAGAAGAAAAAAAAGGAAAAAGTTTGAAATACATATTTTGTAAAGTTTGAAACGTCTACAATCAGTGATGACAGTGCCAGAAATTGCTGCGATGCTCAAGGATCATATAAAACTTCTGTTAGATGCTAGGCAACCCCACACTTTTTCTCTTAGTTTTTACAGCTAAAAAAATTGCATCATTTTTCGCGTATAATTATAGAAAAAAACATCTGATACAACAATATGAGATAGTTTCTTTCAAGTATTTCGTATTAGAAAGTAATTGAAGCACAGTTTGAAGGAAGTTACATTTTGAATTTTAACCCTCTTTCTAGCTCAAACCTTCATTTTGAATTTGACTATTTCCAATAGTCTTCCCAAATTGACGTCACAGCCTGTATAACAAAAGCTGGAGGGGGTACATATGTTCCTTTGCACCGCCTTGAGTACACCGCGGTTGTACGTAATAATTTGTGACCTGGTTAATTTTTTCGACTTTCTAATTCAGCAAGCACCCTTTTATTTAGGTATCATCATGGAAGGCGTTACTTATATAAGAAGTTGAGCTATTGACTGTTTAATGTAGCAAGGGGCTGAACGTGTAACTTCCTCATGAATACAAATTACCCGAAGAAAGTACTGAATAATAAGCATCCCTACTGGGCTTATCGCATTTGAATTTCCCCAACATTTTTTAATGTCTAAGTTGTCAACCCTAATGATTGACATTGATAGTCTGGAAATTGTAGACCTTGGAAAAATGGAGTTTTAACTATTTGGTGCCACATGCCAGGTTTCATAAATTTGCCAAAAATCGCTTTCTTGGCCTTGTGATTTTCATAAATATTTGAGTTTGAATTTTGATTACCGGATTATAAGAAATGAATACGTAACTTCGTGCAATAATGTAATAGTAAGAAAAACAACGTTGAAAGCACAAATTTGCAAAACGGTGCCATTTGTGCAAATTTGCTTTTAACGGTCATTTTCTTATTATTCCCGACTCATAGTTTCAGTCATAATGTTTCTACTTCCATCAGTTTATTACTTTTAATTAGAAGGTTCTTAGATTACTTATTGCTTAGATGATACGCTCTTCTCAGCAATTCGCTTTTTGCGACGTGCACCTATTTACGGCCAAGAATATCAAAAAATTTTGACTGTGGTATTTAACTATTTCTCTGAATATCTATATCTCTGAAAATCTATTTATTTCTTTAATTTATTTCTATATTTATCACAATTCTCAAGATTTGTCAATCGATATCGATCTGTATATCTTTGTATCTGGGTAGGTACATTGCACAACTGCCTCTTAGGTACATTGCACAACTGCCAATCCTATTCCCTAACAAAAACGAAAAATATGCAAAAAATCACTCATTTTACTTATTTAGTTAAAACAGCATTAAAAAAAGCTGTCTCTGTGTTCCCCGTAGTATGCAAGAATATAGCGTTTGTTAAACGAAACAAAAAAAAAACCCTACTTTTATTGAATTTAAATTTCACGCGAAATACACTGGTGTAAGAAATTTAGAGAATTTTCAGATTTGGTCAATTACTTTCAGAACTACTGGACCGATTTTAATGAAATTTGGTATGTACATACATTAAAACAATACAAAACAAATAACCATCTAAAATTTAAAATACATAAGAATGATCATAAATAATACTCGTTAGAGTTGGATGGCATGAAACAGCAATTACAAAACTTAAAAAAGGGGGGGGGGGTAGTAGGGTGTACTGTCCCTTCTAACAGAACTATAGGCTTCGTAGTGTGACTCCATACTTGAAATAAAGCAGTTTATGGGATCCTTAAGCGATTATTTCCCCTTGTTCAACCAGGCTATGAAAGGTCCCCGGAGGAGTGTTGTGAGTTGCTATTGCCCTCCTGAGAGCGTTTCAGACATGTTCTACAGGATTGGAGTCTAGAGATCTACTTGGCCAATCCATCGAGTGAATATCCTCCCCTTCCAGAAATTCGTCTACCAGAAGAGCTGTATGTGGTCTTGTGTTAAATCCATTAAAACTAACTCGGGGTTAACAGCGACCCTCAAGAGGGGATCATAGGGCTCCAAGACCACATCCCTATATCTCGCAACTGTCACAGAGCCTCTCTCAAAGATATGGATGGGTGTGCGGCCATCCAACGTGATGCCTGCTCAGACCGTCAAACCTCATTCTCCATAATGGTCGATTTCGCGGATTTTGGAAGGCAAATATCGAGTCCCGATTCAGCTTAACCGACTTTTCTTGTCCTACATTTACATGGATAGAAGAAGGAACCTGCTACCTACCCTCCAATATCGGCGAAATCGACCGTTATAACGGTGGTGGTTTGACGGTCTGGGCAGGTATCATGTTGGATGGCCGCACACCTCTCCATGTCTTTGAGAGAGGCTCTGTGACAATTTCGAGGTATAGGGATGCGGTCTTGGAGCTCTATGCTCGCCTCTTGAAGGGTGCTGTTTGCCCTGAGTTATTTTTAATGGATGTTAACACAAGGCCATATACAGCTCTTCTGGTCGACGAATTTCTGGAAGGGGAGGATATTCATTCGATGGGTTGGCCAAGCAGATCTCTAGACTCTAATCCTGTAGAACAAGTCTGGGACGCTCTCGAGAGGGCAATAGCAACTCGCACCACTCCTCTGGGGACCATCTATAGCCTGAGAACGGTGTTGTTTAACGAGTGGAAATAATTGCTTAAGGATCCCATGAACTGCTTTATTTCAAGTATGTAGTCACACTGCGATACCTATATGCCTGTTAAAAGAGACCATACCCCCTACTAACCCATTTTTTTGTTCAATTTTGCAACCGCTGTTTCATACCATCCGAATGTTATTTATGATCATGCGTGTGTATTTTAAATTTTGGTTGGTTATTTGTTTTGTATTGTTTCAATGTATGCTCGTACCAAATTTCATTAAAATTGTTCCAATAGTTCTGGAGATAATTGACCAAATCTGAAAATTCTCTTAATTTCTTACACCAGTGTAAATATAATATAACGTAAAGAGAGAAAGGGGAGGTTGGAAAGAGAAAGAAATGAAAAAAAAAAAAAAAAATCAAGAAAATGCAAGAGACCACAGTTAGTTTACGAGGGACTGATGTCATCGTCATGTGAAAAATGAAAACCGCGAACTTTTTTCACCAATACGAACAACTCGTGTCGTGTTCTGCATTAAAAAAATTCTTTAAAAAACCTATTGCGTATTTTTGAAAACTTTTTTTATAAAGAGGGCAATTTTTTTCTCTAATTACGCACGTAAATTTTTGAAAAGAGGTTTTTATACTCTTTGCGGGATGAGTTTAGAAAAAAACTCAATCTATGAAAAAATACAATCTAGGTTTTTTTTTTCAAATAATCATAAAAAATACAAAAAAGGGTTCCATCTTCGAAAAAAAAATTTCATCATATTTGAAATTAAATTTCCTACACTTGAGTACAAAGAAAAATATTTTTCTGTCGCACTTGGTTCTGAGTCTGTGGGAGTAAAAAGTGCTAAAAATCACATAAAACATTAAATAACTTTTTTCCTATTAAAATATAAAAAAATGTAGCTCTGAGGTTGCTCACCGTCGGCAAAAATTACATCTGTGTACCAAATTTCACCTTTCTGGGCCAAACTGTATTCTCGAGAAGCACGCCACAAATACACAGACAAACACACACTAACTTCTTATTTTATTATATGTTAAGATTTAGCTTTTTTTTTATTAAAGTTTTATGAATTTAAGAATTTTGGCGACTTAAATTTCTTGTTGAAATTTTAATTTTACTTCTGCTAAATCTTTCGATTCCCATTCTAAAGTTTTGGTATATACAGAATGGTCAGGAAGTAGGCTTACCCCGCCCACCTTTCTTTTCAATATTACATTTGTTACGATTGAATGTATGTTATTTACCTTGAAGTCTTAAGAGTCATAAAAATCGATAGAAACCGTCCATGTCTTAACATACCCAAATTTAGCGCTCTGTGATCACAGACGTTTTGCCGTAAAAATCTCTAAATCCCTAAATCTTCGCAAAACATCTGTGATATCAGTTAACTCAGGTGTATTATGATATGGATGGTGTCCTACCCATGTTTAGGACGCTTAGAACACCTAGATAACTCTGTAATAAGAAACATTTAACCATAACTAATACAATGTTGAAATGCTGAAAATTAAGCGGAAGGGGGTACGCCCGCTTTTGAACCACTATATGCGTGCTAATTTAACTCTGAAGTGAAAATAAGTTTAGCTGATTATTTCTCGGTTTCATATATATCACAGAGAACTCAAATCACTGAAAAACCAATTTCCTTTTATCAATTATTTATGTCTGCCAAAACAATAAATAGCACCTTACGCGCGAACAAGGTTTTTAAGGGTTAACAATAATGGTTTTTATCTGCTCAAGAAGCGTGCAGACTAATTGGATGAATGTTTTAAAATTATAAGCAATCTATTTTCACTGCATTCAAAGCAATTCTATAAGTTAAAGACAAGTACGTGTAAAAGAATATTAACAGCAAATATAAATTTTTATTTTCGAATATTTCAAGGAAAGATTATTGTGAAATTATAGTTTTATTGCTTCTTCGGTTAACGCAATTGAATACCTTGAAGCAATTTTTTCCCTTTCATTAGCATGTGTCGTAAATAAGGTTTAGTGCACTCAAATTTTTCTATTACCAATGAAATTCATCATTTATTTAGCCGTTGCGACAGCTAAATAAACGTCGTTTTGAAGTAAACAAATGCTAATATATTTTGCTGCTCATTATTTAAACAATTATACGAACATGAAGTGAAATTTTTATAACTCTGACTCTGCTAACTTGCCAAACCTTGACGTGGAGTAAATTTTTCATAAAAAGACTTAAAGTAGGTGGGGGGTAAAGTCCCGAGATTTTCAGTTTTTATAACAATATGGTCAATAAAGGACAGATTTTCCATTTTTTTTTTTTCAAATTTAGAGTCATTGCATGGGTTGTTACCTATAATCCATTCAAATTCTAGTTATGTCTGATTAGTAATAACCGAGAAAATATAGTTTAGCGTAAAAACAAAATTACGGGGCTTTGCCCCACAAAATGGGGTAAAACCCCGCAATGCGGATCTTTACCTCACTCAAGATGAATGTGAATAAAAAGGGTGACTGTTTGTTAAAAAAAACACTTGGCAAACCTCCTTAAATCATAGGTTTGTTGTTCTTATTCAGCAGTATCAAAATTAAATATCTCATAAAATTTAAGTTTTTCTTCTTTTTTTTCTTTTTAACTATCACAAAAATAATATTTTCTTCTCCACAAAAGGAGGATCAGTTACTCGGGAAAAATTGACAGCTGCATTATAAAAAAACAGTTTAATTGACTGAGGCTATAATTTAATTGAATATCTAGTACCTAGTGCTCTAGGTAAATAATATCCTCAGTTGAGTTTTCTAAAAAGTTATTGCGTCGTGGATGGAATCCTGTCCTGTTCAGGTTACGACAATGTATTAATAACGTCTTCATTTCCAATGAACGATTCTTCCTGTGTCTCGTTACTCGTTCGAACTCCGTTACTCGTTCATATGACACTCTGCGTTTTGGACAAGGCATACTGAATACTAGAGAAACATCCACCATGGGCAGATAATCATACAATGATTCTAAAATATTTTGGTACTATCTCATCGAACTAGAAGTGCACAATTGAGGCACTGAGAAGCAAAGGGATGATAGTGGAAAAATTAAAAATTTAGAGCCAAATTCGAAGGAATTTATTTGCAACCGAATGGATCCAAGTCGTCTTTAGCGATGAATCCAGATCGAATTTGAGCAAGGATGACATTTTTGTACGCTTATGGAAAACCCGTTGTGAACTCCCAAATAGTCAGTGGCTTAACTTTTCAGCGGCACTCCGCACCCATCACTGGGTGATGTTATGGGGTGCTATCATATACAAAACGTGGTCACTTCTAGTATTGATCCACAGCACCATGACAGAATAAAAGTACATTATTAGTGTCATGCTTCAGTCAAATGTGTTGGCACTATGTGGTGGGGCTCGCAGAAACCTTTTTTTTTCAGGGCGATGCACGGTAACACACGGCAAGTGGGGGGGGGGGGACTTCTTAGGGAACTTCCTTTTCCACATTATCAATTTCTCTGACCTGCGCCTTGCTCTGATTTGTCACAATTTTAGCAGGGAACACTTAAGACGGTAAATTGGACAGCATATAAGTTAGATCGAATTGGTGGCGCGCTTACAATGACTTTGGTACGATATGACGTAGGACATCGTTCGAGACAGCTATGCATCAATGCTCGATTGTATCGCCTGGTACATTTACACTGGAGATGACTCAACAGGATACTTAAACCTCCATTCATTTGAGATTTTTCCAGTAATAAATGATCATTTTGCTGTTACTTTGTAATCACTTTCTAATATCATTGTTACCATCACGTGTTTGAAATTTCGTTTCATTTTATCTACTCCTTCTTGGAGTTGCATATTGTGTGGCCAACAGTGTATTTCTAATAAAAAACGTGTATCTTTTATGCACTTGTTACCCACTTTCTGTTGTATTGCCCTTTCTGACGAGTTGAAATTGAAACAGTCTTCTTTTCTACTTAATAGTTTTATAGCTATTAAATTGCCACCAAAGTGTAGAGACTTCATGAGAGAATATTGGGAAATTATGCCAAATCACATGTTCCAATACCAACACAAACAGGTTAAATTAATTTACGCGAAAGATAAAGCAGAGTACAGCAAATTTCGAACCATCCATTTGCTTATAAAAAAAAAAGCACCATACATCTTACAGTTATGCCACAATCTGTTCGACACAACTTAACTCCTGCTGTCACAAAGTCATACCATTCGACGGAATTAGTCATCTAATTTTTAATTTGTAATTTTTATTCAATAATGTTATAGTTTTTTTTTTCTCAAAGTAATCTTACGTCGTGTAAAATTAGTGTTGGTGTGAAGAGTAATAATAGATTGTCGTTTTCTGAGTATAAAATCCATGTTGAAAATTGCTCAGAAGCAAGCACTTATCGATACTACATTCGAAACAATCAGTGATCACTTACTACAGGAAGAACATTGTAGCTGGGTAGAATAACATAAATAGGCAACACACATAACTTACGCAATGACATATACAAAACAAAAAAGCAGTAAACTGGTGGCTACGCTATAACCAACCAAAAAATCATAATTTATCTCTTATTCACATTGATTTGCGCAAGGTTGTATAGATTATAGATATTGTCAAAAGAAAAATTAGAGTTGTAAACAAGTCTAATGTAACTTGTATTTTTGAATGCTTATGATGAGCAACTTTTAATAATGAAATTGTGCGCCAGGAGAAAAACTAAAAGGGGAATTACCGCTAAAACCCGTTCTTTCGGTTGGGTTGCTCTTGCCCCTGAATGAAGGTCAAAAGATACATTTTTATTTGTGTTACATTAAGTCAAGTATGCGCAATTTGAGATCGGGCTAAATAAATATTGAATCAAATTATTTTCCGTTCGTTTTCACTGATGTTTTTGCCTGTAGGGAAGGGAAAATGTTGCTCTTAATTTTTAAAGGAGTAGAATTGTTGATTTATTTTGTTTATTCATTTATTTTTTTATTATTATAACTACTATAATGTTATCATTGCTATTTTCTTCCGGGGAAGTCATTAACTATTGAACAGCAGATGAGCTTTTAAAATCAGATTTATTTTTCATTTTCTTTAGTCAATACACAACTTGCCTTTTTAGGTGCTTCGCTTGAAGATAAGGGTTAGCAAACATGCTATTTAAGCTGTAATAAAGGAGTGAAATTAATTCCTAATTTTTAAACTAGGAAAATGGAAACAAAACAAATGAAAGTGAAATTATTTTATCATACTTGTAAAACAACCTTATCTCAGCAGCGATAGGGTAAATTGACAAAAGAGTCTCTTAATACGACATAGGAGTTTTTCCAAACTATTATTTTCATTTACTTATTTCTTTTTTTTTAAATAACAGCAAACAAATTCCGCTTTATGTGGAAAATATTAACAAACTTCCTTTTTACTTCCTTCTATATCTAATATATAGAAGAAAATATTGGATTCGTGCAAATTTTCGAATTTCGAATTTTGACGGATTCGAACGTTTTGAGGTGTGCTGAGTCCATTTCGACTATTTTTGGAAAATGTCTGTCTGTCTGTGTGTGTGTGTGTATGTGTGTGTGTATGTGTGTCACGTCTGTGTGTGACCAGTTTTTTGTGGCCGCTCTACAGCAAAAACTACCGCATGAAATCGAACGAAATTTGGTACACATATGTTCCCTATGTGAACTTGTGCCATTGGTTTTTTGGCGCGAATTCCTCCAAGGGGGGTGGAGTAATGGGACGTTTCTTAAGTTACGCGTGCTTGCTATTCCTCAGGAAGTAGCTGGCGGAATCAAACAAAATTTGGTCCATATGTATGTCCCCAAATTTTTTCCAGCTGACTTCTGTTGCTGTTGAGTTATACTCGCGGGGTTTATCTTCTAGGTCGCGGTTTTAGTCATCACGAAATACGAAATTACGATGGGCGATATTTTTGTCCCCTACGTTACATAAAATTGATGGCATCATCAATCTGGAATTCTGAAAAATTACGAACAATTCATTTTAATCTTCCCCTATTTACCTTAAAATAATTAATTGAAATACCCAGTATGTGTCATGGTTGTTAGTAAACAATGAACTGAACGTCATGGATGTAAAATAGAAAAGAAAAAAAAAATACTCAAACAATGCTGTACTTAGGCGGCATAAGAAAGAGTGAACAGTAGCAATTAACATTATTACAAAAATAAACATGCTACGACTTGTAGCACGTCAATTAGATATGGTATTTTTTCACATAGAAATACAATGCGACTAATGGAGGAGAAATAATGACATGAAATAAAGAATGACAAATTAGTCTGGGGCAGAATACCAAGATAATTTTTCTCTAAACCATCCTTTGAACAAAAGGCAATCTAAATTTAAGAGTTTGTCTTTTATCTTATTTTGATAACTATTATTGGTCAATAAATACTATTTAACAGTGTGAAGTTAAAAAATTCAAAAAGAAAAAATTAGATTACTTTACTAGTGGTACCCGCATGGCTTTGCCCGTAATAGAAAAATTGAAAGGTCTTTTGGTTCGCCTGTATATTTACAAATAATGTATGGTGAATTTTCTCGCCAATTGGCTTCTACCTATGTTACGGTTCCACGTTATAATACTTTCGTATCTCGCCAATTGGCTTGTGCCCACGTTATGATAATTTCGTAATTTACTTGTCCATCTCATGATATTTTTAATACTACTAATAACCAAAAAAAAAAAAGAAAGCTTTCTTTCCTTTTCGCCTTCGATTTCTTTCTCCCCCTTGTTGTGTGAGCTTAAACTAAAAATAAAAAATATTACTTTGACAAAAATTCGGTTTTCTTTTTTAATCGCTCATGAGTGTCGTTAAAAAGGAATTCCCATTATTGTGGCCCGATTGTAGATAGTTTGTGTTTAGTCGGAAAAATACCTTGCTAAATGCGCAGGACATTGACTAGATTTTCAGAACCGTCATAAAATTCTTTTTAGAAAATGTTATTTTTTATTGGAGCGAATAGAAAACTGTAATGGATGAGAAAATGCTTCGTTTTGGGCTTGGATGATAACAAATATTCCTTTTGTGTAATAATCTATCATTGATGGGAAAGTTCTAGAGTTGGGAAATTCATTAGTATTGTTTGCCTCCGAAGTGAAAGGACGAACCGATGGATTTTATTTTGGATGCATTATATATGAATCTTGCATTTTTTATTAAGTTTGATTATTATTAAAATATTATTATATTTAGTTTGGCAAAAATTGAAATATGGCAAAAATATTTCATTTCAGCGTAAGAAATGAAAAGACTTATGGTTGTTGTTCATTTCTTTAAAAATGTTTAGTAATTCACTAATCGTCCATTGTTCTTAGCAAAGAATATGTATAGCGAAGGCAGCCGTAGAAGTTGAAGATTGATTATTTCTTGCATAGAAGTATTATTTCAGCCTCTGCAGGGGTTCCCAAACTTCTCCGGTTCGCGGCACCCTTTGAAGAATTGGAAGGGTACCGTAATAAAATCACTGCATCTTAGATTAGTTTTATCATACACATACTGTTTTTATCATGGATACTTCGCGGCACCCTAGGGTGCCGCGGCATCCAGTTTGTGAGAACTCCTGTTTTAAAGAATTCCGTGAAAATTTTGGACGAGTGATGTATGAAGAATTGAAATAATAATAATAATATTAGATGACAGTACTAATAATGATACATAATACCAAAAATGCTTTAAAAAATGCTTACCAAAAAAAAAGTAAAATAAATCCAAATATTAAATTAAAACATTTTATTTGTAAAAAAAAATATTTTCTAGATAAACTACCAGAAGATAATTCCGGTGCGTTCCTGCACCCAATTCAATCCAATATTCACACCAATGCACTCTGCACAGGACTGTTAATGGGGGGTGAGGATGCAATGGACGCAGTCCCCTGAAATGCATATTTTTTATAGTAAAAACTGTAATGTAAATTAGTTTTCAACCACCTTTTCTTTTGGTGAATCCCCCAGCCACTAAGGGGAGTTCTTCCAAGTATTTTGTTTCAACTACAGCAGAGATTTCTTAAATTGTCTTCTGCGGAACCCCAGGCTTCCACGGAGTTCTCTCAGTGGTTCTATGAGACTTGCATGTTTTCTTTTCACACATTTCAAAGTTGTTCTTTATAAAATCGATGAAACAAATGCATTTTCAAAATTAAAAATAAATTTACGTTTACTGTAGTATATCAATCTGAGCGGTATAACCCATAAGGGTTAGTAACAATAGGAATAATTTTATTTGTTGCCTAAAATAATGCAAACTTTAGACTGTCAAAAATAGCCTGAAACTGTGCCTTTAACTCTAGAGATTTCATATTTTTTCCCCCGAAACACCTCCTTCTCACCTAAAGTTTCCAAACATAGCCTAAAATTGCGTTTTAAAAACTTCTCTTTCGAAAAATTTCCGAAAAAAGCTTTTAATCCCCCAATATCACCAAAGATATTTTAATAGTATTTTTCAATATTGAAAAAAAAAAAAAAATTGGGAGTAAAAACCAAACCCCTTTTTCTACAACATTGCCAAATATTGCCTAAAATTACGATTTTTTACGTCAATTTCATATATTCTGCTCTTGATACTAGCCACTTTCCATGTATCTATGGCAGCAGTTAAAACGACAATTTCAACATTTAACGAGTGAGTGTCAATTTAAGGAGCAGTACTGGTCAAGGGCGTCTGAATGTTCTAACTTTGTCAGATGTTCACATAGTAACATTTATAGATAACTAAAAAATTGTTGAAAAATTAAAAGACATTTTAATTTTTAAGACTTAAAAACTTTTTCTGTGTAAATTTAAGTGAATTATTATTACTTTTGTAGACAAATATTTCTATTAATAATTGAGAAAACATTTTAATCATATAAGTCATTCATTAATTCTGAGGTAGTTCGTCCTTTTTTAAAAATACTCAGAGTTACAAATAAAAGTGTATTGGTATCTTTCAATAACAAATAATAACTAGTAGTTATCAATACTTAGCATGATCGTTAATGAAATCTATTTAATTAGAGATTTAATGACAAATAGTTACTGTGATAGTCAGCTTAAGGTAAGAACCTGGGGCACCTCTGAAACGGAATCCTGGCTACGCCACTAAAAACTGGTGATGAAAAACCAGGGGTTCCACGAAAAAAGTGAGCATTTAAAAGGGTTCTACTTATAAAAGAAATTAAGAAACTCTGAATTAAAGCACTGCATACACAATGCAGTTTATAACTTCCAAGTTAGACTACTTATTATTTTTGAAATTATATTAGCCCCGTAATAAAGCAGCATAGATGCCTGAAATAGTCGGAAATTTTCTCAGAGGGTCTACCTGCAAGGAAGGTTCGTTTTATAGATTCCATCCTGGGGGAAATTTGTAATCATTCAAACTGGAAGCTCCTGCATTCCAAATCGTAATTCAGCGCTGGTTCAGTGTCCTGTTGTGCAAGACAATCCAATCGAGATATAGCAACCAAACGAAACCTCGGGGAAATAAGAGGGTACACTGGGGAATTTTCCGACAGGTTGTTAAACTTCTCATTTCGATGAAATCGAGAGTGCCAGTGGAAAGTTCACTGTAATTTGAGTTCAGCCGCTGATAGCACCATGACGAAATCCCTGCAATGACCTTCGGACTACGATTTGCTTGGGTTTTTATTCCCTAATTTCCTAGGTCATTTAATTTCATCACGACAGCAGTGGTTTTCTTTGTGGCTTTCTGTTTTCGTTGAGCGGATGTTTATATGAAAAAAAATAATGTTTTTAGTTCTTTCAATTCAAACTGATGAAGTTTTTTACCCGCAGCTTCCATTTCGGGTTGACCTATTAATGAATTATGAAGAAAACAATTATTATGACCTTGAAAGGAAACAAAGCCAATGTTTTTTCTCATAAACGTTTCACATTTCATGATTCTTATTTACTATTTTTCAATCTACGTCGTTATTCCAAAGTTTATATCTCATCCCGACAAGGAAAGTGCCTCAATTAAAAAACAGCTTTGGAGAAAATCTAGGTTGTACGCAAAAATTTTTTTAAAAATTACAAAACGCAGAAAAACATTTATAATGTGAAGATGTTTATTGGTTAGTTTCTGTTGTCTGAATTAATAATGCATACTAAATGTCAGAATTTTTTTCTTTTAAATTATGAAATTTTAATGATATGTTACTATTGGTTACATCGTTTTTCCGCCACCACGCTCCAGTCATGTGAGTTAACTTTGTACGAGTTTTTTGGCAAGAAAGAGCGTTAAATTTAAGCTTTCAATAAATAACTAGTACAAAAGTTTTTCCCAAATTTTGAGTTGTATCACTTTTCTTGCCGGGGTGCGATATGTCATTGGAATGAAATATTTTTACCTTCTTTGTAGAATGAAAATTCGCTTTTTTTATTTGGATGGTTCATTGGTATACGGCTTTACCGATTTAATAATTTAGAGACATTTCGAGGTTTCAGCATATTTACCTAATGATTATTTTCTCGTACTCTCATACTATAATTACATTTTCAGCAGATAATTGCTTGATGATGATCGAAAACTGATTGTAACATTTTGAACAGCATTCTTTTCTTCTTTCACTCCATGCTACATTTCCTATCACTTCAAAAACCTTTAATTTCGCTTCTTTTCTTTTCTTCTTCTTATTTTTTTAATGTTTTTCATTTGTTTAAAGGTTTCCCAAAAGATTTATAGAAGTGTTTAAGAATGATAGTATGCATGCAGAGGATCGAGGAACAATGTCTATAACGGGCTCTACAGCCAAATTTCTCTCCAAGTGCTGAAAATGAGTAAGTAATTCAAAATAATGTTGAAATTTCTATTAATAAATGAACTAAAATGTGTGTTTGTTAGTGGTTCACAGATTGGGGGGGGGGGGACCGTAGAGCCTAGCGCTAGCAAACTTGGCGCAGCTTCTCTTCTCTTTATTTTTGAGGGGGGGGGGGGCAGGAAATATGCATTTCTGATCAGTGTTTTCAAAATTCTATTTCTTTCGTTCACTATACAAATTTTCGGAAACGCATAGATTTTATTAGAAATAGTAATTTAAGCGGGTAATGCAAAAAAAAAAAAAAAATCTTGCTTAAGAAATCACAAACGTACATATGTGTGATTTTTTAAGCAAAATATTTGTTTATTACCTATAAAAAGTATTACTCCTTGACAAAATATATGAGCTGTCAAGAGCGATACAAATTGGCAGCAATTTCATGGAATTGTCCAATACATAATTTTTCCAAAGGTTAAAATTATTATTTCTCAACAAATGAGATAAGTTTCCGTTACGTTGGAATCTTAGCGTTTAAAACCTACAACTTGTTTTGTCATTGCTTTATTAATAGAGCAAAAAATATTGACTAATTCATCTAACAAATTACAAGCGATTAACTTTAGCTCTCCCACACTTAACCCATGCAAAAGAATTACATTTTAAGTAACAAAATTCATTAATAAAAAAAAAGACTGCGTCAGGACTATCTTTGTAGGAAATTCAAAGGTTCAAAATTGTGTCTACTCATGTTAAATCAAAATTTCTATAATAAAATATTGAAATATTAGAATCTGATTGTCCCGCACGTGATGGTGGAATACATTTCTTTCAATTTCTAAAAATGCAACGTAGTTCTGGAATAAAGTATTTTTTTCCTATAATCATTTTGTGGTGCATGAATTTTTCAATCCAATCTTCAGCAGCACCTGTTTCCCCCGCTGCTCCCCGGACATTTTCCGCAAGCGGGCCAGCCGACGCGAGAGACAAAACCACTTTCCCCGCAACGAAGGGGTGCACGTGGCAGCCACACGAGACCGCGCCGGGATTGAGGGCGACCCCCGGCGGGAACTGCCTGCTCTTGGGCAACCACGAACGCATGGATGCCCTTTGGGCAATAACTCGCAAAATTTTAACGACTCCGGCATGAGAGTCAGATAATGGCGTTGGCGTTATGATGGCCGGAAGGCAATAATAAGTTTTTAGCCTATTGTTATTAATTGGAGACACTATTTATAACCCCCGGCTGGAAATGATTAGCTGCGGAAGTTGGTTTCTCTGTGCTATTTACGTTCTTTGTTTTTCGCGAGCAATATGCGAAGTTAATTATGTCGTTCGAACGATTCTTGAAATGTATTTGAATATCTCATTTTTTTATGGAAAAGGATGTTAGCTTTTAAAATTCTTCACATTTGAAAATAAAGAAAGTGAAAGTAATTAGACATTAGACTGTGGTTGTAGCATCCCCTGTAGTTTATTGGAATTGCGCTAAAATAAGACTTTTAATTAGCAATCGACTGTAAGTGTGACACTTAGTGACAAAGGGGAGAGGGGGATCAAATTTGTTGAAGAGTGTGGCATCATTTGCGGACAGCCTTAACGTCTTTCGGGCAACATTCAGAGTGGTTTTCTAAAGTTATAACATTATTACTAGAGAAACCCAGAAACAATTTTCAGAAAAAATGAAGCAAAACATGCAATTCAGTACTTTCGTCTCAACTCATTTTAATTCAAGCAACAACAGCCAAAAAAAAAAGTTTTCTTGTTTGCGTGATTTTTTTTTTTTTAAATATAATTCCGATGTATGTATCAGTCTTACTTTGATATGCAGTATCTTTCTGAAGAATCAAAAACACATATTGGTCACCATGACAAGGAAATTTATTCAAATCGAAAAGGTCAAGCACTGTTTCATTGTTGTTTACTTCGTGTTTTCTCTTTTTTATCAAACAAAATTAGGGAACGAGGTTTTTTTTCCCTTCTCTGCGTTTTATGCGTATATTTTGTAGTGGAAGAAACCTTAGAAACACATAAGCAAGGAAAACTTGTATGATTAAATCTGGCATGTTTCCCCGATGGATTAATATTTTATTCGGGGAGCAACCCTTCGGCCTTGTGCGATTCGAACTTGAAAATGTGTTAACCCAAACGTAATGGTGAACCATTCATTTGGCTATTATAGTTGCTGGCACAAATTTTAATTGATCATTTGTAAATGCACTCGAAAAAAAATCGACTAAATAAGTAGGACTTGTCAGAATAAAACGAAATTTTGCACACACGATGGCAACATTGTTTTTAGAAAGTGAATATAAAATGAAAGTAAAATGATTATTTATTACTGGAAAACTCCCAAATGAATGGAGGTTTAAGTACCCTGTTGAGTCACCTCTATTGTAAATGTACGAGGCTATCCCATTTACTGTCTCAAGTGATCCCAGATGTGCTCGATTTGAAACAAATCAGAGCATTGCGCAGGATGGAGAAGTTGATAATCTGGAAGATGCAGTCTCTTGAGAACTCTTCCTTTGCGTGACCGAGTTCTTGTTAAAAAATGACTCCTGTTAGCCCCGCCATCAGTGCCAATACATGTGATTGAAGCATGACACAAACGTACAATTAGGCTGCCTTACTGCTGTGAATCAATATTAGGAGTGACCATGTTTGGTTTACGATAGCACCTCATAACGCCGCTCCAGCTGTGAGTGCGGTGTGTCGCTAAAAAGTGTAGCCTTTTTTAGGAGCATTCACACTGTCACCTCCACTTGGAATAGTGTCAAGTTCACCGAGATTTGTTTGCAACCGAATGGATCCAGATTATCTTTGGCGGCGAATCCAAATCGTAGAGTGCTAACATATACGAAACATGGTCACTCCTAAAAATGATCCACACACTATGACAGCATAACGGTAAGTGCAATGCTTCAGGCACATGTGTTGCCACTCATGGTGGGACTCGCAGGAGCAATATGAATCACTTTCTTACATCAATGTTGCAATTACGTAAGAAAAATTTTGTTTCATTCTGTCAACTCCTTCTTGGTGTGACGATTTTTTTTTTTTTTTTTGGTGTAAAAAAGCGTATATTTCATGTTGCAAATTATTTTTGAATGATTTTAAACAAACACGTTAAGCTGACTTACTTGAATTGTATGTTAGCATAAAACGGAGTCATTAGTATACAAATGATGTATTTTTTACAGATGTATTATGATGAAGGTCTGTCATTTCTTCGCTACCATATCTGCATCCCTTTTGCTCTGAAATATTGAACGAAATTACCTTTTTTTAAATTCAGCTGATAATTTGGATGTTTTTCCTTAGTTTCTTGTGCTTCGAATTAAAAACTCCATAGTTTTACCTTTTGGAAGAATGCTAACGATTACGAGGAAATCAAGTTAATGAGTACAAATTTAAAGTATGCATACATATCATTCACGTATTTTGACAGTTATTAGGATGAATCCAGCTCTTTCATAGTTTAAAAATGTTCAGTTTTATTACGCCAAATAATAGTCATATTAGTTGCTGTTAAATATTTTCTTAAATTATTGAATACTCGCATGCATGGTTCCATTGCATATAATAAGTATTTTTATTATTATTATTATTATTACAGTAGTACCTCCTTTAAGGGACACCTCCTTTAAGGGACACCTCTATTTAAGGGACACTTTTTCTGGTCCCAGTCCCTTTGAATAGGCACCTCCATGTATTTACCTTTCATTAAGGGACACTCTATTTAAGGGACAGTCACAGAGAAAAATTACAAAAAAATAGTATGCATAAATGCATTAGAAATATATGGAAATTATTGGAATTCAAGGTTAACTTTTTGTCCAAAAGCTAGCCGTTAAAAGTTTGTCTTTACATTAACATGCAAATAAAGAAATATGTGTTCTAAATTTTTACTGAGACTAACATTCATGCTTTTCTCTTTCATCAATTTCTTTATATGGGCTCACCTCGACAGATAATGTGTCGCCTTGACAAGCTTGCTATAGAAAACTTGAAATGTGATCACACTTTTTTTTTTTTTGCATTTCAAAATACATGACATCAAAAAAAAAAAAAAAAACATGTAATGGATTAATAAAAAAACTGCAATTAATGAAAATCAATTACAAAACTTTGATGCAACAAAATGTTTGATAAAATTTTAATTTTTTTTCCAGTTTGAATAATTCAGAATTTTATTCAGCATATATGATACATTTTCAGTATTTAATCTTAAATGCTATTATTTTGCGTTCATTATGAAATTATTGCGAGTTAAGTACACAGCATGTATCAATTCATCTACCTCCGAAGAAGGGACACCTCTATTTAAGGGACAAGTTGTCCGGCCCCCTAGGTGTCCCTTATTGAGAGGTTCTACTGTATTATTATTGACATTGACGTATTCAGGGGCGGATACAAACTATCATTTTAGGGGGGAGTGTCACATGCTGAAGAATCCCCCCTCCCCCATTAACGAACCTACGGTATTAGGTGCGAAACATTACTGAAACTGCTTGGTTATCAGAGGAAAAAAAAATCGGCCAGGAATAAAACACCTAATAAAGCATTGGCGTTACAAATTAATTTCATAAGCAATGAAAAGAGAAGTTGTATTCCAAATATTTATTTTCAAAAATAAAGAATTGAAAAGACGACTAAAATCGTTTACATTTTATTCACAAAGTGTTTGAACGAAATATGGACGGATACTATTGTCGACGGTTTGGGGGGGGGGAGGTCATGACCTCCACGACTTTCCCCTTGTATCCATCACTGGACGTATTTATTGCCTATCAACTAAAATTGACATTTTGACGTTGAAAGGATTTGCAAAATAACGTCTGTAAAGAACATTAGTAAAATGAAACCTGTGAAATGAATTTTAAGAACAGGAAAACTTGCTCAAATTTCATATAAGGGTCATTCGTATAATACATATAACATATTTACTCATCGTCCAATTCAATGTGCACTATGCTTATTTCTTTCTTTCTTGACCATTAAGTAATAGGATTAAAACTAAAATAAGAAATAACAACGTTATAAAGCACAAAATAGAGATTACTGTATGTGTTTCGACGTTCCATGTAATGCCGAAGCACGTGTCTGCAGTAATTCGCAATTTATGCTTCCTGACGTTGTTATTTCTTATTTTAACTTTTATGCACAAGGGTTTAATTTTACCTTGGATTAAAATTAGTTATCAATATTTAGTTCTATGGGATATGATAGCAGTGAAATAATTACTAAATCTAAATATTGTAAAAGCATTTATTTTTGCAAGACTTGACTTTTTTCCGTTGTTTCCAGCCAGTTACAATGCTGAAATTTAAGCCTCTCAAAGAATGTTTCTGGCCCTGAAATAATTATAAAACAGGCAGAAAACTTTCACAGTCAAAATTTAATGATTTACACTTTGATAGTACCCTAACTTGAGACATTTTGCCGAATTTAGTTTTGAGGGCTGATACACCTGTTGGTATTTCACTAATAAGAAACAAATGGTGTTACAGAATAAATGAATAGTTATTTTATGAGGTTATATGAGTTGAACTTTGATGTATCAGCTTTATTGGTTATTTTTATGATTTTGAAAATTTCGAAAAAATATACTGTATTCCGGTATTACACCCCGTTTAAAAAATGCCGAATAGCGGTATTGCATTTTTGGTCCGGTATTGCAATCCCTAATGCTAAATAATAAAATGCAGCCTATTCACTTGCAATATTTTACCAGTTAAGAACCAATTAAAAATTATATCATGTTGTTCTTCAACACCGTCAAATATGTGCACAAGCCAAGTAGCGTGAATCGTTTTCATGCATTATATAGCCTCAGAATCTGCGCTAAAAATGCTGCTATTATTAATTACTTTTCAATGTTCAAAAATCTTCAATAAGTCTTCGCGTGCTACAGCTAATACTTCAACGTATCCATAGAGTATAAAGAAATTGAATAGAGAGGCCCCGCTATACCAAGAAATTGAAGTCGGAAGTTGCACCGCTGTATCCCAAGATCCTTAGTTTCATGCTAAATACCTTGAAATACATTTGGATTCAAAACATTCCATTACTGAATCTCAATTGGTAGTTAATTTTAACTTAGATATTGTTGCAAGTTCATGAAGCACGTTTTTGAAAGTGCATTGCAACATAAATTAAAATGTAAACCAATCCGCCAGCAACTTTATTTGGTTGCTTTCATAACCTCGCCCACAATTGCACCGCTGTATTCCATAATTCTGGTTTCAATTTAATCTCCTTTTTACCATAGACGGGACATCTCTATGTATATTTCTTTACGCTATAAACGTGCCACACGTGGTACTCGTGCCGCGGGTCAGCCATCCCTGCTCTAAGCAGTTGTTTCTCTTCATATTAAAAAAAAAAGTAAGGTCAAAGAAGATTTTGAAAGGAAGTCTGTGGCGGGCCTGATTCCAGACCCCATAGCACCTACAGCCTTGAAATTTTGTACAAAATTACTTCGAGTCATGGTGGTTCGCACCTAGGGTTTTGTTTTTTAAAATTCGAATTAGTATTGTAATTAATTTTTTAAGCTCAAATTTCGCGTAAATTGTCTATTATTGCCTATTAAAGGGTAGAAAAATTACTTGCACATGTTATAATAATATATCGTTGGAAAGGATAGAATTTTCTGTGTTTTACGCAATTTGTTTTTTAGGCTTAGCTAAAATTTAGGCACTACTTTCTTCATTGAATCTATCAGTAAAAAGCGAAGGAATTGTCCCACAGTTTTCTTTTTTGACATCACTGTAAAAAGCGGCTTTTTTTACTTTAGATCAAACTCGACCTATGGTCCTAAAACTTAGCTTCTATCTGCAAAGGAAAAAAGGTACAAGCAGTTAAAAATTGGTTCGAATAATCTCATCTCCATTAAAATTATTGATGTTTTATTCGGTTTTGCCATAGTTACGTCTTTTCGATCCGCTTATTTCTTCTTTCTTATTCACAAACTTTAAAGGTTTCGATTTTAACGGAAAATCTGAGACTCAACTCAATTCAAGCTCTGAGCTAAAAAGCAAAATATATTAATAGAGACCCCGAAATGAAAGTGACTTTTCAAACGTACAAAACTGCAGTTTTGCAATGCTCAGGAGCCCTTTATCCCTTACGACTCTACCGGTTGGTACAAGTTATTTTGAAACCCAGGGAAGGGGTGCTTTTTGTTCCAAAGGGAGCTCACAATGTGTTTTTAATCTGTTTCTTTGTAATTTAAATCTTTGCGAATCAAACAAGATTGCAAAGCAATCTTCGGGGATAGGTGAGTGTTAGCGAGCAGGGGATAGAGCCTCCTAGTAAAGTAAAAAGAAGCAATGATTTAGAAGTAAAGATTAAATTATTTAAGCAGATATTGAATCTGCATTAGTACATTATAAGGCAGTGAATTTTAACGCAAAGGTTTTAAAGAGAAGCATTATAGACTAATGATTGTACGCTAAAATCAACACAAACGGAGAAGTAGAGCGAGAGAAAACAAATCTCTTAGTTAATGCGCATTTGACCTGAACGGATTTAGCTGTTTGGTCTCCGTCCGATTGTTGTTGGAAGCAATATTTTTAAATGTTCCTTTTTCCACCTTGAATGAAACTTAAATTTTGAATTAAGAACACTTAATAATCGGCATATAAGGTAAAGTATTTATTTTTTTAAATAATCTAATTGAATCAATTTGATACTTACGGATTACGAAAATCATTTACCTGAACCAATCACAAAATGAAGGTCAAAATCGAAAATGTCGATAAAACTAATGAACTTTTCAGCTTGTTGTATGAGCACAATAATACTGGAGAGTAACAAATGATGTATTAAAGAACCTACGTTGCTTTAATGTAGTTTGTCCAACAGGTTTTAAGGTCTCTGTGAGGTTGTACCGTGTTGTTACGGAAGCTATTTTTAATGGAAGGATGCGTAGCCGGAGTGAACTTAAACATAAAAGAAGAAGAAAAAAGTTCCACCGGCTACTTTCGCCGCACATGTGTAAGAGTGAATGTTATCATTTTTCTCAATGAATAAATAATAATAATAATAATAATAACAATTAAAAGAATTCTGTTACGCTCCTAACCAGGGGCACCCCGATGGGAGGCTGCGGGAAGTCACTGTGACCTCCCAAAAACTTCCTTATTCGGTAAATTTTGTCTGACGGTTCGGCAAAATTATCATCATTCGGCAAACTTTGTTGGACGATTCGGTGAAATCATCATCATTCGGCAAAATTTGCAGTTCTGTTCGGCAAATTGTTCCGCCCTCCCAAAAATTTAACTTCGGGGCACCTCCGCTCCTAACAGAATGACCCCCATGACCCCCTTCTGGATCCGTGCCTGCAAGGATTGTTAGCTCCCCCCCCCCCCCTTCCGGAAGATGAATTCTGACCACGCTAAAGGCTTTCGTTTTTGGTCTTGACTTTCGTGACCAAATTTAAAACAAACGAAGATATTGCTATGAGTCAGGTTCAGGTATGAGTATAAACTTAGTCCTTTTTAAAACCAGACTTTCAAAATTATCCACATTGTTGAAGCCCTTTTGGGGTGATCGCGAATTTATACCTTCTCCAAAATTCACAATCGCCAAAGTGAACTTTACACATAAGAATCGATAGCGAAAATGGACCATTTAATAAAAGTGTTCGGCCTTTACTCGCATCAAAATAATCTCCTTAAACGTATTTTATCAAGTCACTTTTATGTACTTGACTAAATCGCGGATACGTTGTAAAATAGAAACATGAGGCGTTTTAAAAGTCGAAAAAAAAAAAAAAAAAAAACTTAAGCAGAACCGTAAAAGTTCTGCCAAGTTCTTGATAATTAGTAGTTACATTTATAAGTAAAATTGTTTTCACTTTCAAGTTCCAAAACCTACATTTTTAAAAATACTATAAATTTTTGAAAATGAAAGTATGCTTATTCGTCCATTTACTATAGACACAATACGTTTTTCTTTTTTCCTTTTTTTTTTATAACTTTCAATTACGTTTATAATCAATTGGTTACACATGCCTTGATTGCATCAATGCCTTTCTCAAGAAGAAAAAAAAAAAAAAAAAAAAACACGCTCACACATACACACAATTAATTACTTCCATATTAAAAAATGCTTCTTTGACCCATTTCCAACATTCAGGTTTCTAGAGCTTCCGATATAAGATTTACAGACTGAAAGAGAAATTCTTTTTACACAAAATATTTATCTTCCTTTCATGTTTTCCTATCAATCGAGTCTAACACGTCTTCATTTTGCAATTGCTTTTTCTAAGTCAAGGTGATATTGGCGATATTTTATACTGTGAGTTTGTACTTTCGATATTTAAATAAGTACTAATGTATAAAAGTTCCATCGCAAATAAATAAATAATCAAAAAATGAAGTGTTCGGTCTTTCGTGAGCTATAAAAATTTGTACTTAAGTTCTTTCGCTATTGGTATGTGAGAAGACGGTTTGATTCAATTCTTGTTTAGTGTTGGACAAAACTTGGAGTTACGTATCAAAAAAGAGTTCGCATGGGTTTTCCTGCCATTTGTGGGTTTTCCTTGGAATTTGTGGGGTTTTTATGGGTTACTGTATGAATTGTTGTGTGTGAGACCACAAAACAGCTGATATATATTTGTTCTACTTTCGAAATAGCAAGCTTGTTAATAAGATTGCAACAGAAAGCTATAGTGTGAAAAGACCATTTTTAAAGAAGATGTTTACACTTTTTGTCTAGGAACACAAAAAAATTAAAATTCTACTGCAGGGATCGAAAATTACTTGAAGGAAGCTTTTTCAAAATAAAAAAACAATAAAAATCATATTAATTTTTTTGAGCAATCACGATTGCTTATTGCTTTCATTTCACTGTTTTTGGCGTGCTATCATTTTATTTCCCCACCGCCACCCTCCTCACCATCACCGGCTCCTCACAATGCTGCTCCTATAGCGAAAGCCGTCTCCAGGTCACATCCATGTTCTACACACACACGCGCATACATAACAACTACACACACACACACACACGCACACATACACCCACATACACCTACACAAACATACAGACACCTACACATACACACAACTACCCACACATTCATGCCTGTACAGACACAAACACATATGCCTATGCACGCATACATATACCCCACCCCCCCACACACACATTCATACACGCAACTACCCACACACTTATGCCAGCACACAGCCACAGACACACATGCCTACACACACATACCCCCTACACACAAACACACATACCCCCACACACAAACACACACGCCTACATACACACATACTCGTGATTGCGAAAAACATAATTTGAATTCAAGATGTCAAAATTCAAATCATTTTTTTTTTTTGCTTTGACTCGAAAGTAAGGAGAAAAAACTACATTTAAACTGAAATTCCGTATGCATCTTTCCAGGCCACTTGAGTCCTGGTCTGCATTCCGGAAGCTAAAGTTTTTCCATTCAAAAAGAAGTTTATTTTTATAACCCTCCATATCCAATTCCTTGAATTTATATTGTGTATATTAAACAACGATTATTGTTTGGTCATTTTAAGTAATATGTTCATTCAGCAGTAAGAAGCGCATTACAATTTCATGTATGATATGTTTGTTGAATATTTTATTAAGTGAGAAACGGTCTTTGAAAGACAAAGAGTAATAGTTAGTAAAGAGTAATAGGAGTAGTAAAGCATTTGCGCACTTCCTACAAGTCAAAAACATATTTAAATTACACTTAAAAATCTTCAATACTTTCTGTTCAGTATGCAAAACGTTTTGGTATTAATGCAAGATTAGAATGATAGCAAGAAGCTACAAAAGATGCAGAGGAGCAATTTTTTTTCCATCTTAAGCAATTTCTTTAGCTTTTCATGAAAAGTAAGATACATTAGTCTAGTAACGTCGTCACCAGTAACAAACAAGGATCCAGTATCAAACAGTATTAAGTTTGGATTTAAATAATAAGCCTTTTATCGGATAGAATAATGTCGCTGCGACCCATGAATTCGGTGCAACCATCCAGTGTTTATCAAAGTGAATTTTATAAGCCAGTTGGTATTTACAAGGCAGTGGTGGAAGATTATGAACGAGACAACACGAGGTCAGTTGTTGTTCCATGTTCATTTTATTTTAATAAGGCTTTAGTTCTAAAAATAAAGAACTGTTGCACATTCTGAAGAGAAAAAGGGAATTATGTCTATTGCTCATTTTTCTTCATCCTGTCGGTGTCTGGGTATCATCAGATCGGTGTTTGATCTCTATCTGATTTTTCGGTTATCTGTTTTTTTTTTTTTTTTTTTTTTGAGCATAAACAAGTAAGTAAAATTAACTAATTCAGAGGATGCAGAAGCAGTCAAATGTTAGAGAAAAATAGTTAAGAAGTCTAAAAACATAAAAATAAAAAAAGGCTTAGAAAAGTGAGTTAACCTGAGAGCGATGCTTTAAGCATGTCTGCGACTGGTGCCGTTAACCTACTACTTCGTAAGTAATGATGTGCAATAATATCAAAAGGAAGTGAAGTTATGTTTCTGACATTGTGATGTATTCAACATGGAACCACTGAACAAAGCAATATGGATGGAGTGACATCTATTATATTGAATTTAGAGAAACAATATGGCGGAAAGAAACCTGCGTGTTATCTAAGATTTCAATTCAAAGTTAAATTTTAATCTTTTTCTGTTTTAATTTAGTTATTGTGAAATGTTATGTTTTTTGTAGTTGCTTATTTTTTTTAAAGTCGGTTTTAAATATCTGTACCTCAGAGTCAGACTGACGTAAATCCAAAAATTATGATATCCGTTTATTAGTGCAATTCTGTTTCGCATCGGGTCACATGAGCGTAATTTAAAAAAAAATCCTTTGTAACAATGTTCCAGTGTTAAAAGAACGCGAACCCAATCATTTGTATGCACCAAGAGATCATTTTTCAGCTCTGCTGTAAAGTAGCGAAGTCAGTCTGGCTCTGAGGCACAGATACATTACGCGGAAAAACAAACGGCTTGCAGAAGTGGAAAAAAACACAAACAGTAAAAGAAAACAATTCAAAATTCAAACACAGAAGGAAATCCAGAAAAAAAGTGGCACTTTTTAAGAGCAGGTCCTTAACGAGCGGAAAAAAACAGAACACCAAGAAACGCTTTGAATTTCCTTGAAAGTAGTTCTAGCACTCGCATCTTGCTTATAGTTCACAAGAATAAATTCTACACGTCCATCAGCATTAACTAAAGCATTTAGTTGGATGTTGCAGCAACTTGTTGCAATTTTGAAGCCAAATGAATAACTTGCAATATTTCTATATCCAGTTAATACTTGATTTACCTACAACCAGTCGGAAATGCTGAGTTCAAGCGATGTAAAATATTTTGCCCTAAACAGTTTTCACTGGGCAATATGCTTCCAATGATATACCAGAGTAGGCATCGTTGCGTAAACCGTTTGAATGCAAGAAAAGTAACTTTCTCATGCATAGTTTTAACATTTTGCATCGTTTTACTAAAGATATTTTGAGTTGTCAAGCTTATCGGAAACTTGAATTGTGCAAGAATTAAAGTTATAACAAGAACAACATTTATTAAAACACTAGAAAATCTCCAGTCAAGGTATGGCGGGTAAAAATTGCTTGTACATTTGAACGAAGCATTTGCCTGTTTGGTGATATTTTGATAAATGAAATTTTATCCCTAACTCCAGTAGATGAACCCTAAACTGCAGCAGATAACGTTCATTGTTGATCCTTTTTAGGTTTCTTCATTCTCCTAAAATGACAGTCTTACCAGTAAAACAGTTAATTTACCGGATCCAGTTCAGCCTTGTCAAAATTAAGCATTTCCCTGTATGTTAAACATTGACGAAAATAGTTTCATTGTTGATGACGTCAGCGTTACTCGATCAGTATATATATATATATATATATATATATATATATATATATATATATATATATATATATATATATATATATATATATATATATATATATATATATATATATCAGTGTAAGGCCCCTATTATATATATGAGGATACTAAACACCTCTAAAGTTACACGCACGTGCAAGCTTACCAGCTACCATACTAACCGGCAGTTTTATCTATCGAGAACGCTGTTGCCACAAAAAGTTCACATAAGAAAAAAGCCTAAATACTTGATGAAATAGAATAAATTAACACAAACACAAATTATACCTAGCGGGGACAACCACCAACACAGAGATATTTCTTAAAATTAAATTCTTTAAATCTTGTTCGAACAAATGTTTTTGTACTTAAAATGGGGCATCAATAAAGGAAAAAAAACTTCCGATACTTTACTAAGAGAAAGGTTTCTTCTCGGGCTATTAGACGAAGTAGCAGAATTCTATTTTTTTTTCCGTTTAGAAATTGTAGATATTTATAATCAAGTATTCGTATCACATTGATTTCAATTTGAATTGATTGTGCTAAATATACGTTTAAGTGATACCAAATTTTTCTAGTTGCAGTTTTAGATGTAATGATTAATAACACATTCTGTTCTGAAATGAAAAAGAGAGAATCCGGGTGTCAAGCTTTCTTTGCAAGTGTTCTTGCAGTTATTTAGAAAAAATTGAATTTAGTATTCATCACACATTCACGGTAGCGTAATATTTTTTGCCGCTGACATTAATACTATATGGAGGTAACTGAACTCCGAGAATCTTACGAACAATGTAAGAGCTTGAACTATTTTATATTCAAAATGCTTCGCAAAAACATAAAAATGTTCAATTATTTAAAATATATTTACTTTACTTGATATTATTTTTAGTATTTTCATAAATTCAGTTTCTCACCAAAAAAATACCATACATTTAAATGAAAAAAAGGAGATAACGTTCTATGAATATCAAAGTCTGATTTTTGTTACCAATAACTTTATCGATTATAAAAGTCGAAACAAATTTTTGATGTCAGTATTCAATTATTACATAGGGGTAAGTGGTATACCTCGGACATCTGTGTACCTTGGACTTAGGCTGATTATAGTCATCCTATTAAAATAGTTGAATAATAACATGTGTAGTTAAAGTATTTCCCACTATAGGTCTCAGTGCATACCTTTGTGTTTTGTTGAAAGCTCATCCGATTAAAGTATTATTGAAAAAAAGAAATCCACCATTTAAAAGAAAGTTTTTCCAGATACTTTCTGTACTTTTATTACGAAACATATATTGTTTATTCTGAAATGAAGGGCATACATTATAGTCATGTTCTAGCTATAACACCATGGGCTTGAAACAAAATTGGACCTAACAGTAACATAATGGTCATCTGCTTTGTTTTTTATAACCAAGTGGTGTACCTGGAATCCATTACAAGTGAACTGGTCCAAAGTACACACTTCTGCATAGCTATTACAACACCTAAAATTTTACTGGGTGATGGTTAATTGGGGGATGGTTTAACTGGGTTTTACTTTATGATGTTACTGGTGTGTCAACATCTGGAGCTAGTAGGTACTTCTTTGCCAAGCATTGTCACTCCAGAAGAAATAAGGCCATATCCAAAGGCACTACCAAGAAAACAATTCCATAGGAGAAGATCTAAAAGAAAATCTTGTATTTTGACCGATACACCCGAGAAAGAGCGTCTTGAAATAGAAAAGTCTAAAAGGACAATGAAAAAATAAAGCAAACTAAGACAGTAAAACCCCTACCAAGCCAGCTAAGAGAAAACTTTATTATTCCTCAGAGTCTGAACTTGAGAATATTGAAGATTTATCTGAGGAATTCGATATTTCAGAGGAAGATTTTAATGAGCTAGAAGATCTAGAGATAACGTCAATATTCAGATTGGTGTTTTTGTATTGGTGAAATTCGCTGGCAAGAAAACCATTAAATATTTTCTTGCAGTGATTATTTCTATTGCTGACGATGGGATATGAAGTTTAATATCTGAAAAAATATTCAAACTGTTAGAAGTTCACAAGAGAAGATCCTACCATTTATGAAGTTGACAAAAAGGATATCATATTCAAGCTACCACACCCCAATACTATCTGGTGGATCTGAAAGACAGCTCGAGAAGTTAACATTTGGAATAAATTTATCCAATTACAATCTTGGTTAGAAATAAGAGTAGCTTAAAAAAAAGTCTTAAGTATCGTTTTCAGAAGCTGGAGCATCGTCATTTTATTAAAAAAGGTACACCACCGGTGGTGTACCTTGGTATTAATTGCATTCTTCTGGTTTTTTTTTTTTTTTTTTTCCTAAATGTAAATGAAATAAGCTAAATAAATTTTTAAGATAATTATATGTTGTGTAAAAAATCATAAAGTTCTAACTAAAGGTATTTGTATTTAGATTCGGCAAATAATTATGGGATTAAAAATTGAAAAGTGAAAATAGGTCTGATGCCCCGCACCTTTTCTTACTTTAGTACTTAATAATTAAATGCTAACGTTTTAAAAAAAAACCTTTTTTACATTATTCGTTGATTTGTATGAGAAATCATACTTGAATAATCATTTATACATGCATATAGATTTTAAAACACCATCACTTTTGTCTATCAGCTGGTTCGAAATTTAATGTTTTCAAACACTGAACTTGTTACTGCCATGTAATCATACTTCAGCATTAACCAAACATTCAACATTTTTTAAATCTTCACTTTTTTACTTTAATGTGTTAAAAACTTTCTATGTAGCTCAGGATTTGATTGCTTATAGAACTGGGATACATTTCTTTGCTTTCTGTGCGATGTAAAACTTAAGGCCAACTTCTCTTCTGTTTGCCATTTAAAGAGTTGTCCATAATTTTTGCATTGCCCAGAAAGTCAAGAAAATTTCCCATGCTCTATTTTGGTACTTTCGTAGTTTATAAGCGTAAATTTAGGGGCAAGTCTAATTCGGTTGATGGCACACTAATATTTGATTAAAAGTGTCCCCGGGATCCAAATATGAAATGTGACCTTTGTTTATGAAAAAAGCAAATTTATTCACCGAGTCATGAAAATGGCGAGAAAACCAGATTTACCACGGACACGAACTACTTATAAAGTAGCGTGGGAGTAAGAAGAGAAGATGATAAAATTGACTAACAAATATTGTAATTAATACATATGGGTTTCTACTTTTTAGTTCACGGAAAGTAGTACAAATAAAATTGTGTGAGTAATCACTTTTGAGAAAGTTTTTCGTTGAGTAAAGCCGGAGACGTGTAAAACAATAATATTTAATTTTTTCAATAGGGCCTATTGAAAAAAATGTAAAATGTTGCTATTGTTTAGTAGGCTATAAAAAGCATAACCGTGAAAAAAGGTTCATGGCAAGTGGTTTACGTTTAACAGTATTAGAATATCCTTCCTTCCTCACCCGTCAAAATAGGGACATCAAAGGAAGACGGAAAGCTGTTAAAGTTTCGGTTGTGCACTAGTAGATGCTAATGTCAATAGAAATGAAGGATATCAATATCATGACAGAGAGACTACGGACACTCAACAGTGCGTGTTAGTGACTCGTTAACCTCGTTAACCTTAGTCAAGGAGGTGTTAGTGACTCGTTAACATAACCGATCAAAACTGAATTTTTTGTTAGAACTTCCATATATATGAATGAGAACTGGACATCAGGAGTTACCCATACGTCAGCCCCACTGTTTGTTTGTAAAAAGTTGCATCAAAAGCAAAAGTGCTGTGGTCGAGGAAAAATTTAGTTATATTGATAAGATCGCTAACTTCAAAATCAATGAAATGATTATCATGAAGACTTTCTGTTCCAGGACAATTTATTGCTCCTTTTACAAGAACTAGCGAAGAAGAATACGATATGATAAGACGATTATTCGGTTTGAACTGATGGTAAATAATGACAATTGCTCGGGATTTTTTTTTACAGAATGAGCATTGATACCAAGAAAGGGATATAAACCTAGAAGAAATATTTTACTCGAATACATAGGAAGCGGTGCCAATGTTTGAAACAGTAGGCCACAGAGGGACACCAGCCTTATGATACACAAAAGCGACTCAGTTTGAAAAAGAAATAAATGAATACATGAAGTAGTTTTTAAGAAGTTTATTAATCTTTAATAACGGAGTCGATGAGTTAAACGAGCCAACGATCACTAAATAACGAAACTTCGCTTTGTTTTTCTAATTTTGGTGCATTTTAAAATATTTTGTGCTTTAAATAAATCTGAGACACACCGTGCAAAACGTGAGCTAGGAGCATCGTGGATGAAGTGAAGAATAGGACAACCAGAAAATAACTCTTTCATTCAAAATAATTTATATTCAAATTCAACAGCAAAGGTGGAGAGTTTTTTTTTAAAATCAAAATACGATGTTTTTTTTTCTTTCTTTGCACTTTGATTGTAATTTGCATTTGTACTTCATTTCATAAATTAACGTTCAATGTCTTCGTTTGAGGACAGTGAACGAGGACAGTGAAAGAATGGGGAATAATACTTTTCTGGGATTTTATATATATATATATATATATATATATATATATATATATTGCTAAAATGTTTTTCAGGATCTCTTACATTACCAGTAAAATGAAATAAAAGCAAGTTTTCAAGGCTTATCTCCATCAGGGGTGTTTCAAATAAAGAGCCAGACTGGGAAGCTAAGGGTGTAATTTTGAGGGACTCTACGGTAAAGGAGGTGGGTAATACAGCTGGGAGTGTAAAGCGTAAGGTGACTAGGTGTTGTTTATCAGGGTGGCGAATGAAAGACGTTAATAAGATTGCGCAAAAGAAGGGAGTGTTAAATAAGGAGGCTATGGTTACTTTATGAGTTGGAACAAATGATGTAGGCCACAGTAATAATGAGGAGTTTTCAAAGGAATGGAGGTCCCTGTTGGACAAAGTAACTAACTGATCGATCAATGTCCAAGTGGTTGGTTTGCTTCCTAGGTATGGAGTGCATAGGAGCTGGCTAAATCAACGTGCTAGGTGTATGAACCTGCTACTTTAGTCAATTTGTGAAAAGCGCAGTATCAGGTTCATTGATGTGTGGAGTGTTTGTAAACGTGATTAGATAGCTACACTGTAAAAAATCTCGGAAAACTCTCTGAATATATAAAAAAAGCTTTCCGTAATAAACAGATTCGTACGCCCACAGCAGTTTTCTGCTCTTATCAAATACCTTTCCCGTTTAACAAAAAAGTAAGAGTCGACGCCTGCGCAGCTCACACGGCAATTTTATAGTCCAGCACCAAATCCAAACTGAAACTCATGAAATCACGCAATGAAAACAAGTGCTGACTCATGTGCGAAGTAACACTCATCAAGGGGTTTAGTAGAAGTTTTGTTCCTCGCATGAATTCACTGAAGATAATTTTATAGTCTTATATTTTTTTGCTAATGTATCGTCATGAGATTGAATTTGAAGCTATGTCACTTATTTTTCAGTACGAAGTGCAACTTCTCGACGCATGCTCGCGGAAGGGATACAAACTGAAATTAAAAACCAAATAACTGCCGAGAGGACGCCATGTAAATTTGTTGCGTCGCATAACTTGTGTAGGTAATTTACTTTTTTCTTGGATACTTTTGTTCTTTCTACCAAATGGGTAATTTTTGTAGGCAGAATTTTATTCTGTCATAAAAATCACCTTTTTGGTGACCAAAGCCTGCAAAAGACCACCACCGACGAATAGATAAGTCGCTTTGCAACTCTATTACTTTAAAGTGATTTAGTTCATATAAATCTCGTTAAAAAAAAAAAAAAATTCCTCAGTATCATTTTTTCGTTGTGAACTATTGCAATTTGAAAATATTTTACATTGCATAGAACACATATTTAAAGTGCAAGTGTGTCTAGTTTTATTCTGAAAAATTTATGAATTGAAGATTATAAAAAACTTTAAATAAGTGTTATTGTGTACTTTGTTTTTATGTGTCAATCTCAGTTAATTTTTGGCTGAACATTTATGTATCAAGCGATATGAATTAAATGTTATAATATGCAAATTGTCAGGTTTGATAGTTCGTCTTTAAGGTTGCATGTTTTCATTCTCTTGTAAACAGTGTAACTAGATTGTATGAAGTAAAAAAGAAAACTATCTCTTGTAATTAGGAACATAGTGCTTCAGTATTATCTAAATGACGATATCTCTTTAAATATTTGCATTAGCGAAACGCTTTAAATTAGTTAAATGTGTATTAATTTCTTTAATAAATAGATTCATATATGTATTTAAAAGTGTCTTCATTTTTTCGTTTTACGAGCCTCAATTTTACCAAAAGCAAAAAAAAAAAAAACACTTAATAAAATAATTTTGTATTTTTACACCATATTAAAGTATTTGACTTATAATTTATATGATACTTTGATTTATAATGAATATGATACTTTGATTTAAATACATTATACATGAAATATTATTTATCTCAGCAGAGCTTCATTAGTACGATTTATTTAAGTTGCAATGTACCTGCCCTTAAGGGAAAAAAGCTGCAAATATAACAAACAAGAATTATTTCTCAATAATATATTTTTGTATATATATATGAAATACATAAGCAATGAATAGCAATGAGAAAAAGAAAATTAAAAGTAGCAATTATTAGAATAAAGTTGAAAGGTTGAATTCGGAGCTCATCAGCCATGGAAGATTCGATAAATATGGTCAAAAGACCAAAAGATATTAAACTACTAAATAGAGAGTGTTTAAGCTCTAATATATGCATTACATTGGGCCAAACGCACCATATGCTAAACTATATGCAATAAACAAGAGCTTAAACCTAAAATTAAAAGTAGGGTGTTTTTACCTCGGCTAAATTAAGAAACAAGTCCCTATAATTTGTCTTCCTCAGGACAGTACCTACTGCATGCATACTAGTTTAATGTAGGACAGTCAGGAGGAATGAGTCAGTGGCAAAAATGGAACAGCTGCATTTACATGCCAAAATAAAAAGTAATAATATTTCATGTCATTGTTTTAAAAGTGATCATTTTTAAAAAAACTATGTTATTAATATACAATGTACATATGGGGATAAGACGAGGGGCGTTCGGCACGCAGACTGTGCCATTGACATTTTCAGGGGGTTGCTTTTTTAATGGGGGGGGGCGCTTTATAGCATTTTATGGGTGCACAATCACTCTTATGGTGGGGGGGGGATTCTCGTATATATGAAATGGAATAATCATGTAATAGAGTTCAATGTTTCAATAAATAAAATATGTATTGCATTTTGCGCACACTGTGAAAATAAAATCAGTAACCTATTTTGAATAAGTATTTATATTTGTGATGAGCTGGAAAAGGGCAAGAACAGACGAATCAACCCGAATGGTTCCAGCAGGGGGACTTGGTGTCATATTTAAATTCATCAATTTCTGTGTTGGTACTTTTCGGTATACTTTGTTCGTCAGAGAAATTGACTTGAGGTGAAAGAATTCCGGAACGCGAAGGGTAGGTAAGTCCTGTCAAATTTTATCCGAAGATAAAAGCTATCAAGTTTGATACAAGATATGTTTTTAAGTTCTGCATTAAAAATACAACATTTTGATAGTTTTGTATTGAAAATATTGAGAGAAAAACTGAAGTTTAATATTGTTTAACAAACAATCCCCACTTTTCAGAAGGTACCCCCCCCCCCTCCAATTCCCCGACGATTTTGTTATTAGGAATGAAACTACTAGATTATTTCATAATTTTTCAAAAATTTATAACTGTGCATATGGTATGCTGTTAACCATGCTATTTGTCATGAGAAATTAAAAAAAAAAAAAAAAATCCACGAATGATTCTAAAGTTGCTTGTATTATTGCTCTTAGATATGAAAGAATTGAAACTGATATGGTATGCAATGCTAAAATAAAGAATTACATTTTAGAAAAAATCACGGAAAAAGGATTCCGAAATTCTCGGAAACGTTTTTAAAAATTGTTTGGAAAATTCCGAAATACTCGGAAACGTTTTCGAAACTTTCATGAACCACAGCTGCACAGAATACTCAGAAACATTTCTGAAAATTACGGAAAGAGGATTCCGAAATACTCAGAAACGTTTCTGAAAATTACAGAAAGAGGATTCCGAAATACTCAGACACGTTTCTGGACATTACAGAAAGAGGATTCCGAAATACTCAGAAACGTTTCTGAAACTTTCATGAACCACAGCTGCACGATATACTCAGAAACGTGTCCGGATTTTTTTTACAGTGTAGGGATGGCCTGTATCTGAGCTCTCCAGGGGTCAAAAGGGTTAGTGGTTTAATTTTAGGGTCTTCGGAGTCAAAAAACTAAGTTTGAATAGGGGACATGGATCAAGCATCATGTATCGGGTGGGTGTTAATTATTTGGATATTACTAGAAATGGAAAGAGTCTCTAATAAGAGTTGTAATTTTAACAGCTGTGATTTAAAAAGTTTTAGGGTATTAAATAAAAGCAATATGGGTATGCTTAAAGTTTTCTATACTAATGCTCGCAGTATTAGGAACAAGATGGAAGTATTAAAAAGCATCATTATAGATGAGAAGTTGGATGTTATTGGAATTTTGGAGACATGGGCTACAGAATTTGGTACAGATTCATTATGTATTGCTGGGTATAATTTGTTTGGACAAGATAGAGTGGGCAAAAGAAGTGGTGGGGTTTTATTTTATGTTAGAGACACGTTCATTTGCAATGAATTGGTCATAAATGATAAACCTACTGATATTGATATGGTTTGGCTGGAATTGATGAGCAATAAGGGCAAAAAATTGTAATTTGGAATCATTTATAGGCCACCTAATTTGAGCCATGGACAAGATGAACAGATGTATTAGTGACATGTCCAGTAAGGGATCCGTCACAATGATGGGGAATTTCAATGTTTCGAGTATTGGTTGGAATAATTTTTACCCCGGAAATGGCAGAGAAAAGGAATTTTTAACAGTAATTGGTAACTGTTTCTTATATCAAGTTGTAAACTCAGGGAACTCGAGAGGGTGCGATTTTGGATCTAGTTTTCTGTGATGTAGGAAGTTCTGTTCAGGGGTTGTGTGTAGGGGAACATGTTGGCGATAGTGATCGTAACAATATTAGGTTCTGGAATAAATTTGAAGCGTACAAAGATGAAAGTTTCAGGTTTGTGCCCAATTTCAGAAACACTGATTTTGTCGCATTAGGCAGAGTTTAAAAGAGGTATTTTCGTCGGGATTGGAAAATAGCAACGTAGATCTGCAGTGGATGGAATTTAAGGAAAAACTAGCAAAAACGGTTGGAAATTATGTTCCATTTAGGAGAAAAGGAGTTAGTCTTAAATATTGGCCCATGTGGTTCTCCAGGGAGATAATAAAAGCTCTAAACTAAAAGCAAGCTGCTTTTCATCAGTTTAGAGAAACCGGTCAGAGTGCTAATGCTAATTATGGGAAAGCTCGAAGTAGTCGAATTGGGCCATTGGTTGATGAGCATGGAAATTTCATTCAAAACAATAGGGATATTGCAAATGTGATTAACAACTTTTTTCCCAGTGTGTTTAACGATAACTGTATCTCAACAGTTGATACTAACAAGACGCAAACTATTATACAGCTAGAGGATTTTGTATTTTCCAGAGAGGAGGTTCTATTTCATTTGAAAAAAATTAAAGCAACTAAAGTTCCAGGACCAGATAATGTGTATCCAAAAGTTTTAGCTGAATGTGCAGAGGAATGAGTGGATGTAATTTTAAATATTTCAACGCTTCTTATAACTCCGGGACAGTGCTAGAGGACTGGAAGCTGGCTAATATTACGCCGCTCTTCAAGAAAAGAGGCCTAAAGGTAAAGCAGGGAATTATAGACCTTTAAGTCTGACATCAGTGGTTAGTGAAATTTTTGAAACTTTCATCAAAATTAAGATTATGAATTTCTTAGAGACTAATAGTCTGTTGACTAGTTTGCAGTATGGTTTAAGGAAAGGTAAATCGTGTGCTACTAATTTATTGCATTTTTATGACAAGGTTACCTTGACTTTAGATAACAAAAAGTGTGTGGGTGTTCTTTATATTGACTTTCAAAAAGCTTTTGATAAGGTACCGCACGTTGCTCTTCTCAGCAAACTAGCTAATATAGGAATAGGAGGAAAAACCTTACTTTGGGTTAGGAATTAGCTGTCTGGAAGGAAACAAAGAGTAGTTGTGAGAGGAAACCATTCTAAATGGAGTGATGTTTTAAGTGGGGTTCTTCAGGGATCAGTTTTAGAGCCTCTTCTCTTTATTATTTTTATGAATGACATTGATAAAAATATTCCTGGAAACATTAATTGTTTTGCTGATGATGTAAAAGTTATGGGGATTGTAGAGAATGATTAACATGTAAAGCAGCTTAAAGAGAATTTAGATCATATTACTAAGTGGACGGATAGGTAGGGTATGGCAGTTAATGTAGAGAAATATCAAGTGCTACATGTAGGTCATGGAAATAAGCGTAGAAGTTATTATTTACAGGGTTCAGTCATTAGTCAGACAGAAAACGTTATTGATCTGGAAATCTTAAACAAATCAGGATTTCAAGTTTAGTCAACAGTGCAGCATTGCAAGTAACAAAGTCAACAGAATGATTGGGTTTATCAATAGATCTATTTCAAACAAATCGAAGAAGGTTCTTCTGCCGTTATATAGGAGTTTAGTAAGACTTCATCTGGAGTATGCTGTTCAGTTTTGGTCCCCTTATCTTAGGAAAGATGTTTCTGTGTTGGAAAGGATTCAAAGAAGGATTACTTGACTAGTAAGAGGACTTTCAGATTTAGAATATGATAACAGACTTAATAGACTTAATATGTATATCCTGGAGCAAAAGAGGGTCAGAAGGGACATGATTCAGTTGTTTAAATTTATCAAAATGAAAGGTGTTAACGCATTAAATTTTTGCACGGAAAGCAGGACGAGGGGACATTGTTTCAAGCTATTCAAATCTCAGGCTAACCTGGAAATTAGGAAAAATTACACTTTTAGTAGGGTCGTGGGCACTTGAAACAGCTTACCGGAAGTGGTGGTAATGAGCAAGGGGGTGGATAGCTTTAAGAGGGCCATTGATCTTCATTGGGGACTTATAAACTGACTAGGATCAGCGTGGTTGGGCCCAGAGCCTGTTGCTGGTCGTCACATTTGTATTTGTATTTATTTCCTGCCTACTAAGTAGCAACGCGTCCGCCATTTTGGTACTGAACGATGCTGTCCTCCTATGTTTGCTACGGTGAAGTAGCGTGCTTTGCTTCTTTATTGTGATTTCTTATTAACTCCATGTTCATCCACATTCAAGGAGCAAAACAAGTTACTTTATTATAGCAAACATAAGAAAAAAGCGGAATTTAGTCTCAAGTTGGCGGACATGTCGCTAAATAAACTACTATCTAGTGCTTTACTGTCTACAAGTAAAGACGTTAAGCCTAAATTGAATCACTCTTTGTTCAAAAGGCGTAAGTCAACACTGTTCGTAAATAGACTTACGCCCTTTTAACAAAAAACTATTCGACTAGTTATGATGAATTTCGATAGTTTCAACATTGCAAAATTTCACTTGAATACGATTTTGTAAGGAAAACCCCTTGATAGGTTTAAAAAGTTTACTTAAAATACAACGTCAGAAAGATGTTTTTCAAGGTCATAAGCTTGAAGACAAGATTCGAAATTTCCGATGCTTCATTTGCGCAATTGTATCTAAATAAGGAATGCCTTCTCTCTCTTTTCACCTCTGACGTCTGAAATGAAAAGCAAGATCTAATTTGAACCGATTTTGACGCGAGTAGAAGTCACCTATGCACCCATTTTGTATGCACTTTCCTTCTTCAGATTGACAGCTGTCAATCGAAGCTGAGGAGAGTTCAAGGCCGAAGACACATGCAGATCGAAGACAGAGATCCGGATCTAAAATATGACGTCTAATGGATGATAGCAACTTGTTAGGTTGTCACTGAAAGTGAACGTAAAACAAATCTTTGATTCAAATTTGACAGAATATTAACTTGAACGGAATGTGCTGCGCACAATTTGGGAGTTTCCGTTCCTTTGTAACGAACTCATAGATTGATACCCACTTCAATCACGGTCGGTGAAGACGATCATTTGGTTTCAGAAAAAAAAAGTGAAACAGGTGTAAGATTAGTTTAAGAAACAATTTTTTACCTACGTTGAGAAACTTTTACGCACTAGACTTGCGGCCTGTCATAAGAAGACACCTGTAACTCACATTTATGTTTCATTATTTTGTCTGTTACAGAGAGAAAAAAAAGAAAAGGGAAAGAAAGATTGCGTCGGTTGCCTGAAATTTGTAAGCTAAGTGTAAATTCAAAGCAGAATGGTATTATATTTTCTTCCAAACAATTTTCATCAATGCTCTCATACAAGGAAACCTTTGTAAGTTGACCACCTGCGGTGCATTACTTTAGTGGTCAACTTAAACAAGTGGTCAACTTACAGAGGTTGATTTATATGATAATGGCTAATTCCGTGCCTGAAAAAAAGCGGTCACCTTAGACAGGTGATCAATTTACTAGGGTGGTCAACTTTGCAGGTTTTAGTGCACGACACTTCTTTTCAACGAGATGAGAAGAAAATTTGATTGAGCCTTACACAAACTTTTACGTTGGTTGACACGCATGATACTTTGGCTTATGTTTACCAAATATGGGGCAGTGAGAAGCATAGGGATGTAAGTGGGCATTTTCAAGTTTTGAGTAAAACGCGTTTAAAGATAACGTCCTGGGTAGGCTTTCATGGAAAATTTTTTCAAAACCATGCTGTGTCAGCACCTACAAGGGCTACAATAACTATCTCTTGCCCCAAAACAGAGGAGAGGTTCACCTACCATTTGTACTGGTTATCTCCAAATTTTTAATTTTGTCACTTACATCCCTTTGCTTCTCACTGCCTCATATTATGTTTATCCATTATGTGTATCATTTAAATTATTATCAATATAAACTACTGCAAACCAGATTATAATCCCTCGTAAGAAATCCGGTGAAGAGCAACTAATCAGCATATTAAATGGGCAAAAGAAAAATCTTATTTTGGGTTCCATTATGGTTTTTTGAAACTAACAAGCCCAAACAAGGGTGAAACTGCGGTGTGTGGACGGATGTATTTCCTTTTTATTTATTTATTTTTTTTTTAATTTATTTATTATGATTATTTTTATTATTTATTTTATATATTTATTTATTTATTTAATTTATTTATTTGTTTATTTTTTTAAGTTTTAATTTGGTAGTTCCTTTATTTACAAAGCTTATGGTATTTGCTTTAAATTTTGAGTGCTGACACACAATCACATTTGACTTAAACATGTTGAATACTCTGGTTTTTGCTTCGTTTATTTGTTTGTTAGATGCCACGCCTCAAGCACAATTTGGCGTTTTGCTGAGATTGAGCAGTTATGCAGCAATCATTAGCATCACCATCAATCATCGGTTTAGGACATTTCTTGGGATTTTCTCAGCAGCTAGCAAAACGAATTATGTACATTGAGCTAAAATAAAAATGTATTTCTTACAATAATTATTTTTTTTTATTTTATTGCATGGGTAGCATGTTGTATAGTGCGTAATAATGATACAAAACATATTATCCTCGTATTAGGTGCTTAAATTTAATGTTTGGGCCATGCGGATTGTAGACCGAAAAATACGAGTGAAAAGAAAATTTGTTACTCGAGAAAAGAAAAAAAAAATATATTAAAAATCCATCAATTAGTGTGATTGCGGTACGCTAATAGACAGCAAATGCTGGATCGAGCCGATCGCCTGGCCGCTTCCGCACACATGTGCGTTAGTCATCGCACTGAAACTGAATCAGGATTCATTGCTGAAGAACATGAACTTCCTCTCGGTTACTTTCCAACTGTGGCGAGTTTGAAAAAAATACAATCGACACTGCCTTGATGAGGACAGTCTTAGATACCATATTCTGCATGAGAACTGTATGCCAGCGCCATCCATTCGTCGCCCAATGATTTCCCTTGATACTAGCGGATGTCTGGAAACTGGTAAACAATGTAGAATACATGCTAGAGATGCTGTTTGTGTGTAAGAGGCCGCGGTTACGACAATACAACCCTCGCACTCATTTGTGTTCCTGAGACATTCTCATCCTCCGTGAAGGTAACCTTTACTATCCGTGATCCATTGTCACTAACAACGTGCAATTACCATCTCGTTCAGAGCGAAGTGATAACCGATTCACCTGTTTGACCAACCAAATTCTCTGGGGCCTACTATACGATCCCTCTCAAAGTTCGATAACTTCTTACTGCCGTAGGGTGCATTCTCCAGTCCTAATTACGTTCATCCAAGTCGAAAGATTTGTTCAATAGGTCTACGGCACATGGAACCGTGCTTTTCAACTCTCCCGGCTGCGCATCTTATCTACTCATAGCACGCTCACCCTTGTCTCATTGGCGTCAAAATTTAGTAAATCATTTGCATATACCTTACCAGACTACATTCCTGGCGAGTTTTGTGCCTATTTGGACTCAATTTCTTCTGGGTGCAACACATTTTTTGTGACTCAATGTCTTTTGAATTACTTTTGTTTACATACTGAGATCCACACTTAAGTGAGTTGCTAGTAACAATGTTTCAAAAGCATTCGTTAAGTAGTCGCAAATATAAGTATATACATTCAACTTCATTGTTGTAAATGGTAATTTTGGGGTATAAATATTTATCCCCGCGTGCACAGTGAAAACAGACATAAAAGTGAAAGAATTCAAGGTGACAAGATGCTAATTTTTGTGCAAGTTAATACCGAACGCACGATACTGAATTTGATAAGTATACCGGAATTTCTGACATGGGAAATAATAAAAGTTGCAGCAAGTTCATTTGATCAGCTGTAAATTTAAGCTCTGTTATACATAAACTATGATGACCGTGAGATTTGCAGTTTTTCCAGTGAAAATGAAAGTAGAAATACGAAGGGAAACGTAAAATGGAGGTACATCACCAGCTGATTTTATGTGACGGTTTTCAACGGAAGCAATGTAAAGTAACAATGGAGATAGAACGCGTTCTAAGATTATTTTTTGATTGCAAGGGTGAAAGCGATTTTGTCTATAACCGTTTGGCGACAGCAACACTTAAACTTTCAGGCGAGCTCGCAAACTAAGTTAAACACGTACTTTAACTTCACCACGATGAGGCAAGAAAGATGCCAAACATACCCCTCCCCCTTATTTGACTGTACGTTGACAGACAGTTTCAGCCTTGCAGATGAAGGAACACGCACTCTAGTGTTTATATAACCTCTATGGCAGGCAACACAAATACGCATTCAATAAGAAACCGTATCGCATGTGTTCTAATTATTAGAGACGCTGTCTTTCACCCAAGCAGCAAAAGATTGATCCCGAGCATAGAAGGACCCTACCTATCTATACGGCAAACCTAAAGCTTTGCGCTGAAAGATAGGGAGGTATTAGAGAAAAGAACAATGTCGTGGTCAAGTAAAGGGCCGTAGATGCAATTTGGCATTTTTCTGCATTATTGTCATTTATTGTACGTTAGCTTTATTGCACGAGCTTACTAATTTGGCTTCTGCTGAAAGAAAATCAAGAAAAAAGCGTTCACTTCCAAAATTTCTCTATTGTTAGTATTGATCCAAACCGCGTTTCTTCAAACATCTCAAAAACTCATTTCTGTTGATAGTTCCGTCTAACTGTCCCGGCATTGCAAATCCCGTGTATGTTCTACTTTCACACGCATGTGCGCTGGTCATCGCACTGAAATTGAATCAGGATTCAGCGCTGCAGATCATGAGCTTCCACTTGGTTACATTCCAGCTTGGCGCGAGTTTGGCAAAAATACAGTCGAACCTGCCCTAACGAGGTCAGATTTAGGCATCATATTGAACGTTGAAGCTGAATCGGTGTGTGGACGGGTTCCACATTTCTCGTGAGGTTTGAATAGGTCAAACATGCTTATTCAAACTTCTTGACATTGATTGAAGTTTCTGCTTAGCATGTCTGTTTTGCTTTTGATCAGTCAAATCAGCAACTATCTTCTGGTTGTGGTTAGCTAACCGTGGTTTTATGTCTAATAAAGTCCCATGCATGTTCGATGCGCGAAGCTCTGATGCTCTCTTAGCACAGACTACATGTTGACGTTTGGTAGAGCACGTAAATGGACAGGAGTAGTGTGGGATCTGGGAACGTGTTACCTTGCTGTAAAATGAGTCATCGAATGGTACGGTAATAAAGAATGATAGAATTTGTCAGGATTGAATATCGCCAGAATCATACTACATTATTCTCCTCACTCTTTTTGAAGCATCAAAGTAACTATAAAAATCTTACATCTGAAGTTTTCAGGTATATTTCGGACAATAGAAACGTAGATAGGATATAGAGATGGCTAAAAAAGCAATGTTGTTTGGAGTTGTTTTTCCATTGCGGGCTTCCTAACAGTGCCTTTGCTTTTCAGCAGCACACCCCACCCACAGCTGGGATGATGTTATGGGGTGCTACAATATACGAAATATAGATACGATACCAATATTAATCTGCAGCACCATGAGAGCCTAACTGTACGTTTGTGGCATGCCTCAGGCACATGTGTTGGTACTTTTTTCTGTTAGCTAAAATTTTGGATATTATTTGTGAGCAAACTAAAAACCAAATAAAAACTGCCTTTATTTAATTTTTTACAGATTGTGGGGGGGGGGTCAACCTCTCTCTATGTACGCCTTTGCCGGAAACTGAAACATCCATTCATTTGGGATTTTTCCAGTAATTAGTTATTATTTTGGTTTCTTTTCGTAATCCCTTTCTTATGTCAATGTTCTCCTCACGTACGCAAAATTTCGTTTCACTCTGACAACTCCTTGGTGCGTCGATATTTTTGTTTAACAATAATAATTATGAGAGCAGCAGAAGCAACAATAATAATAACAACAATAATAATCATCATTTTATCATTTCTCATTTTCATCAACAACAAAAAAATAATAATCATAAAATGAATGATTCTATAATAAAAAAAGGGCGTAAGTCCTACGAAAATTCATTGGATTTACGCCTTTCTGAATAATCAATCCAATTATTGGTTGAGATGGTGCATTATAAGTTACAGAGAGAGTTGATAGATTCTTGCAAGCGGTGCAAAAATAATGAATCAATGATATAAAAAAAAATAGCTTTTTAAATGCAGTGTTTTGAAGTTAAAAAGTAACTTCTGCTGTATTCTCTCCGTAATACGTGACTGAAATTATAACATGGTTGAAAAGCCGTCTGATGGACGACTTTTAGACATTTGGGGCTCATGAAAGAATCATGGCAGTTGAACAAATGCGTAAACTAAGAATTAACCCGCTACTTCCGGTAAATAAAATCGGCGAAAAATAAGAAAGAAGAAATCACTCAAACATTTTTATCGTTTTCCTCCTCTTGGTTTGCAAAACAAGGAAAAAATTGTACATACGAATTTTTAACTTTCAACTGCTCGTAATTTTTGAATCGTAATTTCTCAAACACTGTGAACTTTCACAAATGTAAGAAACATAATTAAGTGTTTTCCTCTCTATTGACGTAACTACTTTATGCACAGTCCTTGTCAGAAACTGACAAACGAGAGCAGTCTGAAGCATTGAAAGAAATTTGGTAACGGAAAAACATTCTAAATAAAATCGACATCACATCATTTTTAGAATCTTTTCAAGGCTCAGAAGAGCTAACATAAAAGATTTTTTTCCCTTTCAACAGCATTTCCTTTTGACTTTCCTCATTAAAGTTATAAATCGATCACGATTTGTTATCTATAATTTTATTGTATTGTTTTATTGATTCACAGAACTTTATAGCTGTGTCAAATGAAACACATTCAGAAACACTTATGTCTGGCGTAAGTTACTGTTATTTTTAGATTGGATCCCGATCTTACAAGTACTATGTGTCATCCAAAATTGAAATGTTTTCTTCACATACGTTTCATTTCGTTTCTGACAATTAAATTTGAATTTTAATTAAAAGATAAATACAAATTATCAACATTAGTTGCTTAATGTAATTGTTGCATATTCAATTGAAACGTATTTTGAACTTTGACATCAGTAAGTAACAACGATATTTTTTTTAAATGAGCATTAACCTAATCACTGTAATTAACTTTAAATTATCTTTCAGCATTGATAAATGCCAAGTACATCGTACACACACATAGTTATACACTACGACGCAAAATGTAAGAAACAGTGTTACGTGAGAAAAGGCGGAGAAAAATAATGAAAATGTTATAAAAGCTAGGGCAAAGAAGAAAAAAATAAATGCATCACAAAAGTACTAGAAACTATGAAACATTTTCCTCTGTGGTAAAAGGAGTTTTGAATGGAACAACTCACAAAGCAATGATAAAATAGAAAACAGTCAAAAGTCTTTAAAATGCAAAATCAAAACAGATGAGCACAGATTATAGCTCTCTACAAGAGCCAGTGGACGCATAAGTATCTTTAATTGCTCCAAAGGTATTCAAAAAGCAAATTCGTAAATGCAAAAAAAAAAAAAAGCGTGTATTATCTACAATTGTTCGTCAAAATTGAAGCACTATGAGGGAATCTTGCATTTCAAGCGGACACACGTACCATGCATACGAATATACAAAATCGAGTTCTTACTCAATCACTTATATATGGCACGGTGTGTGTGTCTGTGTATCAGGACTTTGTCACGTCACGAGAAACAGAAGAACCAACTTCTACAGTCACGGAAGTTTTAACAAAATTAGTTGATGTAGTTTTTTTTCGTAAAATTAATTGATCCAGGTGAGGATAAAAATTTAATCATATCAGTTATACAAAATGAATTTAATAATATTTTTTTAATAAAAGTATTAAAACTTGTAACATTTTATAATCATACTAAATATTTTTCTTTTCGTATCGATTACATAGTGCTTAAAACTATAATCCAAAAAAAAACCAATTAAAAAAAGAATTCAGTTAAGACAAAAACCATTTTCGCAAAACTTCAATATTACACGTTCTTTAAAAAAATATATATTTAAATCTAAAACTGAGATATTCAGATTATGTCGTCGACACAATTTCTTCTAAATAATACTATTTGTTTTTAAACAACTTTTAAAAGTAAAACAATTGACCCAAAAACCTTCTTTGAAAACAAGCCGCTTCTTTTACCTTTTTTAAATTAATTAATTGATTTAATAGTTTGAAATGTATTCGTATTGTGATTATCTTTGAGAAAGCTTAGGAGCAACCACGGCTGAGATTGACTGCATGTGAAAATTAGTCCTGGGAGAAACAACGTTATAATAACCCACTGATTTGCGAATTAATTGAGTTCAAGCATTTCCGCAAATATAAGGAACCATTTCATTAAATAAAAAATAATCATATAGGCTTTGTGCTACAATATGAATAAAGTGAAAAACCAACATAAATAAAGCACAAATTTTGAAGAAAATACAGCATATATCTATTTTAAGGCTAAAATGGAGCCTCTTCAGCAGTGCAAAAAGCTCATCAACGCAACCGAAAGTCGCGAGAAAACTGACAACGACCACGTGGACACCGGTATTTATACTTTGAGGATCAACCAAAAGGAATTCATGACAGAAGACAAAAAACAACCAATCAGCAAACGACATGTCAACCCCGGGCTCAGAGCAAGAGACAGCCCCTTCTGACAACCAATCAGAAGCCAGGAGACATAAAGAGTGAGAGACAACAAAGAATCCAAAAAAGCAATTATAGAAATTGCTTCCAAATATTATGAAAAAATGGAGTGCTGGAAAAATCATTGACAAGAGAATGAGAATTTTTTCAAAAATCGAGGTCATAAACCGAAGAACATTTACAAATAATCTTTGCAGATGAAAAATCAAAACAGTGACCAGAAGTCCAACAATGCTAAGCGATGGAAGAACGAGCAAGTTCTTTATGTTCAACGTAATTTTTGTGCTTTTTCAGACGGTGTTTGAGAGCACGTTTAGTCTGTCCAACATAACCAAGTTCACACTTGCAGGTGATGCTATAAATACCCCAGTTGCTATCGCAATCAATAGGGTCCTTCAAGTTTGTAAACTTTATCTTATTTACAGGAGAAAAAGCTATATCGAAACCAAACTTCTTCAAAATCTTTGATGGCTGACTTAATAATTTGAAATAGCTATATGCTGTATTTTCTTCAAAATTTGTGTTTTATTTACGTTGGTTTTTCCCTTTATTCAACCCCTTCATTAGTTTTCTAAATTAGTTTTTCCCTTTATTCAACCCCTTCATTAGTTTTCTAAAATGAAAGCTTTCAGGAATGTTTTTGTTAACGACTGCAAATATTTAACTAAATCTCTGAAAAATATTTCTGGATTCTGGGACGACTGCCGTGATATTTCTCATATCTATTTTACCAGGGGCAGCCCGAACTTGAATTTTTGGGAAGTCTAAAATTTGCAATGTGCCGAATAAAACTCCGAATTTTACCGAATAAAAAAATATGAGTATGCAACGCATAGATACTAGCGTTTAAGTAGAAACATTAAACATCATTATAAACTTCTATTTAAAAAAAATTGCAATTTTGCAATGCTGCCTCCAAGTTTGTCGAATCCTCACACAAAATCTGCCGAATAAGGCAATTTTTCGGAAGTCACAGTGATATCCCATAATTTTCATCGGGGCGGTCTTGTATTCTACCTCGGGCAGGTAAAGGATAAAGGACAGCAACTGCAAATTTTTCTTTTCTTTTTTCTCGAATTTTTGTCATTTGTTGTAAGTTAGCTTTAATACACAAGCTTGCTTGTGTGGTTTCCGTTGAAAAATGAAAAAATATTAAATAAAAACAAAAAACTTGACTGCATGAAAACCAAAAAAAATTTACGAGTTTCTTTGAATCAGAAGGGAATGAGCCTCGACTGTTGATCTTTCTATTCTGCTTTTGAATTTATGATTTGTCTTATGTGTGTACGCTTATAAAACTACTTCAACGGTGTAGTTATTCAGTAGTACTTAATAACATTCTAAATTACTGGGCTTATACATTTTTCTTTTTAGTTTTTTTTTTTTTTTTGCTTTTACGCTTTCGGGTTTTTTGTTTTTATTTAATTTTGTATTTGACACTTTTTAGTTAATTTGCATCGACTTAGTTATTATGATTATGATACGGTACATTTTGGGATCTTGTCATTTCATTGAGAGAGTTTGTTTGTATCGTGAGGTCTATTAAGTAACTTGCGGTGGTCTAAATTACTGATTATTAGTCCCTCTAAGGACGTAACTCCGCTTAAAGCTACATGTGCTTGGCCTTCGGCAAAAATGCGCGAACTTAAGTCAACCACAGCACAGCTATATAAACAGCCTGTATAACTCATGATGACGCGAAATCGGAAAAATCCCCCCTCCCCGTCAATCAAATCTTTCTCGCAAAACTAAAAAAGCCTGTCGAGAAAGTACATGTCGCGAAACTCAGTCCCTTGAATCAAGGCAAAAACAAATGCAACATATTAGACATGAAAATCGAATTAGTAGACTTTCTATCGATTGGGGGTTTGTTTTGATGGGGACTACAATCTGAGTGTCTTGCCTTCGTTACGCATAATATACTTTTTATTACAGTACAGAATACAAATAAAGAACACATGAAAGAATTCACAGCAGAAAGAGGGGAAAATACATCCGGAGCGAGGGTGTCTTGACCCACCGCCTCAAGTGGGAGAAGCAATCGCTTAGACCACTCGGCCACTAAGATCCCAATCAGTAGACTTAGTAAATAAAAAAAATTCAGGCAGAGAAAACTACCTGCATGTGTCGCACGCAGGTAGCGTGCAACACCAAACGTGCGCCGATCCCGAACTGCCATATTTTGTCAATTGGTTGTTGATATGGTGAATTTTGATCGCTGTCATGTGTTTTGTGACACTCCCAAGGTTAAGACAAACCGATTGACGTAAGAATTACCAAAATTGATCAAGGCGTTTAGCCTCTAGAACGCCACATAGAAACGGACATACATACATACATAGACTGATAAACACATTACCCTCCTTTGCGTCACGCACGCCCAGTCGGGTAAAAAGAGCGCATAAAAACTTCAAATTCCAACATTTCCCTATTGTTAGTATGGAATTTAAAACTCGTTTCTTCAAATATCTCGAAAACTCATTTCTGATGATACTGACATTTATTCTCCCCCTCTCCCCCCCCCCCCACACACACACCGCAGTTTTCTACTCTCGAAGAATGCCATGATTTCATCAAGACAACGTAGATGATTGTTAAATCTATTAGGAGCAGCTTTAGAAGTCTATAGCAGTTATAAGACACATATGTGGGGAAACATGGGGCAAAGTGAAATGATGAAATATTTACTCTGCTTTTAGCTCCACTTATCTGGTATTATTTTAACTACGTAATACCATAGGTATGTAGTCTATTCCAGTCAGGACAAAATATCGCTGAAGGTTAAAGCATGTGGTAATACAGGCAACTTTTTAAAAGTTATATTGTAATATATTGTTGTAAGTCAAAAATTATTTTTGTTACTATAAAATGATAAAGTTCTTGTTATTATCATTTGAAATATTAATTGAGATCTCATAATATTCAATGAAGCAAAAATTTAGTTAAGATTGAGCTTCTTTGTATTTTAAAATAATTGTGCAATTAATCAAGTACATATGGGGCAAAGTGAAATAATTTGTTTCATTTACTCACTCAAACATTTTTTCTAAAACACTTACGTTTTCATTTATAAATTAATTCATTAGCATTCCTTCCTTTAGTAATTCGCTTGTTTATTCATTCATTCACTTATTTTCTTATTCATTCATTCTTTTACTCGCTCATTTATTTTTCTTCATATATCAATTGATTTATTCATTTAATTATTCGTTTTTTGTTTCATTACCTGTTCATTTATTCATTCAATCTTTTATTTACTGATTCTTTTGATCAAAAATATGTTTTATAATTAAGTAGAAAATATTTCATTAGAAAAATATTTTATTTTTCACTTTGCCTCATAAAAAAAAGTGAAATTTTTCCACTTTTTTTTTTTTTTTAAAGACTTAAATTTACTGCCAAAAACGAAAAAATACTGTTTCAACGCACGTTTTGTTGTAAAATATAATGTTCTTTTTTTATGTAGTGCAATTTTCAAAACAAATTTCCGATTTGTTCATTTTGAAAAAACTCAGTCATCTCAATCATTTTACTTTGCCCCACATTCCCCTATATTGTTATATTGTTTATGAATTGTGTGGATGTATTCTCAATTGAAAATCACTAGACTTGTCTATCATCAAGATCCACTTTTTGTTTTCACAATTTTGCTTGGTAATGAAAGAAGAGATAAGCATGAAACTTTAAAAAGAATTTAAATTTAGTCACATAATTATAAAATAACATACGAAAGAAAAATAGATCAAGGACAAATCACTATATCCATGAATTAAAAAAGATTACTCGATGAGAACTTAGAGCCTTTTCTATCAGAAAGTCTTATACGGAGTACACGTCGATTAGTACAATCTTAAAAAGACTGGTTTGTGTGAATTTTTCAAGCAAGAATTTTTTCTTCATTTTTGACATTTTCAAATTTCAAGAGTGTAAAGAAGACATTTTACAATAAGACAATTCTCTGATACTTTTCTCGGATCAACTAGAAGTTCAACTAGAAGTAGTTCTACGATAGACTGGTCGGTAGAGGTTGATCTGTTGACCCCTACATACGATTTATTCTCCTTTGCGTCCATCATGAAATCTGCAGCTTTTCCGTCAGCAGTCAAGATTCATAGAAAAATAACTGCACACTCTGTAAAAGAGAGCTAAAGAATTATTAAGGGCTTGAAAGAAACAACGTCATTGAAGCAAAAGTCCGGAGGGAGTATCCTTCGTCAGTATATAATTCAAGACCAATTAAAGCACTGTGTTGGCAAAACACTGATTCTTTAACTAGAGATGCAAACTAATCTGATATGTTAATAAGAATATTCTACTTGAGGCAAGTTCATCCGACTAGATTCCAAGTTGCTCAGTGGCAAATTAATGTTCCTCTGAAGCAGACGCTAAGGCAAGGGATGAAAACGCTGCAAAAAGTGTTTCTTTTATTGCGAATAGTAAATAATACATGTTCACCTGTTTGCTCTGATTAAAAATAAGATTTGCTGTGGTTCTTAATATAAATTCGAAATATCTCACTCACTTTATAAAATTTGCGAACTACTTACTAAGAAATAGCTCTCGCACTTAAAACGTTGGAAAACGGGTAAATAGTTCGGCTCATTTGCATTTTGAGTCTTTACTTGAGTCACTTTCATTATGAATTGAGCTCAACAAACATTTTGAGTCTTTCAAACCCTAGGCGAGAGAAACTCAGTTAAAATCAATTTTTCCGATGCTTCTTTTGCGATGAAAGCGTTATTACGTACATATGGAACATGCAGAGGTGTTCTGTAAATGGTGTGCAAAAACAGGCTTTTGAAATGATATTTATAGACACCGATTTTTTTGCGTTGAAAAATTATTTTTCATGGAAAAAATAACAAAAACAGCATTTCAGAAGAAAAAAATCAAGCTAATTAAATATATTTAGCAAAACTACTCCCTATGTGACTTCCAGCGTCACGTATGAAACATTTTAACGTATCACGTTAAGTGTAGACCCATTGCTCATGGCCTAAACCGTTATTTTAGTTATTTTATCCTCTCTTATTATGTGGTATCATTCTAACGATTAAAAGAAGATTCTAAGACTGAGGGAAATATATTTACCGGAGAATACATCAAGTTTTGAATGCGAAACACACTTTTCATAAGATTGGGATAAAATAAGCTGATTTTATTAAATGGTCTAAATGATAAATGTTTAATCTATATATATAAAAATGGTTGTATGTTTGTGGGTATGTGTGTATGTTCTTTATACAAATCCACAGTTTTCGTTGGATTTCTTTTAAATTTGGCACAAAGGTAAATTGTTGCTCAGGAAATCATATAGGCGGGTTTTTGGAATTTTAAAACGACCCAAAGAGGTCTAATTTCATATTTTAAGTCATAAAATTACTCTTTTCTGCACGAACGAATTTTTGTATAGTTATAAATTTAGTCTAAATGAAAAGCCAGTAAAAAACTGCCCTGGATGAAGTTTTTTCAAAGATTAACTTTAATCGTTGAATTTGTGTACCTTGGTTCAAAGCAAATGAAAACGGTAATCAACATATAACCACCAGGAGCTATTTTAAATGCAATCAACACAAAATGTATCCTGAACGATTGCCGTCAATGCTATTTAGCGAGAGCGTTAAAGCATGTTTTGCGAGAAAGCCGTAGATATAAGATATGATGCTGTACATCGTTTCTTAAACTGCGACCTACGAAGCCCCAGGGGTCCATTGGTGCTACTTGACTTGAATGCTACCGTTAAATTATAATTTTTAAATATTGTTTAACTATAAAATCCACAACAGTAAGGGTTGCGTATAATTTTTGAATAGTGTTTTTCCCGTTAATAGCAGAGAAAATACGAACATGAGTAATGTAGTAATATTGCATTCAATATTGACGTACAATCTTCGAATGTTTCAGCATTAGACTACTTTTAATAAAACCACATCTATTTCATCCTTACAACAGAAATTTAACTTAATGTTCTATAATCTTTATGAAACAAATTTGCAATATATAAATTTTCTTTATTCTATTCCTTTGATTTACGTCGAATCTTTAAGTAATTCGGTTCAACTATAACCGATACCTTGATTCGGTTTTGTAGAAGTCGCTCCAGGCGGTCAAAGAACAGGGGTACTAATAAAGCAAATCAATAATCTTTCACAGGGGAGGGATGTGGTCAAGGCTTTCCTTACATGCATCTATATATATATAAATGGATGTATGTGTGTGTGTGTGTGTCCTTATACAAATCCAGTTTTAGTCCGATTTCTTCCAAATTCGGCGCAGAGGTAAATTATTGCTGAGGACTTCATATAGGCTGTTTTTTGGAATTTAAAAAAGATCCAAAGAGGTTAAAGTTTATATTTTTAATCATAAAAAGGCTGTTTTCGATGTAACGAATTTTCATATTTTTATGAGTTTGTTCTGAATAAAAAGCCGGTAAAAAATGCACTAAATGAAGTATCTTCAAAGATTAACTGTAATCGTTAAGTTCGTGAACCTTGGTTCAAAGCAAATGAAAATGTTCAGCAACATATAACCACCAGGAGAAATTTTAAATGCAATCAACACAAAAGGTATACTTAACAGTAGCTGTAAAGTCGATCAGCGACAAGCGCAAAGCATGTTTGGCAAGAAAGCCGAACGGAAAAGAAATGCTGCTGTTAATTGTTTTTTTAATAGCATCCTGCAAAGCAGGAATGCATTGCGGTCTCCCACGGTTCTACTTGCTTTGGTATTTCCATAGCAGTAATGGTAGAGCGAAATTATGGATCAGTATTTTCCACATGAACAGCCCAGAAAATACCAAAATTAGTTCGGTATCAATAATTCATTCATTATCTATGTACAAGCTTCAACATTTTAATGTTGGATGGTCCTTAAAATCAATATGCATATGTTCTTTATACTATTCCATGATTTACGTCGGATCTTTACATAATTCGGTTCAACTAAGTTTAATTGCTGCAGGCAAACGAAGAACAGGGGTAAAAAGATACTAATTTCTCAAATAAATTGCAAAATAATCATATTTGTCCGTAGTAGCGTATCTGGAATTTGTTTTTCAAGAGGGAGGGGGGATGGTCATAACGTTTCTTATGTGCACATAAACTACCATACTAGGATTGCCAATGTGTGCTAAAACTGAAGGTTGTGCACCTTTTTTATCCGCAAAGCCATGCGGAAATATAATTCGGTGGAATTCATACAGTTTGGGAGGGTTGGAGTTTTAAGTTTGGAAAAAATGCAAATAATTATTAATTTAAATTTAAACTGTGTTAAACTGCAAAAAATTGCTACGTTTTTTTATGTAAAAAAATTTCTTCATTTGAATTTTTATATTACCTTAACGCTCGAGCAATAATACACCTGATGAAGCATCTTCGCCGACTAGCAATAATTTTAAATCTGTTAGCTGGTATGATGCAACTTCTGACACAGATTACTATTGAAAAAGGCTGATTGATGAAATATTGCTCCACAATATGAAGCTTTTTCTTCATCGTGAAATAAACTGAACAAAGCTACATTTGCAATTACAAAGCTCAGTTCGATAACTGCTATTGTAAACAATCGAAAAATATTGGAAGTTTGTAGCTACCTCTAACCATTTCAACCAAATTTTGCTGTGAGATATGAATGGAAAATTATCACTGTAATAGCTTAAATTCTCTTTAACAGTATAGGGATAAGGTGAAGCACTTTGTATCTCACGTGTAACCACAATGGACCTTTTCTAAACTTCAAAAGATTGTCATCTTCAGTGTAACTAGATTCAGTGTAACTCTGAGATGTAACTATTTTCGATACAGATAGCTTTATGTTACTTACGGTTGGTTTCACTCACAAATGTAATTTTTCTTGCTGCTGGGAGGGGGAATAAGAACAATATTTAGGAAAAAGTTTTGAGTTAAATTTATGGATCAGAAAAATTTGAATCATTTCAAGTTTTAAATTTTTAGACTACGTTTCAAAACGGAAAATACATTTCGTTTACTTTTAAACTGTGGATAAGGGGAACAAAATATGCAACAAGATTCTGTAAAATATAAACAAAAGATTTGTCTATTAGGCAGTTGTAAGTACAAACAAGACGTTTCTTTTTAATTTCATTGACTGCAAATAATATTTAAAAAAAAATCTAACACGGATATTGACCAAAAAGCGTACGCCTACTTCTTTCTCTATAACGCAGCTTAATTAACGGTTTTTAAATAGTTCGTTCAATAAGTTCACGTCCTCTTACTTCTATTTTTATTGTTTTAAATATTTAAAATAATAACTGTAATGTAGTCAATGGACCCATTCCCACCTCTCACGACCACTGTCTCTCAATAAATTAAAATTTTGGTGTTCTTTAAGGAATACTCTGCCTAAAGCAACTCTATCTAAAGCAAACTTAAACACGTGCTCTCTCTACCTGCATCAGTGTAAGATATCATGTATAACATTTACGGCAAGTATTAGGTTTTAAAAATTTGAACAAAAACTTAAATCTTGACAAATTTCAAATCATTGCAAGACATTATTCTTACTGTCTAACTCATTTTTACCTACGAAAATAGAAATTTGACGTCAATATAAGAAAATAAAATGCAGCTGACGTGCGTCTTTTTAGGCAAGTTACACTTATCCAATTTTACTCTAATGCATGGCACTAAATCACCATGGAAAGAGCAAGCATACACATTTTGTAAAGTTATTTATAGTAAGCAAACTTTCTCTGCGAAATGTGCTTGCCTGAAAACATACAAAATAACCTATCACTTGGTCGCTTCATTCGAAAAACATCGCCAAAAAATCCGTAAAACGGAGTGTTATCGTCTTTTAACAACACAGACTAAATTCTACATTTTCTGTACGGTGGGTTATCTGTTTAGCTTTTGGACATTGAGGATGATTTTAAATTAATCTGAAAATATTGTAACTGTGTCCAAGAAGACTATTTTGTATATATTTGTGCCTGATAATAGGGATTGACTTTTTTTTTTGGCAAGCTCACGACTCTTTCTAAGGAAACATTTAATGATTTATTTCCGAATAAAATGTATGTGAAAAGAACTGCTTTTTTTTTTTGATGTATTGGGGAAAACATTCGAAGCATAACGTAAAAGATGTTCCCACAAGATGTGTGAAAGACAATCATTTGTCTTTGCATTAAGATGATTTATGTACCGCCCGTCTGATTTAACCTCAGACAACGTACAAGTGGACACTACAGAGCCCAAACAATATTCCTCATACTTTTTTGCTTTAAGTTGATGATACTTTTTCGGCAAATGCTTAATTTTCTGTGTTGTTTAAAGTATTTTGGAGATTTGAACCTAGAAAGCGGTGTGAATGTAATTTTTTACGTTCATTCAGATAGAATTCATTTTTTTGGTTATCCAAAAGAAATGCTGCATTGAAAAGCACCCGGGCAACGCCGGGTAATATGCTAGTAGATTAATAAAAATTAACCCATGCAACTCCTTGAAGATCCCGCCTAAGCAACATATTTAATTTTTACGTGTATAAAACATTTTGATTGTTCTGACATTCAACCTCTAAAAACCTTTTTACTTCCTTTTAACATTCTTTCGCGTGGAATCAAGCAGCTAGGGTCAAGGCTAAGCTTTAGGTGGCTGACCACCGGTTGCAAATGACCTTTGCTCTTTTCTGTTTATTTAATACTGTAATCTGCATTACAACTCGAAGCATTTTTATCTTACCTGAATTTGTCACGCTCTACAGATCACTAAAGATACACCTCATATAACAACCACTCCAGAAGTAACGAAAATCAAAATCCAGGGGCATAATCTCGCTTCACTTAGTCAATTTCAGTTCACCCCACTTGAATCAGCGTCTTTGTTCACTTGGCAACGAAAACAGTTACCTCTGTTCACTTGAAAGGTATGCAAAAGAGTTTTTTTCAACCGGCAAAACCAAGTGAACTGAAGCGCTCATTCACGCTGGTGAAGTGAATATGACTTAGTGAAGCAAAATTAGGATATCAGAAAAGCAAGTGCATGATTCAAACTTGAATTTCTGCAAATTAGTCAAATTCAACTTAGCAGAGTAAATTAAACAGAAGTTCTTCTGGGGAAAAAGTGGATTTTGCTCCACCTTGAGGAAAACATTTCTCAAACCATTTTGGCAGAATACAGTGCCATGAAATAGTAGCAAGTAACGTCTAATACTAGCTTCCTTGACAGTATGTTTTAGGCAAGAATTATTTTTTGGAACAGAAGACTATGAGCATATTCCGATCTGAATCCACCTCTTTAGCGTCCTCCTTCTATCTTTCCTTATCGCGCATAATCTGGGTAAACCCTTGGTACCCACATCCCAGAACGGATGTGGGTGTTTACACTTTTTCTGTTTATTCAGTAAATTACCGCCCATTAGCCAGGCTAATGTGCGATAATGTAGCCTTCGGTCACTCGTCTGGTCTGTGCAAATTCTATATTAGCTACCAGTTTGTTTGGCACTCTTGGCTTCCTTAAGAGGTTTTCCATCTCCAGCTCAGTCACTTTCCTATGCCGGGCTGATGAGTGCTAATAAGCACGAAACTGCAGTCCTCGGCTGGAAATGACTGAGCTGGCGGTGTATTTCATGTACTTATATCTGTCGTCGTCCCCTCCCCCCTTATGTATTATTTATATAACTTTCCGTTCTTTTCTGATGTCATCATTCTTTATTTTGTCCATCACTATGTGACATCCTTTCACACTTCTCGGAAATTTCATCTCTGCTTCGTGTATCCAAGTTTCACTTCCATACATTAGGGTGGATAAATAAGCTTGCCAACATATCAGAAAAACAATTTCAGTTGTGTTCAGTCTAATCAGAATAATGCACGAACAGAAGGTGTTTCAAATGAACATCTATGGAATATCAAGTGATTTTGATTACAAAATGTTTTTCGTTTGAATTAAAAACATTTCTTTTTGAAACTTCTTTAGTGCTGTATACATTTTAAAAGTTGTTACGCCATCAAATGAAACTAAATGGAGAGATTTGACCTGGGTGGATTCAAAGGGGAGGCGGGGTCATTTAGGTCATGACCCCCTCCCCTCCCTTAAAACCACAGACAGTATTATCCATCCATTATTATAGTATGGAATCATCTTACTAATATTATACAGTGGCTCCCAAAAGTGTTCGTACACCTTGAAATTTTGTAGTAAAACCAAAATAACGCAAAACTGAATTTGAATATGAAGTCCAATTTTTTTTTCACACCATTCTTATGTCATTCTGAATAAAACCCAGTAGTTTTTTTCAAAATATTGCCAGATTTTATTTTTGAAATTTGTCAAAAAATGAAGAGACGGAGAAATAATACACCACAAAAGTCATCGTACACTCAAATTTTTTCGAATAAATTCATGATTAAAACTATCATATGTCATTTTTTTATTATTTTTGCATTGTGTTGACCCTTAAAAGTCATTTGGCTTTAATTTTTTGTTTATTTATTCCTTAATATTGTGCTTTTTATTTTAAAATGACTGGTATTTGAAAAACACCACAAACACCATTCGAAATTTGAATTGTTTCCTCACAGTAGCGGTAAATTGGTTTGAAATGTCTCTAAATTAGGTAATTTATACCATTCTATAGTGAAGTGCTTGATAAAATGCTTTAAAGACAAGAATCGGATCGAAAACACGGTAAGAAAAAGTCAACTGGCAAAGTTAACAATGCGTGGTCGGAGGTTTACAGTTTAAAAAATTATGAAAAATACACATTTGAGTGCTGAAAAAATTCTGCAGAATTGAATGAAACATTTTACGTTTAATTTTCACCTAAAATTGTTCGCCGAGTTCTCTGATTAGCTGGATTAAATGGGACCTCTTCCTGCAGAAATTTTCTTGTTCGTGCGAATAACAGTAAGCTTACGCTTTCCGTCGCAAAATCAATGATAAATAAGCTCAAAACGTTTTGGAACAACGTCTTACTTATAGATGAAAATAAATTCAACATTTTGGGTTAAATTTTTGTATAATTGTAAATAGAAGAAAAAAGGAGGAATTTAATCTGCAGAACTTACTTGGATCAGTTAATCAGGACGGTGAAGGTGTTTTAGTGTGAGGGTGCATTACAGCATCAGGACTTGGAAATTTGGAATTTTTTGATTAAATAATGAATTATGCTGTTCATTTAAATATTTTAAAAAGCAATTTTAACTATTAGCCCAAAATTTGGTAATCGGAAACAACTTTGTTTTTTTATCGAGATAACGATAAGAAGCACACGTTTGCGTTTGGTGCCTCAAAAATTGTCCTTAAGCTTAGAAATACCCCCTCATTTTCCAGATTTGAACTTAATGTAACATTTTTAGAGATATTTGGGGGCTAGATTACGAAAATACAGCTTTGAAACGAAAATAGAGCTAGAAATAGTAAGACTCAAACTGTGGTTGAACACTTACTCAGAAATTACGCAAAAAAAGAAAGAAAAAACAATGAAATCTATTCCCAGACGTTTAAAAGCTCTTGTTGATACTGCATGATGTTCTACTAAATAATAACCTTGTAAAAAGTTAGATTATTTGCTAATTTTTTGACATTTTTTCAAAGTGTACGAAGACTTTTGTGAGATAAAATTTCCGGCACTTTTTGGTTTTTGATTTTTTAAAAATTATGTTTTAATGTTTTATTAAAAATTTTCATGTAGTTTTGTTAAATATAGATCATATATCTTAAAATAAAATACCTATTGCGAAATATTAATTCTAACCAATAGATAATGGCCTATTTCATTGAAAATCGTAGGTGTACGAACACTTTTGAGAGCCACTGTATATGCGAAAGTTTGTCTGTATGGATGGATGTATGGATGTATGGATGGATGTATGGATGTTTGTTACTCTTTCACGCAAAAACTACTGAACGGATTTTGATGAAACTTTACAATAATATAGCTTATGCATCAGAATAACACATAGGGTAGTTTTCGCCCCGTTATGGGGGGCAAAACCCCCTTAGGGGGGCAATAAGACAATTTTTGTATAAATTCTCTAATATTGGGATGAAAAAATACTTGCACATATTTACATTATATGTCCATCAAAAGCTCTGATTTTTCTGCTGAAGATGGCACCTGTTCGAAATTTCTAAGTAGAATAAAAAACGAGTTATGAGCTTTTTAGATCCATGTTCGAAGGCTTTCCTCAACTCAATACAGTATTTAGTGTATCATCTCAACTCCCAGTCGACAGCGACAATTGTTGTATTGTTGACTTTCTTTGCTTTTCGTGATTGTTCAAGGCTTTTCTCAAGTCAAATCTTGAAGTAAGATTTTTTCACAAGATTGGCAAATAATACATGATTTGGCTGATGATTTTCCATTTAAACGGAACTTTAATGTAATTAATGGTTTTTATTATTATTTATGCTGATTGAACACTTACTCATTATCCAAACAACCAGCAGATCGCCAAAATTTTTGCAGAAAGATTTCCGTAGCTGATGCATTTGGCAGTTTTTTCAACGTTGCTGTTTTTGAAGCCGAAGACTACGTCATAATGTTTCTCAGCTTTCACCATGTAAACAAAATATCGCCAATCAAAGAATTTTCAAAAGACTTTTTTTACTGTGTTAAATAATCCAGCAACTAAATTAGGCAAATCCATAAACAGCACAAAAACTTCCATTAATTTTCCTTTTAGCACAATTTCAAACAATCACCAAATTTTATTACTTATTTTGGTAACATTTCGGATGAAACCGTTTAGCGCCATTTTATGGTGACCAAAAATATCTCAGTATCTGGCGACGATATCTCTGTAACGAAAATTAATATCATATCGTTTTACAAACTAAGGAAAGAATGGGGGAGCATCATCGAAGGTACCCCGAAACGACTTTCGCAAATTCGGTAAAATCGCACCAAGAGCCACAATGATTGAAATTTCCCGAAATAACTAAAGCAAGTATAAAGGGATTACGAGCGCAGCTACTTTTTTTTAATCACTTCGTACTTCATTAGCCATACAGAGAAGGTTTTAGACTCCATGTTAAAAAAAAAGTATCAACAGATTAATCTTTTTAAACATGAGAAGATTAATTTCATGTTTTTTAAATTTGTATATGCTTAAATATAGTGCTTTCGTTTCTAAATCAATACTACTTTGTTCTTTATACTTATTGCTATTTTAGTTTTATGGGTAAGGAAGAAACTCGATTTTTAATCACGTCAAAAAGATGTGTTTTAAATTCTTTCACTTAAAACAGAAAACAAAAGCAAGTAACGATTTTTTCTAATAATTATTACTGACCCAGGCAACGCCGGGTATTTTTGCTAGTATTTAAATATAACTGCATATAAGACAAATGGATGAAGAATATCATGTAAAATATATTATTACACATTGTGTTCAAATGCTTTGCGAATAAAATGTGAGAGTTTACCATAATTCTTTTAATTTTTAAATTATGTGCTTAAGTAAATACTTGAAATAATACATACTTCTTTTCATTGCTGCAGAAATTAATTAGTAAAATTTATGCCCTACTAGGCGCCTTATTCCAGGCCGATTTGGTATTCTGTATTGACAACCAAACAATTCCAGAAATTTTTATGCCTAAAACTCTATATATTTCAGCTTGACCCTACATAAAATGCTAGTCTCTGAATTTGACGTGGGTCAAACCTCCTTAAAAAGCTATGAAAGCAAAAATAAAATTAAAAAACACATCGAAATAGGAAGGGAAAGTAAAAATAAGCTGTGCAGTCTTTTAACTTATAAATTTGAGAACATAAATAATTAAAGTTCGTCCTTTCGAAGTTTTCCAGGGGACGGAAGTGGGGCGGTCTAAGAGTGTATATTCAATGCAAACTATACCGAAAGACAACCAAAACCACGCCACTTAATACATTGATTTCTCTAAACCAGACGGGTCAATTGTCACCTCCTGCCAACCTAAATGACGGGCCTGCTGACAAACTGCAGGAGAGAATAACTTACAACAAAAAAGTTACTTTTTCTCCTGAAAAGGAAATCACGTGTGATTGTTCTTTGATTCTACTTGAAAATGGTCAAAAAACAAAATTTTAATTCTTCTTCAAACCAGGCTGTCACCAAGTGCTCAACAGATAAATAAATGTTTAAATAGGAAAAAGAGAGGGTGGGTCAAACCTCCCTAGTTTCCCATATTGTGTTGAAACAAACCAACTACACTGTAAGTTATAATGTGCATGCAAGTAAGTTTTTCAGTGCAAAGTGTTCTTCTAATATCCTATTTCCTTTTAAACTTTAACAAAAAATGATATTACAATTAACATATAAAAATTTTTAGCCAACTCTTTTTGAAGCTCCATTATGAAAGGAAAAAAAAACAAATCCTGATCTAAAATGCCACCAAAGTTCCAGAGAATATACGAGTAAAAAACCAGATACATATTTTTACTACAAGTTCGAGAACTAATGTATAAATGCAAAGTATGTTTATTTAAGAAATCCAAAGGACGAAATGAGAACAAAAAAAAAAAACGAACTTCTTCCAAAGTTCTAGTTCTTCTTGCACTTTCTTCTCCATCACGCATTAGGAAAGTCCCACACTTTTCTCTACTTACAAAAAATGGCTTCGAAGAAGGAATGCAAACTCATACCTGCTTTTTTCCCCACCGCAAATCCCACCTTCGTTGGGACCAGAAATTTCCCAACGCCGATTAAAAAAACTAAGGTAGGTAGTGGGGTTACGACTTTCGTGTAAAAGATATGCACCAGGCATGCAGAATTATTATTCCAGAATATTGAAGACTTTTTGTTTCTGTTCGAATTTACAATGATTCACTGAAGAACGCATGCGCTTCCGAGGTCAAGTTGTATGCGATATTAATATGCATGTAGAATAGTCGATTTTTTTTGTGGGGAACTTGTCTGGTAGCTTCATTCATGTTGGTAACATGGAAAAAATGTTTATGGATTACGCCTTTTGTATTTCGAGAAAAATTGGTTGGATTGCTTTACACGAGGCAACTAGCACATCCTCATATATGTAACAGCGAATGATCGAGTAACGTTTTTGACGTCATCAACAATGAAACCCGTGCTACGGCATGATAATTTGATAATATGTTTTGGTGATGCTTAACATACTGGGAAAGGCATTATTGTGACAAGGCTGAACTCGATCCGGTAACTTAACAGTTTTACTGGTAGGACGGTGTCATTTCAGGGGAATGGAGAAACGAAAAAGTGGTCAATAGTGAACGCTATCTACTGGAGTTTAGGGTTCATCCTCAAGTTAGGGTTAAAATTTCAACTATCAAAATATCACCAAGCAGGCGATTGCATCGTTTAAATGTAGAAGCAATTTTCACCCTTCATAGCTTGACGAGCGGTTTTCTAGTAATTATAATAATGACTATTTATTGTTAAAGCACAAATACATGCACCCAACGGCAGTGGCCATTTACAGAGTGAGTAAGTAGAAATACAACAGTAAAAAAATCAAATCTACGTAGAAACTTTAAGCGATTCAGTACAATAGAATCTTTTTGAAAAATTTAAAACATTAGATACTTTTTTAAAAAAAATTAAAATTATCAAATAAGTAATCATTAAAAGGCAAATAAAATAGCAGGACAAAAAAAAAGAAGTTCTCAAGAACTCACAGAACAAATGTCAAGAGACCAAAAAACTTGTTACACAAAATTGCAAAATGATTTAAAATAAGCATTAAATGAAACGAACTCGTAGGTAACACGAAAAATACAACAAAATACAACACACAAAACATAACACACAGCAAAATTTGATTTCTTAATTCAACTCTTTGTGCATCAAATCTAAAACTATTCAGCAAATTATTGGTCGAGTCAATATGACCATTAAGCATCTTTTATCCAAATTGTAAAAGATGAAGGTCTCGTCCAATTCAGGAATTCTGAATAGATTTGTAGTGGATAAAGCTGAAAAATAACCCGGAGCAAAAAAAAGCCAATACAGCTTGCTGCAATGAAAAAACAAGAATATCCAACCGGTCTGTTTTGTAGCCAAAGCGGCGATTGAGGGGCAGATTCAATCCTAACAGAATTCGATGTCATCAAATACGATGAACGGCAATCTACTAATAGCGCATCCAGAAATTAACTTTGCCTCACCCAGAAGGAAATTTCCGGTTACGCTACTGGTAGAGATAATGTGACTGGATCGAACACAATCGAGTTGAATAAGCCCCTAAATTCCATCCTTCTTCCCATCTACAGGAATGAATACGATATTTTCATCTTGCTTGTGGTTAATAAGTGCAAGTCTATTAGGGAAAACGACTAGTTATGGGCATACTTAAGTTTTTTTTTTTATTTGAATACAAAGGTTGCAGTTCTAGTTAATGGAAATAACTAATATTAACGGTGTTAAAGCTTATAAATTGAAGTTTTATAGCTGTGATATTTTCATTAATTTTAAATTATGCTTTTTTTTTAAATAAATTTGCAAACTTGGTATTAATACAAGACAGACCAGCCCATTACAAATTGCCTGCTCCTTTACCCAGAGTATAGTCACAATTACTTGTCCAGGAAAAACTGTCGCATGTATACGTAAGTTCTCATGAAAAGTTACAAAATTCCCAGCACTTTGTTTTACATAAATAATATTTATCAAAGGAGTCGGAAGAGAGAGAAAAGCAGGTCAACTGCCTCCGGGACTCCTTGGACTCTTCAAGGTTGCCCCAGATTAATGCCTGAACTAGTAGATTCCAAAAGACAAAATGAAATTGACTAATTCACTGAAAGCGTTTTCGTTTAAAAATAGTACCAGGTAACAGTTTATTGTTATAACACCGGGGGAAGGTGGGGGACAATAAGTCGATCTAAGAACAATTTCTGCTTACTGAAATATTGTTTTCTTTCATGTCAAAATTCACCAATGTAAAAGTTACAAAAAATAATTAACATTGTTCTTTCTTGACAAATAAGCGCTCGAAAGAGTTGTTAAACATTGTCTAGGTAAAAAACCACAAGGTACATTGACCAATTCAAGTTTCCAAGTGATATGGCGCGTAGAGTTAGTATCGATAAATTTTCTCTATTTCTAAACTTTCCACTTTGGTTTGTGTAGTTTTTCATCACTTTTTCTCAGTGTTTTATAACAACATATTCGAAATGTCAGTATTTTTTAACTATCCCTATTTATATTAAAAATTATCAATTATTTATACTGTATTCCTCTCATAGGAATTATTGCTGAAATGTTATCCCACCTACAGAGGTTAATTTCAAGTATGTATACATACTCCTTAACAAGGGTTTTTAACTCATTACAGATTATGCACCCACATACAAGTGAAACGCGTACTGTAAATACATGAATGCACATGTTTGTGAGCTTTTGTGTGTGCATAATCATTGATAGAGTCTTTAAATCAATGCTTTTTTCTACTGGGCATGTTAATTCGAAGCATTTATCGCGTAAGCTTGTACAGTTATGAGAAATGTCAACATAGGTGCGTGCTGTTGGTCTTATTTTCGCTATTTCAATTGATTCTTCCGCGCAAGTTCAAATTCATCTTGGCAGGTGCGACAACAACTTAACAATAACTCCTTGGCACACTACAATGCGTTTCATCTTTTTTCATCTCGAGTTGAGTGGAAGATGAAACTGTAAGTCGAAAACAAACTTGAAAGAATTCGGTTAGGAGTTGTGTGGAAACACTTGTATTTACTCCATTCTTGTATAAATTCAGCTTTCAGATGTTTTACCATGGTCTACTTCTCCTTTACGTTTCAACATGTGTTTGAGACCTGAGACCTAATCAGATCCCTTCTCCTCTTCCCCAATAAGAAAGCACTACTTTGCATTGACAAAATTATTGGGACATATTCTTAGTTGGGAATCATATATGTTGATCATAAGAGACGAGCACACAAAATGAGGGGGGGGGGGGCAAAAGAAGTAAGGCTGACACCTTCACAACTATTTTTGAATTCAGCACCCCAGCAACTGATATATATTTTTATTTATTTATTTATTTTTTTACTTTGTAAAATCGGGTTACATTAATGTATTTGAACAATACTGATTGTACCACCTGTAAAAAATGGAATATGGTCACAAAATCGGGACGTATGGCCACCATTCACTTCCCACTTCCAATTCAAAGCTCTATTCGTATAACATGAAAGGGAAAAAATCCATTTATTTGGGAATTTTATTTTATTTATTTTTGCTTCATGAAATAGCAAAAATCACCTATAATCACCTATTTTAATCATCTATTAATTTTAAACTTTGAAAAATGAAAGAGAATTACCTCCCCCCTTTTTTATTTGAATATATTACATCATGTTTGAATTCCAAAATAATTAAAATTTTGAGTATTTGGGGCTGAGTGCTACTTGCCTTGAGTAGCACTCAGCCCCAAATAGTATAGCTTGCGACAATATACAAGCTTATTGGTGAAACCATACCTGCTACACTACAATGATGCAGTATCCGATGACGGAGTGCCAAAATTCGGACGAAAATACTTGCAGTCCCAAGGAGTGGCATCCTGGCTTAGTTAAAATAATGTGTTTTCTTTGCATAAAATATGTTTACTTACTACATAATTCCATGCGATACATTTTTTTTTCTGTTGCTACGCAATCTTTTTTTTTTTTTTTTTTTTGGCATGCCTTTGAAACGATTGTTCACCTAAATACAGTTACACAGTGTCATTCTCTTAAAAAGGAAAAAAATGATCAATACTTTTCAAACGTGTTTCAGTTAACATTTTAAAAACTGAAAAGTTACACGAATTAAATATCCTTCTTCCTTGCAAGAGAATGTGGGGCAAAGTGAAATAGCGGGGAAAAGTGAAATGGAAAAATATTTACTCTGCTTTTAGTGCCACCAATCTGGTATTATTTTAACTATGTAGTAATACATGTAATGTATTCCAGTCAGCTAAATATTACCTCTGAAAATCAAAGCATTTAATAATACAAGCAATTTTCAAAAAATCGATACTTATACACTGTATAAGCGATACAAAAACGTTCCTAGAAAATAACAGGCAGCTGATGTCCCCTATTTCTGCCAGTAACACACCTTGCAAAAACCAGGAACGTTTTCCGCGAACACTCAGTAACCTTCCTGAAATTATGTTGGAAGCCTCCTTAAAAATTCGAAATCTTCCCGTTTGGAGCCAGTCGTGTCTCTGGAACTTTAGAGTAAACTTTGGTAGGTATAACATAATAGCTTGGCCTGTTCCTGATCTATTAAGAAATTTCCGTAAGCAGTATTACAAACAAAGCTGAGCCAGAATTGGCAGCAGGTATCGAGAATTTCAGTCACCTGCAATTCTTGCAAAGCAGCGTAGTTCGTACTGATTCGCTCCCTCTGAGAGCTTAATCAGCATGGACAGGCCGTAATTATACTGAAGCCGATTCACTTTATAAATACGATCATTTAATCTTTAAACTGGGAGCTAAAAGTTTTGTTCACACCAGTGAGAAGCGTGTATTCGTTCGACTTGTAGCTATTCAGGAAACTATTTGAAAATGATACTTCATTTTTCCAGGAAGTGGATAAAACCCATAGAAATCCCGACACGTTACTCGGAAATACTCAGTAACGTTTCAGAATTTTTTTAGTGTATTGTAATATTTTGCTGTAAGTCAAAAACTACTTTTGTTATTATAAAATGATGAAGTTCCTGTTATTAATATTTTAGTATTAATTGAGACCGATTAATATTCGGCGCAGTGCTTATTTAGTTAATATTAATCTTAATTGTAATTCAAATATTTTGTGACAAAGTGAAATAGTTCATTTCGTACAATCATCATATTACTCACATATTTAATAATTTACTAAATCGCTTATGCATTCATTTATTAATTCATTCATTTATATTCCTTCATTTAATAACTTACTAATTTATTCATTCATTCACTTATTTTCTTATTCATTCACACAATTTTATTCACTCATTTATTTTTATTATTATTGCATATTTATTTACTTACTAGAAAATCGTCCATCAAGGTATGACTAGAGCCGCTATATAGATAGGCCGACGCATCAGCTTAAGTTTAGCCATTTTGGATCGGATTTTTCATTCTTGCAATGTTAGGGTTACTACAGCAAAGTTTCGGATTTGGCCAAATTTGCCGAAAATAATATTTTATTTAATAAAAAATTCACGTGCCGCTAATAATCACTAACAGTGAACAATCACCAACGCGATAACTTGCCAGAAAAGATAACCACTCAAACACGCGCTTCGATCCAAAAAGGCTGATCTTAAGCTGATGCGTCGACTCGTATATATAGGGGCCTTAGGTATTCGCAACTCCAACAAATTATAGGGGGCACTGCAGCCACTGTCTAATGGCCGATGAAAGAACTAAAACAAACGCACGCTGTAACATATAAATTGCTTCTAAACTTAGGAAATGATAGATATTTTTGTTCGCATGAATGATTTTTTGTTCTTTATTCATTTGAAAAGATTTTTCAAAGTCTTTTGGTTATTCTGACCCATGTAGAAAGAGATTAGAAATCAAAAAGTATTACGAAAGTAAAAAATTATGCAGAACACACAGTAAATTGTTCTGAAGCAGCCATTTTCACGATGTTGAATTCGGAATTCATAAATTTTTGGCTCGCTTCGAACGGCATTTTCATTTTGTACCGTTTTTTCTATACATTAGTACATATTAAGTTCAGTTTCGTGACATTTCCGGCATTTGTTGACATTTTTGTCACATAGTGCACATACGTGGCAGACTCAAGAGTAACGTTTAACACTAGACAATTTATTTCTATGACTATATGATTGGATATCAAAAGAAATCATGCATTTAATTCATTCGTCATGGAAATGATTTACCTGATATGCGAAATCTTGTCAAGATACATTATTCTTTCACACAATTTTAAAACCATAACACTATAAACAGATTTTTGGCGAACTTTTATTTTTTTATTGTTCAAATTCTTAACGTTCTTTCTGGATTTTTCAATCTGTTCTGCGATAAATATTTTCAAGAAAATTTATTTGCATACTGTCTATTTCAGTAGGATACTGTAGTAACAAAGGTTATTTAAATCATTTATGTGGAATTAGGTTAAGGAAAAGTGTCCAGTCAGTGTTGTCAAGTTCGTTTTTTTTTTCATCGAATTGAAAAACTGATATTTATTCAAATTCACTCAGAACAAGATAAATAAAATGTTTACTCACAGTTTATATCAGATATTTTTGATGTTACGCTGTTGCGGATGACGATTCCAAATGATGAAGTACGCAAATAAAAAAAATACATATAACAAACTATTTGTTTTGCCCAAAATGAACACATGGAACGCAATGTTTTAGTTTTGTCGGCAGTTTTGTAAATCTCCGCAAGGTAGCGTATTCGAGAGCTGGAGTTGCGAATGACGGGTGAAAATAGCTTTTACATTTGAACGAAGCCATTGCCTGTTTGGTAATATTTTGATGTAGTTGAAATTGTAACCCTAACTCCAGTGGACATACCATAAACTCTAGTAGGTAGCGCTCATTGTTGACCATTTTTTCGTTTCTTCATTCCCCTGAAATGACAGTCTTTACCAGTAAAATATTAAAGTTACCGGATCGAGTTCAGCCGTGTCACAATGAGGATTTTCCCTGCATGTTAAGCATTTCTAAAACATATTATCATGCAATGGAACGAGTTTCATTGTTGAAACACGCTTGTTGCTTGATCATCTGCTCTTATATATATATGAGGAATCATATATTCGTTTATTGTTTCAAAACCTATTCTTTCATCCTTTTATTTAGTCCTTCATCTGATGGAAAAATATTGTTATATAATTGAACAGAAACTATCTCATTCGAAAAATATTGTATTTTTCACTTTTGCCCCGGAAAAAGAAATGAAAATTTTCCTTTTTTGAGCAATCACGATTGCTTATTGCTTTCATTTGACTGTTTTTGGCGTGCTATCATTTTTCCCACCGGCGCGGCACCACCCTCTGCCAGCACCACCCGTCGCGTCGGTCGGCTTCACGATGCTGCTTCTCTAGCGAAAACCGTCTCCAGGTTGCGTCCATATCCTACACACACACGCATACATACACGCACCAACACACACGCACACACGCAAACACATACACACACATACACAAACACCACCACACACACATACCCCTACACATACACACACGCATGCATACAGACACCTACACATACACACAAATACACACAACTGCCCACACATTCATGCCTGCACACAGACATAAACACATATGCTTACACACACATACACATATCCCCCCCCCACACACACACACATACAAACACACACTCGTGATTGCGAAAAACATAATTTGAATTCAAGATGACAAAATTCAAATTTTTTTTTTTTTTTTTTTTTTGAAGGTACAAATTTACTGCAAATAATAAAAAGTAATGTTTTTATGCAAGTTTTACTTTGAAATCCTTGATTTTTTTCTTTATGTTCTGTAATTTTCAAAACATATTTCGGGTTTTTTTAATTTTGAAAAAGCTTAGTCATCTTAACTATTTCATTTAGCCCCACTTTCCCCTGCTTGCACACGCAAGAGGGAAAAACGGTTAAAACTTAATTTATCTTAAATAACCTCAGTTGTAGCGGTAGAAAGAACTTTTTTTTCCTTTAAGACTAAGACATTGAAAAGCAATCCATTCAATTATCCTCCCATTCGACGAATATTTATGCCTCTCCCCTACCCCCCCCCCCCTCCCCTTCATCTGGATCAATCTCAATTTAGAGAACTTTCTCAATGCTATAGACCTTCAATTTTGTTTTAAATAAAACTTCTTTTAAAAGCCGTTTCTCTCTCGTTTTTCTTTTCTTTTTTTTTTCTTTATCTTTCACCTTCTTCCTTGAACGCCGGTTGATGCTTATTTCCAGAAAGATCAACCTGAGAAAGAAAAAACAAATCTCCTCTAAAAGAAGGTTGTTTTGCCTTTGAAATTCGAATTTTACGCGTATGTTAGTACTCTTATTGAAAATCGATTCTTTTATTTGAATTTTATAAATGATGGAATTTGATATCGGTGTTTGTTATACTCTGCGTTAACTTAAACTTATTCCACATATTGCAAGGAATTGTGTAAAAATTTATTGCGCATGAATTAAGACAAAATTTTTAAAACCCGACATGTATACTTGAAAGCTAAACGGTTGCTTGAAATTGCTTTTCTTGCATACGCAGTGCCTCTTAACAACCTCAGGAAGTTAAAAACTAATCGAAAACAAATTATTTTTTAAAAAAACGTCACAAAGTTGTTCCGCTTTTAATTTCACGAAGAACAAGGCAATATCTCTACGATATTTTTTATGTGCTTCTTACCAAAGCAAAAAAAAAAGTGATTAAGGAAAAAAAATTAAGTAAAATAAAGAGTTCAGCGACTCTTTTTCTCGTTAAATGTAGTTCAATTCTTTCAGTTCAATTACCCATTAATAGTTTTTATCCTAGATTTGCCAGAATCATGTATTTTTGATTGCGAAATTAGATGACTCAAAGGAACACTCTCTACTGCTGCTCTTAATCGATGCTTCAATTAATCAAATTTGTATAATTCTGTATTTCACTTCCACATTCTTTACAAATTATTACTTTTTAACAACTTTGTAGAATTCCTAAAAATAATTGCTTTCCACCATCGTAACGTTTTTTTTTTTTTTTTTGTAATAAAAGGGGTTGCATAGTAGTTTCATGCAAACTATCTTTTGACATATTACCTTTTTTTTTCTTTTTTCCTCTTTACGTATATTTTTTAATTAATATATTTCTTTTTCTTTTCTGCTATATGAATATTTTTGTTGGTTTAGTTTCATGTTGTTGTTCAAATTCTTTTCTTCATTTGAGGTGGTGAGAAGCAAAGGGATGCAAGTGGCAAAATTAAAAATTTGGAGATAACCAGTACAAATGGTAGGTGAACCTCTCATCTGTCTTGGGGCAAGAGATTGTACTAGTAGCCCTGATAGGTGTGCTGTATAGCAAGATTTAGAAAAAAATCTCAATGAAAACCTACCTAGGATCGGATCTTTAAACGCGTTTTACTCAAAACTTAAAATAGTCCACTTACATCCCTTTGCTTCTCACTGCCTCATTTAATATTTGAACTAGAGAAATACTCCTAACCAGTTTTTTTTTTTAATTTGATATTTTATTCATTAAAAATTATTATATAGCAACGAATGTAAAAAAAATATTGGTAACATGCGAACATCTTATTTTTATTAACAATCTCGCTAAGTTTGTGGGATAGCCTAAGTTGGGTCAGACTCTCCTTTTCAACAGATTTATTTATTCTTCATTATCCTAAAATTTCTCGGCTTCAAAAATAAAAGTCCCGACTTTAAAGAGTAAAGATAAAATATGAGAGCATCGAATTACGTTGACCAGGTTAAAAATTCACAGCTTTTTTGCTTTCGACAGCTTGATAAGGATAATGAGAAGGTGCAGCTTTACATTTCATATTCATTGACGTCATAATTTGCTCGCTTTCTTCTATGACGTCATGCGACAAGATCGGGGATAACCAGAATTCAAAACCAAGGTTTTCACAGGTGAAACATAACTAGCTCTTTTTTTAGTCCTGGCTGTGAATACCTCCTTTCATAAAATTTCCCCCACCTATAGAAACTATCCCTTCATGCGGTCCAATCACGACGAACACATTTCTTTTTACGGTTTATACTTATTCTTGATTCGTTTCTTAGGTTCAGGAAAGTTCTTGAAATATCACTCAAACAAAAACGAAGTTTGTTCGCAAATATTCTTCAGACACTCTATGCAAAAACTTAATTATAGAGTTCTTCATCAGCATGAGGAAAAATCCGTGGGGAATTTTCTATACGTAAAGACAAAATTGAATTTATAAATAGCAGTTCTAACACATATATTTGGAACGAGATGTCATATAATTTATTTTCGAACTTAAAAACGCGGCAGAAAAATATTGCATACTTTATGAATATTCTTGAAAAAGTAATGATAAAAAAAATAATATATATAAAAAAATTGTGTAGGTGAATATGGGATGAGAATAGTTAAATAACTATTTAACTATTCTATGAAAATACTGTGACAAATGAGATAGAAAAACGTTGTGACGCACAAATTGCAGAATATTCCGCGGAAAAATTTCTCTTAGTTCAAACAATGGTTTTTTGTTAATCATTTATTTATTTTTATTTATTTATTTATTTATTTATTTAATTATTATTTTTTTTTTATGTTTTTTTTTTTTTTTTTTTGGACCAATCACGAATTGCTTTTTGTTTTCACTTGATCGTTGAATGACGTCCACGTCCTTTGATTTCTGAAACTGGGCATGTGCGAGCTTCACTGTCGACCGGACCCCTCCAGGTACTGCTCCTCTAGTGCTGGTTCTTCACCAGCAGCATTGTCCGCCGGAATCCGCTCCTCATGGGCGGTCTTTTCCATATCTCACACATACTCACGCCTACACACCCCCGCGCCGCAACACTTACACACGTCTACACATACACACACACCTACAAGCACATGCGCCTGCACACACGCACGTTTACGCACACACACACGTTTACGCACACACACACACCGTCGCAACACATACCCACGCCCACACACATCAGTGACGAATACAAGAGAAGAGGGTCATGACACCTCCTAAATCGTCGACAACAGTACCCATCCATGTTGTGTTCGAACACTTTATGCAGAAAATGTAAACGATTACAGTAACTTTTAAATTTATCAGTTATTTTTGAAAGTAAATATTTGAACTAATACTTAGTTTCATTGCTTATGAAATTAATTTGCAGCGTTTATCCCAATTAGATTCCCTCATTTCTGGCCGATTTAGTTTAATAATTTGGTAATTTTTGTTTTAATACGAGTACTATCCAAATGCTTAATTTTAATACTGCTTTCATGTATCCCATTCTCTTTGTGAAATTAACCAAAATTGGACTTTTTTATGCATTTTTGCACATAATTGTTGACTTTATTTAATAATCATTGTTCTAGCTAATTTCGGCATTTAAAGATTGCTGTTCTCAAGCTAACAAAACACAAAAAAAATAATTATATGAGAAGATTTTTAGCAATCATTAAATTTAATTGATTTCAAGCTAGCAGCCTTTTGCAGTAATACAGAGATGCAACTGCTTATTGAAATTTTCATTCAAGGGCAGCAAGTCCTTTTATCAATCCTATTCCCTATAAAGCAGTTGGTTTAGAGAGTTCAAAATTATGTGCAGTTTAGGGTAGACATTTGACTCTAAAATAGGCCATACAGTGTAATAAATGGGATTGAGGTCGAGCGAGTAGAGCGTCCACTCAAAAGATGATATCTTGTCAAAAACAATGCGCTTTGCACCACTCCTGTCTTTTTGGCCATATGGATAGGTGTGGAGTTAAAGAAAAATGTCCAGTCTCTACAATGCTGAAGTGCTCTTAGACCCACAGAAGTACAATAACTTCTAAAATGTCCTTCTTTTTGATTCATTTTACGGCCCTCATCCACAAAAAAACTAGAGATTTTTTGTCGCTTGTCCTGATTCCATCTCAGACCAAGTCTGACTTCGGATTTGGGCGATATCTAACACTGTCTAAGGTGCTTGGAGTGTCTATCAAGGTCGCCCATATGCAAAATTTGAAGGGGGGGGGGGGGGCTCTGATATTTTCTCCATGGTTTAGCAGGATATTTTCCCCATCGAAATCGACTTTAGTACAGATTAGAGCTAATAAAATTTAACATTTTTGATAACTAATTCATTAATGGCTGGAGAAAAAATGTTTTTGCATTTTTACAAAGAAAAAGTATTAAAAGAAAGGAAGTTCTCGTTTCCAAAGGGGGAGAGGGCTTGAGCCCCAACTTCCTCTCTATATGGGAGTCTATGGTGTCTAGAGACCAAATCCTATGGTTCTGGGGGATATGAACCGGTTGAACGGTAAATCAGTGAAAGGTACTGTATCTCTTCCAGCGTTGCGGGCCCGTCTCAAACGTTTCTGGCATCTTTCGAGTCATACGAATGCCTGAATTTTTGGAACTTGCAAAACTATCGTTTGAGGTGTTTTTTCCCTTAGTCACACTTATCGGGGAAACCCGAGGATTTGATTGAACTCATTTTTGGATGACCTGACGATTATCTGAAATGTTCACTGTTCGTTTTTGTACACTTTCCGGACATCGACTATCATTTCCAAGCCACTCGAAACGGCATGCCGTTTCAAATACTGTTTGTCGAGGCACAACAAGCAAACGAACTGTCGTTCTACTTGGTTAAACAACTTAAAATAGCAGGTATTTCGCTTAAAATTGTAAGAAAACCGAAAAACAGTACATAAACTAGGTACTATATTGTAAATTATTTCCTAATAAAGTGAGAGACAAAAATAAATTAGGTACTCCTTAAAATGAAACTACCTTCCTTCCGTTCGATGATACAATTTTTGTCCGATATTTTTTTTTTACCGCACCCTGTATACTGCCGTGCTAAACAAAAAAGGGAACTTTGCAGTTGGGCTCAAGCTGAGATATTGTATTTTAAAGTGTGGCTCTTCCGTACATTTGATTCAGATATCTTTTTTTTTTTTAAAGAATTTTTCAAAACAATAGCTCTTGATCAAATGACCCTAAGACATTTTATTTATTAAGTAAAATACGAAACAGAGAACAACTTGGTTATAATAACTCAAATTTGTTCAAAAGGGCTGGTTGCTTAGCACGACCGTGTGAATAAACTTAAACTCCAGTTTAATTTTGGTTCAGCTTAAGAAAAACCAATTTAGTTTTGACTTGAACTTAGAATGGATTGGAAAAAACCAAAACTCAATAGTTTTCATTTTTAGACAGTAACATTGTATTATTTTTCTTCCAAAAAAAAAAATATCAATCATGTTTGAAAGTCGAAAATTTCAGAAGTTTCAAAGGCAATCTAAAATAGAAAATGTAATTGTTATGATTATACACAAATTGAACAATATTATTGGTTGAGTGACGACTTGACTTATTTCTGGGTTTGACCATGAAAGCCATTTACTCAGTTATAAAACAAAAAGGTTTTTTTTTTCTAATTAATCTTACCTTTATGTGTATTTCTGTCAAGCAGAAAAAGAAGATGTGTGGATAGCATATATTTTTTATGCCTAACCCTTTATATGTTTTAAGAAACACAGAGCTATTAAGAAACCCAAATTTTATTCGAAAAAAAACTCAAATTTTCCATTTTTTCCAATTTTTCCTGAAAAAAAAAACCGGTAAAAAACCGTTTTTTTTTTCCACCGCTTCAAAATTTCCGGAAATTTTATATCTCTAAGCCTTAGTGTAAACATGAAAAATTGCTCTCAGCAACATTTTTAAATCTAAAGTATATTCGATCTATATTCTGGCGGCAAAAATTGATTGATTTATTTATTCACAACAAAGTTTTGAGCTCACCATTTTGCTTTTACGTTAATGAACGAAATGAAAATATTTTATTTTCTTTTTGTTGTTTCCATGGTAACTATTTTTGTTTTTCCTTATTTTATTTTTGAGAATGCAGTAAATGAATAAGGAACTAGGGATATTATAAAACACATGCATCAAAATCCCATCGTTATTTTCCCCACTCCCCTGCTAGATTCATTCAGATGGACTAGTCTTTACTTGGCAGATTGCCAAATTACATACAATCCGCAGTCAAACAGTATCTTTGAAACTAACCTATGCAAATTTTCAGCTTCCTAGATCCAAATCCTGATGATTTAGGATCTCCCAAAAATGTGATCCAAAATGGCGGATCAGCTTTTTGTGTCAAATTGCCAAGTTCAGACTAAGTTTACAGAAAATTTTATCATGCTGAAGGACTGAAGTTTTAGGCACCTAAAGTACAGTTAACCGTTAATATATTCAATATTTTTGTGAATTTTAGCTCGTTAGAATTTGTGTAGCATGAGCGTAAACTTGTGAAAAAGCGCGATATTGAAAAATTTTCCTGGATTTTAAGTTGTCATAAAATTTGAGAACAAAAATAATTCAAACGCTCGTATTTCGTGATTCTGTTGTAAAAATACTTGTTTTTAATAGGTTACAGTTGCAGAGCTTAAATATCTATTTTCCAAAAGATATTGTCATTGAAAGTGGCTATCAAAACCGTTCAAGTAAAAAATAGCTTATTTTCAAAGCGCTATAGCTCAAGTTTGTCACCTCGCATGTTCTTTTCGTTAAAACCATTCGAAAGAACAGACTTTTTTCTTTCAAAATAATTTTGTTTTCGATGGTGTTCTTTCGTTTAAGGATAAAAAATTGAGTTCGAAATTCTGTCTCTCGTAACGAATTGGCATGTTTAAGAGCAGGTTGTGGAAAATTTTATTACACAGGAAGCCTGAAATTTTAGGGGCTTAAAGTACTTTGATTGTCAACATGTTCTTGTATTTTCCTGAATTTGAGTTCATTAACTTTTGTGTAGCACGCATGCAAAGTCGCAAAAAAAAAATGCAGTGGAGAAACTTTTTCCTGGATTTTAGAATCATAAATTCTGAACAAAAATGGTTCAAAAGCTCGTACTTTGTCATTCTATTGCGAATATACATGTTTTTAATGTATTATAGTTGCAGAGGGATTTTCTACAAGAAAGTGGCTGTCAAAATCGTTCACATGAAAAAATGCCTATTTTTTATGCGCTGTAGCTCAAGTTTGTCACCTTGCATCTTCTTTCGTTGGTACCATTAGAAGGAACAAATTTTTTCCTATAAAAAAAGGTTTTTTTTTTTTTTTTTTTTTTTTTTGGTTTAAGATGGTGCTGTTTCAGATAAGCGTTAAAAAATGAGTTTGAAATACTATTTGTCGTTAGCGAGAAAATCTCGTTCTACAATAAATAAAGAATATTGAATGCCGTGGAAATCGACTAATAGTGATTTTGCAACTGTTACAGGTCAGAAATTGTTTTTATTTATCTTTTAAAAAAATACTTTGAAATATGATAGAAAAAGAAAATTATCCTGTTCTGTTTTATGTATCAGTCTGCTTCCGGAACAGGATATTTTTCTGTTTCTACCATATTTTTAATGTGCAAAAGAACTTTTTAAAAGAGAATTAAAAACCTATTTCTGAGTAATAACAGTTTCAAAATTCCTATTAGTCTGTTTTCACGGCATTCACCGCTCTTTATTTATTGTGGAACGAAAGTTTCTCGCAAACGACAAACAGTATTTCAAGCTCATTTTTTTACACTTATCTGAAAGAACACCATCGGAAAGGAAAACTTTTTATGGGGGGAAAATGTGTTCTTTGTATTGGTACCAACGAAAAGAAGATGCAAGGTAACAATCTTGAGCTACAGCGCATTATAAATAGGCAATTTTTCACGAACGATTTTCTCAAGTCAGTAAATGAGAGAGAACAATAAAAAAAAATTTTGAAAAAAAAATAGAACCGACTTCAAAATTGCTCTAAAAAGTGAAAAATAATTTTATTCTTTAAACACCATCGATAATACTTTTAAACATAATTTTTGAAGTTGGCGCAAAAACGATCGATAAAATCATTCACAGCCATAACTCAACTACAAGTATTAATTTAACCAGGTCCAGTTTCTTCACTACCACATGCATTACGCATTGATGACAGCATATTTGAGTAACGATATAAATGTTTCGTTCCTAAGTTTGGATGATTTTTTGATAAAAATATGAACGAAGCATGGTTACAATGGATTTTACTTTTTGTTTTTGTGCCAACTTCAAAAATTATGTTTAAAAGTATTATCGATGGTGTTTAAAGAATAAAATTATTTTTCACTTTTTAGAGCAATTTTGAAGTCGGTTCTATTTTTTTTTCAAAATTTTTTTATTTCATTCTTTTTAGTGTAAATGTAGATATTTCAGTAAAAGTAAGAAGTTCGGCTCTATATCACTGTATTGCTTTAGAAAAACCTTTATTCAAAATTATCATTACAATTACTGTTATATGGCACCAAACTTTTATAACAATGAGTTTCATATTGTCGCGTAGATGAAGATAGCGAAGACAATGTGAAAGCCAAATGAAGCGAATACTCGTTAGTCTCAACTCGAGATCTTTATTCAGAACCACGAATGAACGTTACATCTGCTTTTATACAACTTGAGAAAGTGCTGGAACTTTCCAGACTCGGAAAGATGCAGAAATTAATAGAACATTCGAGAAAATAGGGGAAACAGTAGAAAGGAAATTTTAGTAAAATTCACTTCGTCTTAGTCGGGATTTGAACTCGGGTCGCTCGTGTGGGAGGCGAGAATTCTACCACTGAGCCACCGTTATCCACGGATGAAAAGTGCGAACTTCGCTACAATATCATTAATAAATTACATAAAATTTACTGTTTTTTGCCCATAACTTTTTTTCTAAAGAACAAATATGGTCAAACAAAGTAATGGGACCTAAGTTGAGCCATCCCCTATCCATTAAAAAAAGAATCATCAAAATCGGTTCCCTAGGTGAGACGCTATGAGTGGACAAACAAAAAAAAAAAACATACATATGGTATGAACTGATAACCGCCTCCTTTTTGAAGTCGGTTAAAAAGAGCGACTCTCAAGAAAGGAACAAAATGCCACGTGAAATCCTCTGGAAAACACATACATATTTAACCCTCTCTCCCTCCTCATATATTAGTCAGATAAATATTAAGTCTCAGTAAGTTACCGCCCTATAGCTAAGGCTAAGGCGGAAATGCATGAAATACACCGTCAACTCAGTCTTTTCAGCCGAGGACAGCAGTTTCGTGCTTATTAGCACTCATCAGCCCAGCATAGGAAGTGACTGAGCTGGAGGCGGAAAATCACTCCTCCTCCAGCTCAGTCACTTCCCATGCCGGGCTGATGAGTGCTAATAAGCACGAAACTGCAGTCCTCGGCTAGAATGACTGAATTGGCGGTGTATTTCAAACATAAAATCATTTTCCACTTCTCTCAACAACAACAGCAAAAAAGAAAAAAATAATAATAATTTGAATTTTGTCATCTTGTATTCAAATTATGTTTTTCGCAATCACGAGTGTGTGTGTGTGTATGTAGGCGTGTGTGTTTGTGTCGGGGGGGGGGGTATGTGTGTTTATGTGTAGGGGGTTTGTGTATGTGTGTAGGCATGTGTGTTTGTGCCTGTGTGAAGGCATGAATATGTGAGTGGTTGTGTGTATGTGTTTGTGTGTGTATGTGTAGGTGTCTGTAAGTATGCGTGTGTGTATGTGTTTGTGTGTATGTATTTGTGTATGTGTGTATGTGTGTGTTCCTGTGTATGTGCGTGTATGTATGCGTGTAAGTGTAGGATACTGACGCAACCTGGAGACGGTTTTCGCTATAGGAGCAGCATCGTGAGGAGCCAGTCGACGCTGATGCTGCAGAGGGTGCTACCGGGAAAATAAAATAATAGCACATCATAACAGTCAAATGAAAGCAATAAGCAATCGTGATTGCTCAAAAAAAGCAATGCAATAAACAAGAACAAGTGAGCGCATTTGTGCAGAGCAAAAAAACTGATTCCCCTATTTGTTTACATTATGTTAACTTCTTGCTTCAGGACCCGAAGTCGAGCGAAAGAATCACGTGATAACTGAGTATCATTTATTCGAATATACAACCGTTCGAATGAATCACTCAAAAGGAAAAACAAATTCGAAGAGCAAAAACCTTATGTATGAAATAATTTCTAAAAGCGAGGAGGAGCCCTTCTTGACCCCTCAAATGATAGGCTTGATGGCTACGCCCCTCCCCCCTCTCGTGCTCACCCCTGTGTAAACAACTCGAGAACTTATCTTTATAAAAGTTTAGGGCGCCCCCCCCCCCCCCCCGCAGGGCGATGGCGCACCCTCTCAATTGTTACAAAGCATCCGTCTAGGAAAAAAGCTTCCCCCCCCCCGAAAGTGAAACAAAAAAATCTTTATAAAAAAATCGCTCCTAAAAAATCCAATGGCGTAGGTTGTGCCATGGATTTTCCCCTCCCCTCCCCTTTGTTCTGTAAAAACCCCTTTAGAACTCAACTCAATCCTGAAAAAGCTCACAAAGTGAATTAACTAGTCGAGAACTTGATTCAAAGTAATCGAGAAGTCAATCGCGCCATTTCATAAGATCTCGATAGTCACTCCCTTGAATCCTCGATTTCAAAAGATCTTGATTATCAATTACTCGAGTTCTCGACTTGAAAAGATCTCGATTATCAATCATTTGAGTGATCGACTTGAAAAGATCTCGATTATCAATCACTCGATTATCAGAAGTACTCGATTCCCGAGATCTCGATTATCAAAAAATTTCGGTTATGCCCATCACTAGTAACACATGAGTAGTAAAAGTAGGAGAAAATATTTATGGTGAACGTTATACTGATCACAATTTTATTGGCGCCTTGCTCAGCTTTGACATTTCGAAAAATCCAAAATAGCGACCGCATAGAAAAAATGGGAAATATGTACATGTAAAAAGTTTTATTTGTGTGACATCAGTAGGCCATACGCATAATAATTATGTTTCAAACTTTATTATTTCGTGGAGGAAGTCAAAAAGGTTTGCACGAAAAAAGTTTCAATGTATTTTCAAAACAATGAACTTCAAAATGATTCTTAGTGTAAACTATTCTACATTTAACCACAATAACTAGGACGGAAGTATGAAAAAATAAAACACTTTAACTGCATGAAACTTCATGCATTTGAAATGCATACATTCTCTAGTTGGTAAAAATGTGAATAAAAACCAAGTATTTTGTTTTTAAGTGCCGTAATTTATACCTAAAGTTACAACCGAAGAAAAGTGCGTTGCGGTGGAGACGAAATAAAAAAAAAAAAAATTCTATTTAAAGTAGACATTATATTTTATGCGCTAATTTTTCAATTAAAGCTACAATCCCACATTCACGGTCAAATAATACGATTTTGAACTAAAATAGAGAGAGAAAAAAAGCAAAACTTGTTTTGGGACAATTTGTAAATTTCAGCTACACCCGCTCCTTCCAGAACGTTTTTAAAAGACATAATCTTTCATTATGAGTACCAGATCCTACCTGAACTAAAGGATGATCCATTTCGGTATGAAGTTACACTCAATCTTGAAATATAATGTTTCGTATTTGTTCAATTTAATATGAAAAATTATCGAGTTCTTCGGGTCTTTTAAATATATCAATGAATCACGGAGGGGGAGGGGGTGGAGTGGGGTGGACACACAAACCTAGCACTGAAATTGATTACATTTTTTGCCTCATCTTCATGATGTTTGACGTCATGCTAAAGATAGCTATTTAGAGATACGAAGCTTTGTTATTAATACGACATTACGCTCTTGTTTAACTACGTAATTAAACGAAAGAAGGGAAATCGTAGGCTATATTGATACTCAATTATAAATCTTCAGATTTTTCTAAATTACATAAGAATAAATTTGCGTTTAGACTCCCAATTGTTATTAATTTGTTTAAGGAAGCCACAGAGGAGTAGTAGATCTCAAAGTTATATAATCTTCACAGAAATTTGTACTTAATCTAATCAAGGAGCTACAGCACTAATAACTTTTGAGAGTATAAACCTTTTACCAAACGAGAAAACAGCATTTTATCACAATTGCGTAATTCATGATTTACGTAATACCAGCTTTCAATTCGTGTTTTTCTTTGATTCAAAATAACAATGATTTTCCTTAAGTAGTTTTTTTTCCGTTTAACTAGTAAAAATTTGTTGAAATAATTTCTTGTTCCTTTAATTTTATGAAGAGAGCCAATTTTGGTGTCATCAGCAAAAGCGTGTTGCGAAAGTGAGCATTGTTGGTTTTTAGTTCATAGGATCTTTGCCAATTGCTGCGGTTTCAGCCACGAAGGTATGGAAGTTTAGCTTCCTCATCTAGTGAAGTTTAGAAGCATAAAAATAATAAAGAACATAAAGAAACCTAAAAACTTTTTTGATTCTAAAGAATTCAAATCATATTTTTCGCAATCAAGATTAAAATGGAAACCTTTCAGAGAAACTAAAAAAAAAGAATTGAATTTTCGAGGTATTCTACCCCTATGGAATGAATTTTGTAAAAGAGCATTAGCAGCGCTTCCAAAACAGATTAAATTAAATAAAAAAACATTAGAGTAAGCACAATAATGCTTTAAGACGCTGTTAGGAAGTGAAGTTTTCACGCAAGACAAATAAATAACCATAGCTTTCATGCTTTACATTATGGTCTATACAGTAGTACCTCGTTTATAGAGCGTCCGTTTATCGTGATCTTCGGTTTATCTCGTTCAAATTTCTAGAGTTTAAAAAAATATTTATATTTACATAAATAATTATTTCAAATCAGGATAACTGAACTATAAGTGAACCAAACCTTTGATTCTCGCTTTGATTAAATGTACAACTCCTCATAGATCGCGCAATAAACTTCCGCAATTTAACAAACATCGTGGTGTGCTTGGAGCCTCAGTTCAAAAACCACTGCAGATGGACTATAAATGATCAAATGTTTGATTGGATGATATGAAGAAGTGTGAGTTAAGCGAAACAATGCTATGTAATTTTGTTACGAAGCATTGTCTTTTTTTCGTCATAAAATGCATGGCTGCTCATTTAAAGATTTACTTTGCTTATTCTCCTTATATTACCACCAGGGTTATCCAGAGTACCTTTGGTTCCAGTTAGTCATGATAGACAAGTTTCTACTGTAACTGTAATGGTCCCTATGTTCAAATATATGTCCATACGTAAAAATGTAACTCATGTAAACTTGAATTGAGCATGATATATAGTGATGATTTTGCTGGCGACCCGACTGTCCAAAAACGAATATTCTCACCAGAGGAGTAGTAATGAGAATGGTGAGAAAGAGACAAAAATGCTGTGATAATATAATTTCTAGCGGCTAAATTTGGTGTCGTGAAGTCAGAAGTTAACTTCATTTGTAAAGGAACCCCGAACCTATTTTTTTTTGGGAGATTAAAAGTCTCAATTGACTAAATGAAACTCCGTATTTTTCTGAATGATAAAAAACAACGAATAAAATAAAATATGTGGATACATGCATACATTGATATACACTATATGACCAAAAGTATTGAGACACTTTCAAAAATTCACATTTTTATGGATATCTCGAGAAATAAAAGACCTATTGCTATGTAATCTTTTCATAAAAAGGTATACTCTAGCTGTCATTTTCCAGTAAAAAAATATGTCTACTGTTTATTTAGGGGATCAGCAACAAATTGAGGAAACAAAAACGGTTTATGGTCATTTTTTATAACAAATAGCTAGGAATAAGCTATAAATTTCAGAAATAATTTAAACTATCTAGAAGTAATTTTTATATTTTCGTGAAAGTATCCCCTATACCCACGGAGTTATAAGCATTTCTTTCAAAAAATGCAAATTTTTTTTAAGGTTTTCGGCTCATAGCACTCAGAGTTTTCCGTCAAACTTTACAAAACCGAATTTCCATAATTCTTGGATAGGCGACAAATGGTAAGGGGTCGTTCACAAACCAGCAACACTTTCATGTTATCGTTGCAGAGTGATTCATGATACGAACGGATTATTTGCGAACGATCCCTCACGAGTCGTCGTCTTGCCAAGAATTGTTAAAATTCAGTTCATTAGATCATTGATAACTTTTTACATTTTAAAGATATCAAAGTGGAATTTTTTTATGAGTTGTATGATCTATCTGGGCTCCCGATTACGAAAGTTATGAATTGATATCTTACGCGCAAAAGCAGTAAAATATGAATTGCTTTAATTCTTCATATTTCAATAAATTTTCAATATTTTAAATTCAAATTTTATTATTATGTTTCTCTGATATGCTGTAAAATATTCAGAAAGTTTAGCAAAGTTTGATGGAAAAATCTGCAAGATATGAGCCGAAAATCTTTTTTTTTAATTATATTTTTGAAAGAAATGCTTATATCTCCGTAGGTATAAGAGATACTTGAACGGAAATACGAAAATTGATTTTAAATAAATTTTTAAATTATTTCTGAAATTTATAGCTTATTGCTATCCAAGGGCGCCCATATATGCAAAATTTTAAGGGGGGGGCTCAGATATTTTCCCCATGGTTTAGTACGATATTTTCCCCGTAGAAATTGATTTCACAACAGATTAGAGTTATTAAAATTTGACATTTTTAATAACTTATTCATTAATTACTGGAGAAGAAATGTTTTTACATTTTTGCAAAGAGAAAAGTACTAAAAGCAAGGAAGTTCTAATTTCAAAAGGAGGCTTGAGCCCCCACTTGCTCCCTCCCCATATAGGGGCCCTTGTTGCTAGCTATTTACAGCGAAAAATGATCAAAAACCATTTTTTGTTTCCTCAATTTGTTGCTGGTCCCCCAAAAGAATGGTAGACCTAATTTTTATAGGAAAATGGCAGCTGAAGTGAAAAAATTACAAAGCTAATTGTTCTTTTTATTTCTCGAGCAATCCGTAAAAATGTGAATTTTTGAAAGTGTCCCAATGCTTTTGATCATATAGTGTATATAATGAGAAGAGACATTAGGCATCCTGAAAAAAACGTATTTGAAAAATGATTGCAATACTGTATGTATCTCCGAATGTTCTGAATCACCAGTCAAAATTTTCCGATTAAGAAATTCTTTTGGGAGATCACAGTAACCTACCATGACCACCTGTCACTGCACCCCTGTTCGTTTATCTCCAGGAATGTTGTATTGAACGTCGTATTGAGCACGAATTTCGTATTCTGTTGAAAAGTGATTTTTCTTAAAAAGTGTGAAAATAGAAGGCAATTGTAATGCCATTTGGACATTTTACGTAAAGTTACTTTTTAAAAGACTGCAGTCTGCAGCACATAACAAAAGTCAAAAAGAGTTGCGCTGGAATGGACATCCGCAGGCCCGTCGTTTCAAATTTTCTCCGTCGGGGGGAGGGGGAGGCCGAGGGAAGAGCAAGGACACATATTCACTCCTCATTATGGGGGGAGAAGCAACAAAACACACGCACAAATACAAATTAGCAGTTGCGTTTCTGAAAGCCAGGGCTGTTGATGGCTTGTTTTGGAATTTAAAAAAAAGTTTTAAAAATTTGTAGTGGTGCGAAGTTAACCCCCGTGATCAAAGTTACTCTAAATTACTGCAATTTCATTTTGCAACTTTTGATAAAAACGCACGATTTTCTTTTTCTGCCTCAACATAAAGCACCAATAATACGCTGATTTATTTTGACGTTTTTTTTAGATACATTTTTCTAAGAAAGAAGACTGCTCCCCCTCCCACACACACACAAAAAACTTTAAACGTTCCGTGAGTCAGCAAAATTTGTAGATCACTGCTCCTATGAAAACCCACAGAAATCTGCCAAGTGGAACATAATCTACAGATTACGCATAATTAAATGTGAATTAGAGCTCTAATTTCTAAATAAAAACCTGTTTTAGAAATGAAATCTGAAGCTTTTTCTTTTAACTTGAGAATTTACAAATTTGTAAGCAACTGGCTAATTATTATTCCATAATCAGTTAAAAAATAGATAGTGTAAAACATATTGAAACAATAACTCATGTGAAAATTTCAACCGTGCAGTGACAGGTGGTCATGGTAGATTACTGTGATCTCCCAAAAGAATTTCTTAATCGTAAAATTTTGACTGGTGATTCAGAACATTCGGAGATACATACAGTATTGCAATTATTTTTCAAATACGTTTTTTTCAAGATGCCTAATGTCTCTTCTCATTATATACACTATATGATCAAAAGCATTGGGACACTTTCAAAAATTCACATTTTTACGGATTGCTCGAGAAAAAAAAGAACAATTAGCTTTGTAATTTTTTCACTCCAGCTGCCATTTTCAAATAAATAATAGGAAAAATATTTATTATGGTTACTTGCAGTGAACAGAAAACTAATCTTCGTAATAATATCAATTTCTGACTTTTAATGACTTTAAAAGCTTTTGAAATTAAAATTCGATTTAGACATATCAATTTAAAAGCATTTTTCATTAAAAACATCCTTATATATTTAATAGCGAATTCACTGGTCGAGTAACGCTCCTGACGTCACCAACAATGCAACTCGCTCCACGGCGTGATAATTAGATAGTATGTTTTGGTAATATTTAACATGCAGGCAAAGGCTTCATTGTGACAATGCTGAACTCGATCCGGTATCTTAACTGTTTTACTGGTAAGACTGTCATTTTAGGAGAATGAAGAAACGAAAAAGTGGTCAACAATGAACGCTATCTGCTAGAATTAAGGATTAGTTCCACTAGAGTGTTAGAGTTCAAATTTCAACTATCAAAATACCACCGAGCAGGCAATTGCTTCGTTCAAATGCAGAAGCAATTTTCATCCGTCATACTTTAACGGGCGATTTTCTAGTGTTTAATTACAAACGAGTGAAAATAATAACCGCATGCATATAGGCAACATTTCTTTATTAATTAGGATCTCCGTCAATAATTGTGGTTCCTCCCCTTTCCCTTTATATTTCTTTCTTTCTCTCTCTTTTTCTGCACTCATGTAAATTGTTCACTGTGTAAAGTTTTGAAATCAAGACAAGTAAAAACTTTTCAAATCAAAGTAGCTCTAGCGGTAATACGTAAAAAGAAAAAAAAGGGCAAAATAAAATAATTATAAACACAAATGTAATCATATTTTTAAATTATTTTTCACTAAAAAGTATTTTAGAAGTGAAAGACATTGGTAAGTGACTGTTTAAGGTGCCGTTTGCTCTGTGGCTACGTACAATGTCGCAAAAGACAAGCTGGAGCATGCTGAGTGATAAAATATTAGCACGACTTCCTAAAACTTTTTAGCTGTTTTAATTCACATCTCTGGTGTCTGGTTTGGTTTAATTCATTTGCAATAGTCTGATTACTGAATAAGACAAAAAGTCGTGGCCTAAGCTCTCCGCTATTTAGGAACGTCCAAGTGGCTAAAATTAATTAAGTCTATGGAAAAAAATGTTTTAGCCTATGATTAAAATTGTAAAGTTTGAGTACAGGGGTCCTCAAGAAAACACTCGGCCCAGGGCAGGGTCCCTGATATCTAATCGGGCTCTGGCAATAGTAGCTTTTATTCAAAGAGAATCCAAGGATGTCAATAAAAATATTCTTATTTTTGACTTTTTGTTGTCATATCTTTTCTTTTGCGGATCTTCAACATTAGATTCTTGATTGTCAATAAATTCCGGAGATGTCATATTTGTCCAATAGCTTTCGCGTTATTTTTAATGATTTACTTGTCTTAAAAACTGACAAAAATCATTTTGCTCAATATTGCACCCTACCCCATATTGCGTGTCTTATCCAACTAATTTTCATTCTTAACTGCATGCATTGTTTCTGAGTTCGATTAAATACTGAAAAAGCACGTACTAACATATAAAGTTGCAATTTGTAACATATAAAAATGCTGCAACCTGTTTATTGTACTGCATTAGGAAGGTAAATGGTTCATATTTCATTGCAAATTTTTCATTTTTGTCCCCTTTGTTGTACAAGCTCACTTGTTTTGTTTTCGCTGAAAATAAAAGACGATAAAAAAGTCATTTCCCTTTAGTTGAGATTAGATTATTGTTAGTATGGAATCCGAAACGCGTTTCTTTAAATATCTCAAAAAATCAGCGAATCCTGCCCTTTACCTTCCCCCGGCAGTGTAACACTGTACAACTTTTTCGGAACTATGAAACTATCAAATACGTATAACTTACACAACTGCAGTTCAGACGACTGTTTCTGGTCACAACATGAATTATCAACTCTTAGACAACTAGTTCCGATATTGTCCTGTAGGTGTCGGATGCATGTATATTAAAAACATGGGTAATAGCATTTTGTGAAATAAATGTTAGTTTTTATCATTCTAAAATTTGCAATTAAACGCTATGTTTCAAAAAAAAATATCTTTACAAATTTATTTCCCTTTGAAATTGTCATTTAGTTAAGTTCACTTACATTTTAGCTATAATCAAAGACTGAACTTGGGGCATTTTTCCAGTGTCCTTCAACCGTTTAATGGACTAACCAGAATCTACAATTAGTTTCAAGGTCTGGGGCAAAAAAATTGAAAAAACAAAGTTAATACATTCAAAAGTAGTTAAGAGTGATGATCCACCCCATCCAACAATTTCTACAAAGGCCACAATAGAACAGGAATCCTACCAAAAAGATAAATACCCCTCAAACGCCCCACCTTTGGGGACCTCTGCAACATAACTATAAACGGGGGAGGGGGGATCATGGCGTAAACCTTCCTTTTCTCTGTTTTCGGGAGCTCTTGTGCTTGGTAGACCGACAGACATGCCATAGCATTTGAAGGTTGCAAAAAAAAAAAAAAAAAAAAAGCTCACTCCCACCCCTTTCCCAAAAAAAAGCAATGGTGGTTCCCTCAAATACCACGAAAACATCCAAGAGCGAGTCCCCCCCCCCCCGGTCAAACAAATGAAAAGGAAATTTTTCCCTGTAAATATTAATTCACCTCCCCCTGAAAATTTTAATGGCGCACTCTGCGTAATGCCCCAGAACCCCGTCCTATTTTAGCAACACCGAGTAAAAAAAATACACCAACGAAAGAATTTTACCATTTTACAAAGAACATATTTAGTGCTGCCATCTATGTGCATGACATAAAAAGATTACTCACCAACACGTGTCAAGTAGAAATTCTTCATTCAGTGAAGTAAGCTGAACATTCAGAATAGTTTCATTTTCATAAAATATTTTCATGCATTTCTCATGTTACAATTTTGTAATGATTTGTCAACTGTCAGTTTTTTTCAGTGAGTAACATTTAATTTCAAACTTAAAATGCAATTACGATAGGTGTCTAATTTTCCTTCTTCGGACTTTTTTTTTTTTAACTTCTGAAACTTAAAGTTCAAAAACTTTTCCTTACTGAATTCAAATTACACAAAGAACAAGTAGCTAATTTATGTACTTCAATTACACTTATCCAAGAAAACGAAACTTATGTAGTTACTGCTACGACGTTCGGTAGTGCTGCCATCTTGTGCTGCATATGTTCACTAAACATTAAGACCAGTGAAATGGAAGAGTTATTTTAGGGAAAAGCAAATTTGTGAAGGCATTTTGAGCAGGGGCAGATCAGGGCCGTCGGCAGGGGGGGGGAGGGTATGACACCCCTCCACTTTTTTGAGGAAAGGGGCCGCCGATTTTGCGTTATTATTAATTTCTAATGTAAGGAATAAAACCATAAATGGAAAAAAATGCGGAGGGGTTCTTAAATGCAATTTAGAAGAAAAACAAAATAATTAAAACATAACTAGCAACATCAGTAAACCAAAAATCTAAAACATCCGGTACTTTTCAGCTATCGTGGCACTAATCGCCAAAAAAAAAAAAAAAAAAGACAATAAATGGGGCCACGAAAAACAGCTAAGAATCGTTGAGAAAAATACGGATATTAATCGCCAAGTGGGGCCGCGGGAACGATTACATAGCGGTCGTCCCTTATTCGGAAAAAAAAGTACTGTGTAAACACGTGCGAGAACTTTAAAAGTTATTCTACACTTTTAGTAAAAATCTGTTAAGTGGAGTAGGCATGATTCAATTCTTTTTGCAGAAGTATTTCATTAATCTGTTTCAAACTGCGGCAGGGTTCTTTGAAGTTTAGAAGAAAAATAAAATAACTAAAATATAACTAGCAACATCAGTATACTTGAAATCTAAAACATCCGTACTTTTTAGCCATTAAAAAACTATAAATGGGGCCGCAAAGAAAAAAAAGCTAAGAATCTTTCCGGGCGGCATTCGATGCGAAAAAAGTGGGGCCGCGTGAACGGGATTTTACAAATCGATCATCCCTTGTTTGAAAATGGTGCTGCATAAATACTCGCAACATTTTCAGATTTTCAGTACTCTGCCACAGTGGTGCTTCAAGAAACTTTCCTTGGGAGAGAAGGGAAGAGGAGGGGTCATATAATATGCTTTAAAATTAAAGGTCGGATCGTGCAATTTTAGGCACTTGCAGTGTGTTCATTCAAACTATTTTGTTGCTATATGCGAGGGGGGGGGCATGAACTCCCTATTCCACCCCTTGGCTACACCACTGCACTGCCGGGTTTGGAGTCAAAATGTCGCCATCGAAATGTCGTGGGACAAAATGTCGCGGCCAAAATGTCGCCGGTCCAAAATGTCGGCGGGCCAAAATATCGCTTGTCCAAAATGTCGCCGGGTCAAAATGTCGTTGATCCAAAATGTCGCCGGCCCAAAATGTCGCCGGGCCGAAATTTCGCCGGTCCAAAATGTCGCCGGGCCAAAATGTCGCCTGTCCAAAATGTCGCCGGGCCAAAATATTGCCGATCCAAAATATCGCCGCTTCAAAATGTCGCCGGGTCGAAATGTCGCCGGGCTGAAACGTCGCCTGTCCAAAATGTCGCCGGACCAAAATGTCGCCTGAACGAAATGTCGCCGATCCAAAATGTCGCCGGACCAAAATGTTGCCGGGCCAAAATGTCGCCTGTCCAAAATGTCGTAGATCCAAAATTCGCTCATTCAGTTGGTAAGAAAAATGCAAATGTACAAAAATGCTGTTTAACACCAAATTTGCAGAATAAATGACTGCCTTTAATGAATGTCTCCGTTAAAAATGGGACTGGACTAACTGAGTTTCTTGATAAATTCCAATAATTTCGTTTCGTTCCGAAATTCCGTTTTGATTCGCAACTCTCGGCTGTTTTTCAGCAAAAAAATAGAATACAAGCGTTACGTTATCTTATTTCTTGTGACTCGCTATCTACCAACTGTAAAACGTTCTGACGGCGTTCAGTTCTGACGTTCGCTAAATTATTTTAAACTTTTCTTCAAGAATAGTGTGCATTTGTATGTGACCGATTTTTTGGGGCCATTCTACGTCAAAACCTATAGTAAGAATTTGAACGATACCCGCAAGTACCCATATATGATTTAGGGCTGCGTGGTTTTTTGCGTCAATTCGTTCAAGATAGTGGAGTAACTGAGCGTTTTCATCGATATGCGTGACTGTCATTGCTCAAAAAATGATGAACGGAATCGAATAAAATGTTAGGAAGCAGCAGGGGGGCAGATTTTGGGGCCAATAACACCAGAGGGTGGAGCAATCGATTGTTTTTCTGCTTTCTTTTTTATTATCTGTGACTGATATATATCAAAAAATAATACAGTAGACCCTCGTTTTCAGCGGGTTTATTTTAAGTGGTTGAAGATTTGACACCTTTATTTTATTTACGCAGATGAGTTTCGGTTTTACGCAGATGCGGCAATGCAAACAGGTAACATTTTCCTCTCTTTCAAAACCCAAACTCCTAAAGATTGCAGATTACACGTAACTAACTGCATTTTGGCGTGCTAATAATCGAACTTAGGTCCTTGGAGACATTTTATGCGATTGGTTCCAGAGCTTTTTCCATCAGAAGTAAAGTGATTAAACTCACACAGTTCAGAACTCACTGGAAGAAGAGCTTTTAGGAGTGACAAAGGAAGTCAAAACCAACGAGGATACCGACTCCGGTGACACACAACCAAAAACGCTCACATTGAAAATTTTGAACCATTCGTAGACAATAGAAATGATCTAGCCCGCATCACCTCTCCAGATATTTCCTAGGGCAGTTTCTATACTGTTTAAAAACTAAAAACTCGTCGTGCAACAGTATATCCGGGGAGGGGGGTGGCGCATAATGAAGCGCTTAGTTCTTTTCTTTTTTACTTCTCTGGTGGAAAATGTAACACTTTTACGATCTAAATTTTCAATTTAAAAAAAAATCATACGTAGAGAAAATTTCACAAGATGGTACTTTTTCTCCAACAACTCCCTATAGTACCTACCTTTCAGCGCGAATCCTTAGGTTTGTCATATATCACAAGAGAAGTAGTAAACTATTGCCATGACCCATGCCGCATGCCCGAGTTCGAGCTCAGTTCGTCTCGGTGAATAAAAAGCTGCCCTATCCATTAAAATTCGATCACTTGTGACTGTTCCTGGCAAACATTTTGACTGTTAGAGACTGTTCTGGTAGAAGTTTCCTCTGTATTGAAATAAGATGTATTAGATAAGATAAGATAATATAAAATTTATTAACAAACAAAATACACATACATAACAGTAAGCAAAATTAAAAAAGTAAAGTTAAAAAACTTACAAATTATAAAACATAAATTACAAACGTCATAACAAAACATTAAGAAAATCTTGACTATAGTCCAACATGAGTTAGTATTAAATTCAACACTAAAGAGCGCCAAAGGCACTGCCCGCAGTGTTTTTTAATTGGTTTAGTATGGAGTACAAACACAAATATGTATTAACAGTAATATTTACAAATTAATTTTACACAAGTAGTAAAAATTTTACACAGAACAATTATTGGACTGTTTGACTCCAGAAAAAAAAAAACCACAATAACTCGCATTGAAACATTCAGTAGTATAAAAAATACAATACAAAATCCCCCCCCTTCCCCGGTTGGCAAGTCAGTATATTTTATCAGCTAAAAGCTAATTATTGATAGAATGTCATTATTTTGTATGCATTCATTGACCCCTTGTCTATATTTTTTGAAGTTCTTCTCATTCCTAACATTTTCCGTTAGTTCATTAAACAGCCGCGGTGCCAAGTAAAAGAATTGCTTTTTAATAACCGTTTTATTTGGTTTTATAACTTTATATTGTTTACCTGAAATTCGAGTATTATATTGTTTTTCATTAATTTCAAACCAGTTATTGTTGTTATGCAAAAAATGCAATATTCTCTGTGCATATATTTCTCTGATATTATAGATTTTCTCTGACTTTTGTAAAATAGTATCGTTTTTATTAAGTTCTCGTTTAGATCCATAAATTATTTTCAAAATTTTTGCATAAGTTATATTTAAATTGGTAAGATTTGTTTCATAATCACCTCCCCATGCAAAAATACCATACGTAATTATTGAGTTTATCCAAGCATAAAATAAACATCTAAGAAACTTTTTCCCAACTATATGTCTCAATAGATAAAGCCAATGTACTCTACCTCTTAATTTCTTCACAAGTTTATCAGTATGGCATTTCCATTTTAAATTTTCACTAAAAGCTATACCTAAATAATTTATATTTTCGACTCTTTCTATGGTAGGGCAGTTACAGTTATTTGTGCAGTCACATGTTGGTTCGTGATATTTTATGCCTAAATCAATTTTATTAATTCCATTCTTTTTTAAATCAAACTTTATGTATTTTGTTTTATTTATATTAAGAGATAACATATTGTCAGTTAGCCATTTATTTATAGCAGTTTAATCAAGTTCTATTTGTTTGTTTATATCGTTAATGCTCCTTGCAGAATATGTTAATGCTGTATCATCTGCATATAGAGTAATTGTACCGTATAATTTAATGTATGACATGTCATTAATATATATTACAAAAAGTAAAGGACCTAAAATTGATCCCTGAGGGACTCCCGTTTTTGTTGTTTTATATTTGCTTATACAGTTATTTAGTTTTGCTGCTTGTTTTCTGTCCGTGAGATAGGATAATATCCATTTGTAAGGTATTCCTCTTATTCCAACATTGTATAACATTTTTATCAAAATCTTTATGCTTACACTCTCAAATGCTTTACGTAAATCCAAGAATACTGCTGAAATTTCGTAGTTTTCGTTAATGTTCGCATAAATTTCACCTGCTAATTTTAATACAGCTTTTTCAGTATTTCTGTTTTGCCTAAATCCGTATTGTGCGTTATGGAAAAAATCATATTTTTCTAAGAAATTCATCAACTGAGAGCTATAACATTTTTCCAATAATTTTGAGAATATTGGTAGAACTGAGATAGGTCTGAAATTATTACAGTCATCTTTAGCACCTGATTTGTGTATCGGTGTAATTATTGCTTTTTTTAGATCTTCTATGAATTCACCTCTTTGTAGACTAATATTGATGATTTTTGTCACAATTTCTGTATGATAATTAGCAATTATCTTAAGTGCATTACTTGTAATTCCGTCATGTCCCAGTGTTTTGTCATTTTGCATATTATCAATAATATTTTTAACCTTACTTATTTCCATTGGGTAAATATACATAGAATTTGTTTGGTGTGTTATGTTATTATCATAGTTTGATGCTTTATCGCCGTTTATTTCCACACAACAATTTATAAAAAAGTCATTAAATTTTTCAACTAGTTCATTGCTATTATCTACATCGATGGAATTCTTATTCTTAACCCCTGTAATATCTTTAATAATATTCCACTGTTTTCTTCCATCTTTTCCAGCATGGACAAATTTTTTATGAAAAAAATCCTCTTTTTCTTTTTTAATCAGCTTTTTTAATTGTTTATTGTATTCTTTATAATTATTTTTATATTCCTTATTATAAGGAAATTGTTTTGTTTTTTTAATATAATTTTTCTTTTTTATTGATCATATTTACAAACTCTTGTGTAATCCATTGTTTTTTTAATTTATTAGCTTTTTTTATCTTCTTGTTTTTTTCCTTGAATTCCTTAATTTTACTGATAAATCTATCTTATTCAGCTGGTAATTATTGGATAGGGACGATTCCAGGGTCGTGCAGAGCCCCGCCGCTAGTGAATTCCGCGCTGACATACAGTAAATATCTTGGAATAAGATATCTACAGTTTTTGAAAAAACAGAAACTGAAAGTTTCTTACCAACTTTAGAACAACTTGGTAAAACGATTAGAGACTAGAAAGTGCTTTAAATAAATTTATTTATACGAGAGTCCTTGAAAATAATTAGTCTTTGAGTGTTCAGTAAAACCTGTAAAGTTGACCACCTTCCTATGTTGACTGCTTTTGTTGGGAACGAAATTGGACCTATCTTAATAATGAAGGAAAGCCTCTGTAACTTGATCACCTCTCTATCTTGACCACCTGTCTATCTTGACCATTAATGTACACCAAATTTGGGTTGTTCTATTTGAGATTACCTTTTGTACTCTCTGTTCAAAAGAAAACAGAAAACAGGTGTCTGTAGAAAAAGTACAAAGTATTTTCTTCCAGTTGCAATATTTTATGGCAACACTGGAATTGTGCTAAAAGAAAAATTACTTAGTTCTGGCGCAAGGGATTAGAGATAGGACATTTTTATTTTCAACTGTCTTTATGAACTAGGAAAGTCCAGCTTGTTGCTCTTTGTAAAAGTTTTACATAAAATGGCTTCAAAAAGAAAGTTAGTTGAACTTGAGATTGATAAAATGTATGAAATATTAAAATTAATTGAAAAGGTAGAAAGTCGGAGAAAATCAGCTGACACTTACGGATTTTCTAAAACTACAGTGTCTAATTTAGTAAAAAACGAGGGAGAAAAACAAAAATATTTGAATAACATTTTTAATTATTGTTTCAAAGTAATGTTAAACAATAAAAGTGAGTTGAGCAGAAAGATTAAGTGCCAATTATTCCAGAAATGAATACGTGGTCTATGGTGCAAGAAATGACAAAAAATAAAAAAAAAATCATTACCACCCTTTATAAGTTGATCACCTGTCTAAGTTGACCAAGTACTGCACCGCAAGTGTTCAACTTACACAAGTTTCACTGTACTTGAAAAGTGCTTCAATTTTATTTCTTATCTAGTGTATAAACTTTAAATTGTTTGAATGTCAAGGATTTACTCTCTCGTTACCTATTTTTCGAATCTCCACACCATTTCTTTTATGAGTTTTATTTATTTTTTACTAGTTATTTTGTTTGTCGTTTGGTTAAGGGGGAGGATCGAAAATTAACTCTACCAAAGGCCGATGTGAGCAAGGGACGATCCGTTGTCCATTCTCGTCTCTCTCGATCAGTGTCGACGATTTGCCGAACCAAAAAAAAAAAATAATAATAATAATAATAGTTTTGCATTTTCTTAATTTGCAAAAAAAAAGTGTAAAACTTGTAAAAAGTTATGTTTTGCCTATTTTTTGTTGATATTTTTCTAGTTCGAATTATGCTGAATAAGGCCTCAAAACGCAGGATTTTACATCTCTTTTTCCAAATTTTTCAAGGGGGAGAAACCCCCGGACTCCCTCAAACTGAGTATTCTATATCGCATTTAAAATCGTCCTCTTCTCAAACTCTCTCCTGATACTTATTCCAGGCCCCACAATGTATGCCCGTAAAAATTTTTAGGTCCAGAGATTTTCTCTTTAGAATCTTGATCTGTAGGTGTTCTAATGTGAGAATATCTTGGGTAGACATGTTGAATCCTGCGCGAAATAATTTTACAGGCCATCAAAGATAGCGGCCATTTTGGTTCACTTGCTCATTACGTTTTTCGCAACGTGCGTACCTATAAATTTATTTTTAGTTTTGAACTGAAATTTTTGGGTCTTAGAAAGTCAATTAATGTAATATTTATGTCATAAAAACCGCTCTGGCTTTTTCTACAATTTTTACGTGAGGTATCTCTAACGTTTTTTGTTTAACATTCTAGTTACTTAAAAGTGTACAAAAATTAATAACTCTTAATAAAACCAAACGATTTTAAAGTGTAAAACCTTTTGTGTAAAACAATATTTTTCAAGGTCACCAGCGTAGCCAGCAATATCTTCTGTAGGGGTTTTTTGGTCAAAAATACCTTCTAAAGGGGGGTTTTTTGATTAAAAAAAAAACCTTCTGAATGGATTTTTTCGATCAAAAATATTATTCTGAAGGGGATTCTTCGATTGAAAATATTCTGAAGGAGATTTTTTGATCAAAAATACCTTATGAAGGGGATTTTTTGATCAAAAATACCTTATGAAGGGGATTTTTTGATCAAAAATACTTTATGAAGGGGATTTTTTGATCAAAAATACCTTATGAAGGGGATTTTTTGATCAAAACAGCCCTTTCATATGCATAAGCTACTGTATTAAAATTTGCATTCATGTTAACACCAGTGGCTATAGGGATTCCCCCCCCCCCCTCGGTCCACGCTGTTCAATGTTATTTATCGTCTGCTGTCAAAGTAATTGTTTTCGAGTAAAAATGTTCCACAGTTCCAAAAACTTTTTGTTTCATGTTTTTCTGTGACAATAACTATTTAAGCAATGGCTGATATTTCTAAACTGAGTTCAGAAAGTTTTGGTAGGCAATTGAAGACATCTTGAAGACAGTTTTAACAAACGAATATGTAGTTTGTCAAAAGGAATCAAGAGAAAAATTATGTTCTTCGACCAAAAACGAATTCGGAAAGCTGCTGAAATACGCAAAGACGCAATATTGAAAAACGCGGCAAGAAAATATAGTGTGTCATTGCAGCAACTAGTGCTATAAGAAATACACGAGAGGAAAAACGCTAAAAAAATGGTAGAAAAAAATGCACACACAAGTTATTTTGAAAGTGAAAACAATATTTTAGAAAAATCAGAAAGTACTGAAGGAGGTCCAAATCAAGACGAAGTTTTTGACAGAGTAGCAGATCTTAACAGCGATATGAATGTTTCTGCTGCGAATTCATATGCACATCCAAACTGCATAAGTTCTTATATTCGAAAGTATGAGAGAGAAACCAATACACAGTCTGCGCAGCATCTATCCTCAAAATTTGAGCTGTTTAAAAAGGCAAATGAAACATTAAAGCCTCTGTTAAATGCTGGGCATGGATTTATTCTTTCAGAAATAAAAGAGTTGATGCTTAATGCTCAATGTAGATGAAAATGCATTGGTTTTTATAAATGAAACAAAACTATTTCTCGTAACAACGTATAATGAAAGGATTCTTTTCTGTGCTTCCAAAAGAAAGAATGGCCCTTTGTTGGTTTTTTTTAGTCATTTATCTCCAAAAGTACTTGCTGCTGCTTTTAGCTCACAAGAGGCTGTGAAGACTGCAGAAAATCATTGATAATCTTGAGGAAATCATTATAAGATGTTGATTTTAGACTACAAGAGAAGTTCTGCTAAGCGAGTAAAGACGGTTCAGGATGCTCTTGGCTCAATGGATGAGGAAAAAAGTCAAATAATGATTCAATCGCTACGCACAAATATTGAAAGCTTGAAAACAGAGATCGAGTTTTTGTTAAAGGATGTAGTGACAAATCAGAACTGTGCAAATGTTGGGAAGTGTTTCGTTCACTGGTATCACTTGTAAAACACTTGATTATTGCTGATCGCGAAGAAAATTACAAATTATACGTTCAAACTGTTGAATTACTGTTTCCAGTCTTTCGTGTATTTGATTGCATCATTTATCTACTATATGAAACATGGTACGTAGAGAGGATAAGGGCGCTAGAAAATGAGTGTCCCTAATTGTAAGAAAAATTCATTCAAGGTAAATTTGTTGTTAAAATTCAATGCTGTGAAGCCAGAGATGAAATTGGAACAAACGATTCAACGGTCATAGAAAAGTGCCGGAGAAATTGCAGAGCAGGCGAGAAAAAATATATTGCCGAGTGGCATTTAGAGTATCATGAAATTTTAATGATATGCAATGTGTTTCGTGGTCTTACTAGTTCTCATTTAATGGATCACTGTGAGTGTCCCGCATCCTTATTTTTATAGGCAATCGCAGCCAGTATTTTGATGAAAATGTCAAAAGACTTGTTGATTTTATCCATCAACATGTAAATCCCTATGATATTTCTGAAACAGAGCAACTTTACAGCTTTCTCACTAAACAACTTGTGAATGGTAGTGTCAAGATTCGCCTTCTCAGCATCATGAATCATTGATCAGAAGAGTACCGCCAGTTTAGACTGGATACATTTTGTTTCAAAAATTGTCTGATTTACTTTCCAAAGTCAACCTACCATGCTTTGAGGCACACAGTTCTTCATAAAATATCACTTCTAAGCTAATGGGGAAGAATCAACTTTAACAAGGGTACAGAGACATGGAAATAGCGAAAGAAAGGGGAGAATGCATTAAAAATATTTTAGCTCATGACTTGTTTCCAACGAACACATTATGTGATGGTCAGGGGCGTGAACAGAAAATTTGGGGCCCGTCACAAATGCCCACAAATGTTTAGGCCGCCCTTCCATATTGTTTAAGCACATATTTCATCCCTAGTTTTAAAAATAACAGGCCCCCTTCAGGCTCAGGCCCGGGTAAACAGGTTTCTCTTATTCCCCCCCCCCCCCCCCGTGCTCGCCCCTGGCGGTGGTGATTCACCTACCAAGCTAGATTGCAGAAATATCCGTTCCCAGAACATTTTTTATTTAGCAAAGTATCCCCAATAAAAACTGCTCTCGTTATATATTTCATGTCACAAGTCCGCCAAATAAAGAAAACTTTTGGCGAAGTTATCATCAATGTTCTACACGGATTCATTCCTGTATGCTCTTTTCATGAACTTCATCCTGTGTTCGATAGTTATTTGCAGCATGTTGTGAAATAATTCGAAAAGATGAGAAGATAATCAACTAAGGGCAGAACAAACATTGCTGTAATTGACAGAAAAACAGTAGTACCTATGCAGGTAGAAAAATTTTGGTCTTCAGTATCAAATAAGGAAAATTTACAGTAACTAGCACGCAAGGAAATAGAAGAAATGTCAAAAATGCTACATTTTCAGCTATTGCTAGTGGTTTAACAGTTAATGAAGAAGCAATCTGCAATACTTTTCATAGAAGATTTCAGACACATCATTGAAGAGCTTAATTAGAATAACTCAAGAGAAGATGCAGATCTACAAATTTTTCCACACATAGACTGGGCTGATACAAATTGCTCAAAAAGAGTGGCTGCGGCATCAAATGATACAGACGTTCGTCGTAGTGCAATAACATGCAATGCAAAAACAGATCGTAACCTTTTTTAAAAGTAACTAATCTTGTATTTTTCGTTTATTGTGTTGTTGAAGAAACATGTATGTGATAAACAGGAGTTTAAAATGAGCATTTTGGATTATTTATTAATTTTTGTACCCTTTTTAGTAACTAGAATATTCAACAACAAATGTCGGTGATATCTCCACGTAAAATTGAAGAAACAGCTAAACTGGATTTTATGACATAATTAATACATTAATTGACTTCCTTAACTCCAAAAACTGCAGTTCAAAACTAAAAATAAATTTGTAGGTACGCCCGTTGCGAAAAACGTAATGAGCAAGTGAACCAAAATGGCCGCTATCTTTGATGGCCTGTAAAATTATTTCGCGCAGGATTCAACATGTCTACCCAAGATATTCTCACATTAGAACACCTACAGATCAAGATTCTAAAGAGAAAATCTCTGGACCTAAAAATTTTTACGGGACTACATTGTGGGGCCAGGACTAACTCCCCTCCCTCCAAGTTCAATCGTACAAAAAGTGTGTACGTATGTGAGGGATTATATCGAGAAAAAAATGCTTTTTGTTAATCTTAATTAGGTATAATTAGGATTAAATTATTAATAATACAGATTTGTTTTATTTATAAATTAATAAGGGGGGCATTAATAATAGGGGGGATCTACGTTTCGAAAACATTTTTAACGAATGAACTTTTATATGCATTTCCTCTAAAGTTTTTCACTCTTTTGCGGCATGCAATCTCAATAAAAGATCACCGAAAAAAAAAGGATAAAAAAAGATGCTGCCTCATGATTGTCAATGTTGATTAGTCTAGGATATAGTCAGGACAAAACGCCAAAGGGTAAGATTTTAACAAACTAATTTTTGAACTTCTTGCATTTATAGACTTCTTATTACTTCTTATATTACTAGCTGTACTCGACGCGCGTTGCTACGTCAACAAAAAAATACATCATTATACTGATTTTCATGACAATCAATTGATCAGGGCAGAAGTTGCTACTCTGCAGTTGCACCTGGTGGCGAGTGGCTTCAATGAGCATATTATGCACCTTCTCCGTGGAAAAATACATGTATATAGCAATTTTCATAATAATCGGCCCAGTAGTTTTTGATTTCATCGATGACATACAGACAAACATTCATTTTTATATATATAGATGACGTGATGCTTTTGAATTTATAAGATGTCGCCAAGTCGCCGATGGTATACGATGCTACCAAAAAAAAAAAAAAAACTGCGCAGCAAATGCTTTCGGAATGTCAAAAATACGCACAATATTGTAAATATTGAATGTCAAAAATACGCTCAATCTATACAAATTCTTCACTCTCGACTCGAAATGGCACATATCGTTCGATTTTTTTTTTTTTTTTTTTTTTTTTTCAAAATTCATGTGACACGTGTCTAAATCGCGTGTCTAAAAGTCCCGATTAGCTTACTATACCAAGGCTTCACTCGATACGCGTCCTATCGCGTCTTATAGAAACACGTATCAAGTAAGCCGTGACTATACTCAAATTTTGTACTCACGCAGTTTGCAAGATCAATCAATCGCTAAAAATATCAAATAGAAAAAGTTTTAAATTCCCCCGTTGCATTAAAAGCCATAAAACAATAAAGAAAGAATTTATTTGTTCAAACTCAAGAAAAATGGCAACAGCTAACTTCTTATCAATGAGATCTTTCACGCGAATTAATTTCTGCAGCCGATAATTTTATTCGTAATTTATCCAATGGATTGTGACTTAAATTGGAATAAAAAAGGAACTATCGATCGGATTTTTTTTCGAACTGGTCTATAAACATTCCCAGTACCAAAAATAACAAACGGTGAAAGTTTCAGTCAAATCTGCCGGGTAGTTTTTGAGTTCATGGATGACATACAGACAAACATTCATTTATATATATATATAGATTTGTACAAACAGTTCTTCATTTCAGTTGAATTTTTTTTGCATATACTTGAAAACAGTAGAGCTGTTTGGGGCCGCCCAGCTCATCAGTTTAAATTTTTCCAGGAGTTGGGGACAAAGGGTGTATACTAGGGTGGAACGAAAATGACCTTAATTTTTTTTTTTTTTAATTTTTTTGGTTTGCCGTAGGGGGGAAAGTTGTTACTTAAGTTTAAAAAGAAGCAGAAGAAATTTCATTGCTTTACTACAACATCTTTAGATGCCGCAACGAGCTTAAAGTTTGATAATAACCGAAATTCCCATTTAACAATGAAATTCCTTTTTATGCTTTCCTACTGTCTATAACGGCACATAATATGACAGTAAATACATTTTTTAAGCATTACATTAGGAAAGAAATACTAATTACAAAATACAGTTTAAAAAAAAAACATAATCATTACTAATAATAAAGCTGAAAGTCTGTCTGGAGATCTAGATCTCTGTCTGGATGTCTGTGACGCGTATAGCGCCTAAACCGTTCGTCCGATTTTCATAAAATTTGGTACAAAGTTAGTTGTAGCATGGGGAAGGGGTGCACCTCGAAGCGATTTTTCGAAAACTCGATTTTGTTCTTTTTCTATTCTAATTTTAATCACATTTACCCGAGTCAAATTATAAGATGGGCGAGTAAATTACCAAGTTTTCATAACGTTTAACCGTAACATGGGCAAGCCAATTTGCGAAAAATTCTTCTTACATTATTTGTAAATATTCAAGCAAACCAAATGACCTTTTAATTTTTCTACACCAACCCCATGGGAAACCCATGCAGCTATCACTAGTCTTAATATTTATAAAAATCTTCTGTGCGTATGTTTGTCACCATAAGGCTTTTAAGCGGCTGGACCGACTTCGATCAAATTTTTTGTATGTAATTAAGTTGTGGCAAGCATGGTTTCGAAGCGCGATGGATCGAATCGGAAACGTTTTCGTTAATTAATTAATTAATTTAAACGTTAGATGGTTATATCTCCCAAATGATTTATATTTATTTTAACCTATTGTTGAGCGAGAACTGAAATAAATATTTTAACCCGTTGCCAAAGGACAATAAGAAAGCCAGCTCTGCTTTTTGTAATGAAATTTCCTAATGTGATATGTTAATTGAGAATAGATAAAACGCGTAGAGAGAGAGAGAGAGAGAGAAAACCCTTCATTTCTTGAAAGCAACGATTTTATGTCCAGTGATATATTTTGAAGTAAAGTACTGGAAGGTTTCCGCAAAACGTGTGTTCTTCTGTCGTAGTTGCACCATGTGGCCGGATCAGTGCTTTAGGTTTTCCTAACCAAATGATCAGAAAGTACAGTACCTAGCAACATTTGTTTCTCGGCTGAAATCCATCTGAGTTTTGGCACCAGTGTCAAGAATACTTTGAGGATTATCCAACTAATCAGTACATTATTAAAGGAAAAAATGATGGAATTTAAGGACGAAACAAATTTTATTTTCGTCCAGATAAATTACAACAGGTAGTTCTGTACACAAAAGATCAGAGGCAGTGGAAGATCTTTATCTTTGATGGAAAGAACAAATTAGGCAATATGTGAAGCTTTAAAAGTTTTTGGTTCAAAAGATCGGACCGCTAATCGGTCGCAGTTGGCTTCTCTCACTGATCGTCTGGATTAAAGTAATGTGGTGGCTTGCCGACTTTGGCTATAAGCAATAGAGTTGCGCGATCATTTGTTTACATTTTAAAGATAATGTTAATGTGATTTATTGTATTTTTTTGTTTATTTGGCGAAAAATTTTAAATTGCAAAGAATGGTTTTTCGTTTTTAAAGAGTTTTTAGTCATTTTAGTTGAAGAATGTGTCTATTTTACATCGGAAGGGGGGGGGGGTGAGTGATTTTCGCTTATTCAGAGAACTGTTTTTACCTTTAACATTTTTCTAAACGATATCCTTTCGATTGTTTTATTCTTTTTCATATGGGGGATGTTGTAGCGGGATTTCCCATTTGTTCTAGATGGGTAGTTAGACTTTTACACTTAATATCTGAGGACGCTTTTATCTTTTGAGTATGGCTGAAAGAACAAACCATCAAGTACGCGAGAAAAAATAGTTAATAAAACAACTGCTCAATAGGCATTAGATAAATCAAGTTGTAATAAATATACGAATTCTGACACCATAGCAGCATAAAACATTTTTTTTACTTCTTTTTTTCAACAGAACGGTTCAAACACTTGATAGTTTATTAAAAAATTTTAACTTTTCATTTTACAAAATTTGAACAGAACTACGTCTGTCGGGTCCTCTAGTATACTATAAAAGACATTAACAATTCAATTTTTAACATTTAAAGTATTCTTAATGATTGTAAATAAATTTTTAAACCTAACAGGATTGTTAAACCTGTATGATGTTTGTGTCTACTTCTTTGACACATTAAAGCGTTTTTATTTTAATTATTTATTTATTTATTTATTTTTTGGTACCAAATAATTTTTTCTTCCAAATAACTCTTGAGTCAATTTTGCGTCTCCTGCGACTGAACCATACTTTTTAAAAACCGCTTAGGGGTTACAAGTTTCACTTTGAGGGATTCACTAGACAAATGTTTTACCAAGGGGAGTTCGGTTATTTCATTTTCACCCCATGAGATCAAATCGATGTAATCTTTGGCAGCAAAAATTATTTGTTGAACTTTAAACTTCTTAACCCCGCCTCTACTTTGTGTTCTTGCATTTAACACACGTCGTAATCCAATTTCTCCTACATTTCTACGCTCTTTGCATAACATAGCCAAATGGAGATTTTCTGTTCCATCAAAATACTTATTTCTTTATATAACCCGGTCTATAATGTTCTTAAAATTATGAGAGAGATTTTAGTGAAATGCCACGCCCATATAAAGGAAACTATACTTTACTACACTTTAACAATGTACTGAGTCAGAGTCTTGAGATCTTCAGTCGGATTTTTAGTTGCCACGTACAATCGAAATATACGGTTTGCAAATGTAAATCATCTGGAGTGGGGAAGTTTTCCCAGATTCCTTGAAGATAAATCTAGTGAGCAAGTTCCACTTGATATAGTGACACACATATCCAATACATATTTGTGATCGGTACTTATGTCCTGTATGTTCTCAAAAAGAAGGTTATTTTCAATAGGTAAGGAAGTAACCACAGGAAGATTAGAACAGGTTTCCAGCTTTTGACATATTTTGTCTTTAAATTCGTTTGATTCTTTTGTTTTACCATCTAAGAATCCATTAGGCTTCTATTCCTGCTGTCTCAAAGAAGCTCTTGACCAAATGTAATCTATTCTGGAAACTAAAAAGTCATATATATTTCACTTACAGAAAGATCTTTTCCAGTAGGTAGTAAAACTTCATTGAAATCGCTAAAGATTCCAAAAATAGGATATTCTGATGTTTGTCTCGTCTGCACTTGTTTAGACTGAGCCATTGCAACTCACAACAATGAAGTATCTTACGAACTAACGAAATTTTACGTTACTCACTAACTCAACTCGACAAAGAAATTGAAACCTGATCTGAGCTTAGCCCCACTCACACAAATCACTGCTGACCAGCTCCGCCCCATTTAAACATCCGCTGCTGCAATGACTCAAGCTCCCAGATGCCAGTGCATTCGGCAAAAAGTGCGTTTTTGCGAAACTTACTTCGCTCTTGCGGCACTCAAGACACAATCCGAACAACAGAAAAAAAGTTATTATGCGACCTGTTGAGCATAAAAATTGCTTTTCGACCGCATTTGAAGCATAAAGATAAATTTGAAATTTCTTTTAAAAAATTTAAAATGTAGCAAAAATTTTTCAAAACTTCATGCTCTTTGCGGCACCTCAAGACGTGCTTCAATATTCTTCATATTTTTTTTACATCTTATTTGTATGAAAAGGCAACTTTTCCGCACTACGGCAAATTGAAAATCAAAAACGTTTTTTTTCGTTCCACCCTAGTATATAATACTCAATGCAAATTTTATCGGAAAACGACGAAAACCACAACCACTTATATGTAAAAACATTAATTTTTCAATACCTGGCGGAAGGGGGGCAATAGACCCCTTTAAATGATCGACGAGGGCCGCCAAATGTCAACACCCCCCCCCCCCCAGATATTTTAGCTAGCGACGGCCCTGTAAGCCGAGCCTTTTCCCCGGAGGGCAACATCTAGAGAGCGATCAAATTCGGTCTTTCTGGGTTTTCTTTTCTTTTCTTTTTTTTTTTTTTTTTTTGAAACTTGAAAAAAAACTTGAAGGAGTATGGTTGAAATGCAGTTTCAAATTTTTACCCCGGTTCGAAAAAAACAGAAGCTCAAGAACTGTACTTATCAATGATACCTTATCTATTTTGTATTCATTTATTTTAATTTGAAATATCACGCCTCCTGAATCTCTAGCTAAATTTTTGTTTACTTTCGTTTTCTACATTCAAGCACTTAGAACTAATTGTGTAACTATTCATTACAATACTTTCAATCTCGCTCACTGTGTTTTTTTTTTTTTTTTTTTTTTTTTGAAACATATTTTGGCGGCCCTGTTTTTTTTTTCCCACCTTTTTTTCATGATGATATTTTTACAAAAAAAGGAAGAAAGAAAGAAATGAAAATGTGTCAGCGGCCCCTATGAAGCTATCATGTGTATTTAACTTTTCATTTTTTATTAAACTGAAACTTGTCATCGGTTTTTACTGTGCACTGTTAAAAAATGATTGAAACGCGCGTTTCGGCGGCATTAAAGCTAGGTAAATTTTAATGCAGATTTTGGAGTCTTCCTAAATAACATTCAAAGATTACATTTTGTTCTAAAATTTTGACAGTAAAACAAACTTTTTGTCGTTTTTATTCTATTATTTGATCAATTATTATTCCTATTTCAACTTTTTAAAATTTCCAAAATTTTTCTTCATTTTTTCTTTTATCACTAAAATAAAATTGTCGGTTCCATTTCTGCCCTGAATGTCCTATATTTTGTGAATTGATAGCTTTGATCCCTACGTAGCTTGAAAACTTAACGTGATAGACAAAAACTGAGATAAATTTTGGACTCAGAGGTCATCATCGGTCAGTCAAAAACAAGCCACAGATCTGAGAAAACTAAATGTCCGTTCTAGAGTGAAATTGTGGAGTTTTGAAAGACTTGTATACCAGAGGTCCATCAATTGAATCTTTAAAAATCATTCACTGCCTAGTAACTTCAGTTTCTGAGCAAAGGACTTCTTCAAAAAAAAAAGGAGTCACGAGACTCATAATGGATGATATCACAAACTGTGCTTTGCATGTTTAACAGTCTTATTTTTTGTTCCATGTTTCATAATCGGCCGTGAAAAGCTGTATGGAAACCGGTTTGTGGCCCTCTGCTCTCAGCTGCATCTCCACTTCAGTCCGTCTAGAAGAAACTTTTCACTCCTTCAGAATTCGAAAATTATGTAGCATTATATCCAAACAATCAAAGGAAAATGAACAACTTGCTCTTTCAACCTTGAACTGGTTTGGATACATTTTATGGTAAGTAAAATTTGTTCATTTGAACAGTCAAAAATTCCTTAACATTTTATAAAAAATTTTTTTGAGCAATCACATTCCTTTTTGACTGTTTTGAATTCCTATGATTTTATTCCCCCCCCCCCCTCCCTCCCTCTGCAGCACCGTCGACCGGCCTCACGTTGCTGCTCCTCCTGCGAAAACCGTCTCCAGGTTGCGTCCATATAATACACACACACACGCATATATACACACACGCATACATTCACACACACGCATGCATACACACACGCATACATACACACACGCATGCATACACACACGCATACACACTCACACTCCTACACACACACATACACACACTCATGCCTGCACACAGACACAAACACACACGCCTACATACACACACACTCGTGATTGCGAAAAACATAATTTGAATTCCAGATGTCAAAATTCAAATTAATTTTTAATATTTTTTATTAATTTGCTTTATTGTTCTGAATAAAACAGCTTGTTGTGTTCTGGACAATGTATAACTTTCGTCTTGCTCTTCATTTAATAAATATTGCAAATGATTCCAAATATTTATTCAAATGTAATTCTAACTTTACACTTAAAAAAAAAAAAACGTCAAGGAATATACTTACGGAGAAAATGTCATACATGTGTTTTGAAGAAAACTCTCTCCTCAGTGTGAGAGAAAGAATCTGTAGGAGAGAAACAGAAAAAATGAATCCGAAACAGGTGTATGCCTTTTTCTTTTCTTCAAATTTTTACCTAATCTTTTTTGAATAAGTAATTTTCTGTGGTGTGCCGTCAGAGCAAAGATGATTATTAACAATTAATTTCGTATCCCTTTTGCTTTTTATGATTGAATTTATTGCTGCTTAACTTTTTAAGATAAAAGTTATTTCGTATGTTATCCGTAGATTATATTTCATTGAAGGAAATTCTTTTATGAGAAGGAAATGCTTTTATGAGCTCTTCATAATCGTTAAACGCATGAATCTTTGCATTAATCAATCAATAAGAAATAAATCGCTAATTTTTACTTTACGCCTGTGCTGTAGCGAGGGGGGGGAGGGGAGGGGATCGAGGTAGTGGCGTCCGAAGAAATATTTGATTTGTTATTGTAAGAATAATGTTTCTCGAAGTATATTCGTAATGTGGTTTTAAACCATTTTTCAGAAAGAATGAAATGTATTTTTGAGGAAAGCTGGCACAAATAAAAAACTCCATTTTTTTGAAACGAAAATTCGACAGCTACCCCATAAAAAAGTGCGCCTCCCCTTCTCTCCCCTACCTCCGAGGGGTTGGGGGGCAATATGTATTTTTTCTCCTTCTTTTTATTATTCAGCTTTGCACTTTATTTTTAAAACTAAAATCTAACTCTATAGTTTACAAATAATGTTTCTCATTGTTATAAAATTTTAATTGGACCTTACATTTTGCTTAAAATGTCTTTATGCTGTAGTTACAATGGGGTTGCTTCCTTTCAGTCAAAAGTAGTACTTTTAGTCACTGAAATTGAAAGAATAAGCAAAGAAAATAACATGTACCGAGAAAATTCTTTCACTTTCCCAACAGTTATTTTTTAATTAATTTTTTAAAATGTCCGATTTTGCAAACAAGGCGTGGTCTTGATGATGTCGCAAAAGATGCTCTTTGGTGCATTTTGTACCGCGTTTTTCACGTTATGATAATCAAGAAGCGAATTAAAATTGCGCTCTACGCTTGCTATCAACCCTATCGTTAGCAAGGATTCTTTTGAAAGGTAAATTTCATGTCGTCTTGACACAAAGTAAGGACACTCCCCGCTAATTTGTTTGAGACTGAAATAGAATGATTTAAATGAATCTGAATTAATAAATCGGCTTAAAGTTTCATCTTGTGATGTAGCATTTGAGAAGGAAGGAATGCTTCCACTGTAGCCTTTGAGTATTACTAGTACAGCAGCTTCTTTCCCGTCTGTTTCAGAAAATCTCAAAAATACCTTATTTGACTTCCTTTTTTCTAGGCATGTTGAAATTTTGAAATGTAAATAAATATTTTTAATCATATTGCAATTAAGCAATAAAAAATAATTAGAATAAGTACGAAAGGAAATATTTATCTGATATTATATAGCTATAAAAGTCATAATTCTATTCAAGCATTCTCATTTTGTTGGAGCAGGGCTTTCTAACTTATTGTTTTACTAGTGGTACCCGCACGGCTTTGCCCGTTGTAGAAAATTAAAAGGTCTTTTGGTTCGCCTGTACATTTAGAAATAATGGAAGGCGAATTTCTCGCTAATTGGCTTGCCCATGTTACGGTTCCACGTTATGATAACTTAATAATTTACTCGTCCATCTTATGATAATTTTGCTAGGGAAAATGCTCTTAAAGTTGGAATAAAAAGAGAACAAAATCGAATTTTCGAAAAATTGCTTCCATGCTACAAACTGATTTTGTGCCAAATTTCATGAAAATCGTCACAGAGATCCAGACATCCTGACAGAGAGAGATCCAGACATCCAAACAGAGAGACTTTCAGCTTTATTATTAGTAAAGATTATTTGCATCAACTTTCTAGCTGTAAGTAAATTTAATTCAGCGTAACATTTCTCTACTTTTAATATAAAAGTGCCATGGGAGCAGTGAGCAACGAATTAATGGTGTCTCACTGTTCCTGTCTCACTGTTCCCTCATTGCAAAATATAAACTCAACAGCTGTCATTCTCAGACAAAGAGAATTAACAACAGGATCTTACTGCTAACAGGAACGTTAGTTAATGTGCTAATGAAAAATTAATGACACCGATCTGTTTGTCTAACAGTTTAGAAATAGTATAACAAGCAATGGAGATATTTTACTTGGATGGGTTCAAACTATGATAACATAGTTATTTTTCTTACATGATACTTTAAGGCTACCTGTTTTTCTATAATATTGTTCACAGTGTGTCGACTTGACTTTTAAAAAGTTTTACCAGGCTGGAAATATCCAAACAGAACGTATATTGCTCTTATCTCACTATTCTCCCTTTCTCACTGTACCCTCTTCTCCCCAACAATGAATATTTAAGTTGGAAGAGTATTATAGGTGTCAGTCTTGTTTAAATATTCGGAGATCCTGTTAGAGCTACCAATCTGAGAGCATATTGAAATTCACATGAAAAATGTAAATTTATTCTTTAGAAACAAAAAAAAGTAATTAGTTATATTAATGGATCTTTAACAATTCATTTATTTGTGAGTTTCAGTAAAAAATAGTTTTTGCACTGAACTTTGAGTTTTAGGAAGAAATTTCTTCAATCTTTTATTTTTTTAATTTTTTTAACACGCTTTTATTAGCATCACTTGTATGTTTGTGAGTAACTTTCCTTTGGACTAAGAGCTAGTGGCTTATTACTGTTAGTTTACATTCCACCACTATATGAGCGTTAGTGGCCGAGCGGTATGAGGCGCGGGTCTTCGCTGACGTCCACCTCCGGGAATCATTGAGCGTGCGTTCTAATCCCGTCTACACCGAATTTAAATTTATAATCCTGCAACTCAATTTTCATCCAGTTTTTGTGATCGGATTCTTTTAAAATTTGGAATGCAACCTCAGATCTGATGACAATGCAATATTCTATGATCAAATTAATTTATTAACGATAAGTTATTAGTTTATTCTAATTAACACGCTTTTATTAGCTTAATTTGTATTTTTGTGGGTCCAACTGTCCTTTGGACAAATAGCCAGTGGCTTATTAGAAATACTTACAACGTACAAATCAGAGCTGCGGAGTGGAACAATGTTTGCACATGAATTTACCAGAAAGCATTCAAAATGTCTGATGCAAATAATGCAATACAATACTAATATACATTCAATTGTAAAAAGTAATCGTTTAAAAAGCTAAAAAAGCACGCTTTTGTAGCAAAATGAACTAAAAAGTAAAAAATAATCTTTGGAGGACAAGTATATAAAGTAATTGACCAAACACTTAATTTTACTGTAATAGAAAAAAAGTGTGGGGGGGGGGGGGTCTTATCAGTTGTCTTAAATTTGTTCCTTTTTCCACTAAAAGCTGATGATTACGAAGTTAAAAGTGCTTTAATAGTATAGCCTATAAACTTTATATATAACTCCTGATTTTACTTTTAAATTTTAGAAACCAAGTACGAATTCATCTTATTACACTATCTTCCTATTTACATACGAATAACAACGAAAACTGCGTACCAATAAATTTTCAGCAATGGGATATGATTACTAGTTTTGGAACTAAGGTTATGCATTCAGATTTACATTGACTTCGTGTAAGATATCGTACATTATTTATTGCACTAGAAGCTGCTTATGAAGTTAAAAGTGCTTTAATATATAAACTTTAAATATGCTTCCAGATTTTCATTTTCAAGTTTTAGAAACCAAATACCAATTCAACTTATAACATGATGCATATCGTGTTGTTGTCGGTGGGAGGGGAGCTAAATAAATAGATAGATATAATTTTAAAAACTATTGAAAATAAAACATGGGAAGGGAGTTTGTATGAAAAATAATATATCCATGAAAATAAGTTTTTATTTATTTATTTATTTTTGAGCACTCATTCCGCTCCGCTTTTAAAAAACAGTAAACTTCCTTCTTGTATGTCTGTTCGTTTTCAATATTGATTGATTTTAAATTAAATTTTCATTGACTCAAAGCCTTGAAATTTCGAACATAGTTCAAAGACAGATGACAATGTAAGAGAATCAGTCAAAAATGTTCTAAATTTAATATTAAATCCATAATATTGCAAAAAAAAAAACTTTTCTAAAATGAAGTTATCATTTCTTATTTGGTACCGTTGGAAAACTCATGAAAAAACTACCACTAATGTTGTTTGTTATAACTATGTTCGACAGTAATAACTCTGAGAATAATTGTTTCTAAAAAATTCTAAACAAAATGATTTGAAAGCAATACTTAGTTCAATACAAAGTGCACTGCAAAAAGCATTCAGAGACATTCCTGCAATATAATGGGCAGATAATGTGCCTAAATTCTGCCAATAACAAATCTGGCAAAAAACAGGAAATGTTCCTGATAAAAGCCAGTAACTTTCCTGAAATGAACCAGAAAACTCCCTGAAGAATTCAAAAACATTCCCAACAAAAGCCAGTCACGTTTCTGGAATAAACCAGAAACCTTCCAAGAAAATTTACGCATATATTTAGTAATGGCTTAGCACTAACATGATTTAACAGGAAAGTTACTCCAGCATTTTAGGAAATGTGGCCAAAGCTAATGCAGAATTGCAAGTAAATGTCCAACACCCTATTTGCCTGCACTTCCTGTGAAGCTGCAGCATCCAAAGACTGAACTTTTTGCCCTCATTCGCTTCTCAGTCATTCGACGAGTCCTAATTCTGTTAAAAACAAAACACTTAATAAAAACGCATAATATATCTTGACATGGGTAAATAAAAATATTTTTTTCACAGTTGTGAGAAGTCTGCGTTCATGTAACTAGTAGCAACTCAGAACATTTTTCACAAAAATGCATCATTTTCATTAGGGGTGCCCATCCCCCCCCCAAGTTCAATGGCGCAAATCCCCCCCCCCCCCATTTCTCTCAACCATCTTTCCTTTTTAATGTTTTAGCTCTCTTTTTTCAAATTTTTTAAATGTTTTGTTATTATTTTTTATTTAATTTATTTAAAAAAATATTTTTTACTTAATTTATTTTTTAAACATACTTTTCATTTAATTTATTTTTTAAAAACAGTTTTTATTTATTTATTTTTAATTAGGGTAACATCCCCAGTAATTGGCACGACACCAGTAATTGGCACTTCCAACAAAAATGTCCTAAAAAAAGACTCGTATCCAATTTTTTTAAAAAAGAAGGCTATATACCAACTGAATGTACATTAATTTTAAAGATTATAACTTCAATTCATGTTACTAAATGACAGCAGTTCGTAGGAAAGAGAAACAATTGTGGCTTGTGTCAAATCAGCCATTTTTGTTGCAAAAGCTTCTTCTCTGGCTTAAGGGAAGCATGCACATAAATCCATTAAAATCTGACTTAAAATATATTTTAAATTTTCGTTGTCAAAAGTTTTGTTTAGTTGAAAGGTGTTACTTTAATTGTGTAGAAGTATATTTTCGTCCCTATTTGGAATTTTAAAATAATGATGGGTGCCATTTACTGGTGCTTCAATTTTGCTAGTCCCCAGTAATTGGCATGTGTGCCGAGTACTGGGGAAATAGCGTCATTTCCGCGATAAAGCTGAGTGAAGTGTCATTATCTTCAGTTTTTTGCGTAGATTACGAATATGATAAAGCGGAAATTGAAATCGATAGCTTTTGTACAGTAATTGTCAAAAAAAAGCATCAAAATCATCAATTTTTGAAGTTGCGGCTTTTTGTCAATTGGAGTTACTTTCACCAGAAAAATATCCAAATGAAAGTTAGGCAGTAATTAATTTTATACTGGGGGCTCCGTCCTCTGCTCGATTCGCTCGCTAACCCCCGTTCGCCACCTACGGTATCTCAATGCCGCCTGCAGCGGGTGGTTTTTCAAGAGAAAGAAAACCGACTTGTTGCATTTGATAAATAAAAAAGAGGAAAACTTATGCAAAAAAGTATGCTATATGAGTTTTTAACTATACTTGAGGCAAACCTAACTTGGTAGCATTCGTAAAACCAAAACTGTAAACGGAAGGATGAAACAGAATTATTTTCAATATCTTTTCCATGGAACATTCCAAATTTATGTTTTTATTTCTCTAAAATACTTTCCCAACATGAAGAAGAGTGATTTAGCATTAATTTATATAAAACTAGTGGTACCCGCACGGTTTTGCCCGTAATAGAAAAATTAAAAGGTCTTTTGGTTCGCCTGTGTGGCGAATTTTCTCTCCAATTGGCTTGTACCCATGTTACGGTTCCACGTTATGATAATTTCGTATCTCGCCAATTGACTTGTGCCCATGTTACGATTCCACGTTATGATAATTTCGTAATTTACTCGTCCATCTTATGATAATTTTGTTCTTAAAATTGGAATAGGAAAAGAACTACATCGAATTTTCGAAAAATCGCATCGAGGTGCACACCCCCATGCTACAAACTAATTTTGTGCCAAACTTCATAAAAATCGGTCGAACGGTCTAGACGCTATGCGCGTCACAGAGATACTGACAGACAGACAGAAATCCGGACAGAGAGAGATCCGAACAGAGGGAGATCCAGACAGAAACTTCCAGGTTTATTATTAGTAAAGATAAAGAAGAATCAAGATAAACCCATTCTTCCCCATATTATCAAATTTATATGAAAAAAGGGCTTAAAATTGGAATAGAAAAAGAACAAAATCGAATTTTTGAAAAATCGCATCGAGGTGCACACCCCCATGCTACAAACTAACTTTGTGCCAAATTTCATGAAAATCGGTAGAACGGTCTAGGCGCTATGCACGTCACAGAGATACTGACAGACAGACAGAAATCCGGACAGAAAGAGATCCGGACAGAGGGAGATCCAGACAGAAACTTCCAGGTTTATTATTAGTAAAGATAAAGAAGAAGAAAGACAAACCCATTCTTCCCCATATTATCAAATTTATATGAAAAAAGGGCTTAAAATTGGAATAGAGAAAGAACAAAATCGAATTTTAGAAAAATCGCTTCGAGGTGCACACTATCATGCTACAAACTAACTTTGTGCCAAATTTCATGAAAATCGGTAGAACGGTCTAGGCGCTATGCGCGTCACAGAGATACTGACAGACAGACAGAAATCCGGACAGCGAGAGATCCTGACAGACAGAGATCCTGACAGACAAAGATCCAGACAGAGAGATTTTCTGCTTTATTATTAGTAAAGATTACCTACTTTACATTATCATTACTCATGTTTCTTATGATGATAAAATTTGTATGTAATTTAAAAGTAAAAAATAAATTGATTTTCCAGTTCTATTAACATGTGCCAATTACTGGATCACAAGGTGTCATACACTGGGGTATCAGGTGCCAATTACTGGGGATTTCGGTAACTTTTTATATACATATTTTTATAAAAGTATCGATTCAAATATTTTTGATTTTAGTGAACCAAATAGATGCACAGACGTGCACTCTTTGAGACAAAATTTTTTTTTCTAAGTACTGAAAACAGAGGTAAGTTTAAGGACAAACTCTTAAAGTGCCAATTACTGGGGTCTTTACCCTATTATTATTATTATTTTATTTGAAAAGTTCTGTGCGAAAAAGACATACACACGCACACACAAACTAAATAAATAATTGAAATAAAAAATATACTGAATAAAATAAAATAAATAATTTATAGTAAAAATAAATCAATGAATAAAATTAAATACAAAAATTTAAAAATCTCCCCCCCCCCCCAATTTTGATGGTGCGACTTGCGCCATATCCCCCCCCCCCCGGGTACCCCTGATTTTCATCGTAAAAAGGTGGAAATCCGCGAAATCCCGGAACGTTGAAATAGAACGAAATAATCTGACGTTTCGGAATATTTTTAGTGTATTGTATTGCATAATTGTCGCCAACATAAACCTTTAATGACCCAACATCGGCATCACCTGCTTAAATTTAATAAAAGTTTTTTGTATTCATTTCATTATTTTCATGTAAGACCACAAAGAGCTCACGAATTCGCCGGGACGTTCCGTTGCACGTGCAAAGAAACGATACAGTGTTTTAGTTGAACAGAAGGAAGGACGACTGGTCTTGATTATCACTGACAAATATGGCCTTCAAACAAAGTAAAAAAAAAAAAAATCACTGGAGATGTAGGCTTCTTTATTCAAGGGCAAGACACGTTGATTTTTTTTTTTTTTTTTTTTTTTGTATTGTTGTTGTGAAGACTGCCGTGATCAGAAAAAGGGCAGTAATTGAAAATTTTTAAGTTTTCATATTTTTATGTTTTTGTCATCTGTTGTACGTTATCTTTATTGTACAAGAATGCTTATTTGGTTTCCGCTGGAAAAAAAGCGATTTCTAATTCCAACATTTCCCTATCAATTGTTTTGAATAAAAAAGAGGTTTCTTCAGGTATCTCGAAAACTCATTTCTACAGATACTGCCGTTTACCTGACCACGGCAGAATTTTTTTTCAACATTTGACCATTTAAATGCTTACTATTAAAACGGAGACGACGAACCTTTCAGAAAAGAGTGCCATATCTGGAGAAGAAATGTGCGCACTTTCAATTATAACAAGGTCCTAAAAACCTTGAAGTTAAAAAATATTATTTATAGACTCATTGTGTGATTTTTATTCGAATGGCAAGTTACCCAGTCCAAACAGGAAGTGCAAAAAATTTGTAATAAGTTGAACAAAAGTACAACTTTATGTTTTTCTCTTTTTTTTTGTTTCTTTGTTAATAAACGTTTTTAAATCTCAATCAGTTTGTTATAAAAAAAAAAATAAAACGAATGTTTTGAAAAACTTAGTTTTAAGTAATTATTGGACACGGCACTTTATTTTCTAAAAAATAGGTCGTTTTGGAGCCCTTTCATTGATCTGGAACGATATCTCGCCTCTTTGTATGTTCTTAATAAAAAAAAAAACTATTTTTCACAAACATACGTTAAATTAAATATACTACAATAATCCAAGAGTCAAATTGCTTAAATTTTGAATTGTTTAAATTTTTAAATTGTTCAAAAATTGTTGTTGCGGGCTGGGACGATTCTAGAGCCGGCTAAATTGGACCCCTGTCCGGGCGTGGCGTAATAGTCCGAACACCTAAAATACTTTTTTGTAGCTTAGAAGCCTTAAAAGTATAAAAGTAGCGTTATTTGAGGGTATGATTTAAATATTACATCATGTCGGTGACGCGAAATCACAAGAAGAAAAACCATCCATATACAGACCGCTGTGCTTATGCTACGCGTCGCTAGTCTGGCGTAAGCACAGTACGACTCGATTTTGTCGAGATCATCGGAAACGAATCCATAAATTTTTCCCCACCAAAATTCGCTTCACAGTGCTAAAGGATTTTCACTTTGGAAAAAGCTAAATGTTTTCTTGGTCAAAGTGTGATCAAACGTTGCCGGTACCTTGCCCCTCCCCTTCCCTCCGCTCTTATGATGATTAATTGTCCGAATTTAACCAATGTAAATCAAAATACTACTACTTTCTTTATTTCAGATGCGAAGGTAGCAAAATGAAAGGCCTCAAAAAGTTCTTGTACCAAAAAATGTCTGCCAGGAGCCCCACCAGAGAGGAAAGTTACACCGAAAAAGATCCACTTCTGCGCCCGGAGAGAAACCAGCAATCGACAATCAGTGCCAGTGAGTAAGTGGCTTCCCTTCCTTGCAACAGGCTGACATTTCTGGATGTCATTTTCAGTGATCTTTGAAAAAAAAAAGTTCATATGCACGCAAAGAGAATATCTACAATGTGCGACGGAAAAGGGGCTTTTATTTTTGTCCCCCCTTTGGCAACAATCTGTCATATATTTAATTATGTATTAATTTAGCAAATGAAAACATCAAAGCAAGCTATACAATTTTAAAAAGGAAATTTCTCTACATAATAGAACTCATATCGCGTGCAATCTGTTGCAAAAATCAGTTTCTTTTCCAACGAAAACTTTTTTTTTTTTTCTGTTATCCTTAGGCAACTATTTGGCAAGTTTGTTGATAACTATTATTTGTATACGAATGTTTCTGACAATTAGCGTAGGAAAGAACTGCAAGCAAATTAAACTTAGTGGGGGGGATTCAAAGGATATCACTTAAAATTGAAATAAAAGACTCTCAATTAAAATAAAATGCTCTCATATCAACGTCAAAATAGTGGAATTCTTGAAGGGTAAGTAGTGTCAATTCATAAATTGAACTGATCAGCATAGATTTTTTTTTTTGGGGGGGGGGGGGGAGACATATGACTGGAGGTACGCGAATTTTATGACTTCTGATACTTTTGGTAATGAAGATTTTTGCGCAATATTCATGATGGATCATGACACAAGCATCTTACTGTCGTCAAAAGATTGATCGCGATCGATTGGTCGATATTACAGTAATTTCCGGTCGGTATAAGTAGGATATCGGTTGTGTCGATCCACTTTTACTGAGCCAATACTATAGGGGCAGTGTGAAGGATAAAATGTGAAATTTCCTTTCGAAGAAGTTAGAAATCTGACATCACAGATGAATTCATCGTAAAGGCTCTCAAAGCTCATACGAACTATCGCAGAGCTCTGTAGAATTTGGGATGATACGCTTATCACGTTCGTATTATTCAAGAATTGAAAGCACCTGATTAGATTAAACATATTGTGAAAACAGGTTTCTTAGTATTGAGACAAAATATCTTATTTTTAAGCACATCACTTACTGGAAATGGCTCCGAAACAATTCGGCTTGGAATTGAAAATCAAGAAAGAGCTTTTGCTTTTGAAACATATCCCGTTCTCAAAAATGATTCACCGTGCTCTAATTTTTGAGATACCGCTCTACTCTAGAGTGATACAATATGTTCTTATTTTTGAGGACACACCGAATCACTTTTGAATACAGTTGTATCTCAAAAAATGAGAACATGTCGAGTTACTTTTGAGAACAAAAGTTTCTCAGAAATAAGCCCAGACTGTATCATTTCTGAGACTGGGCTGTTTCAAAAACGAGAAGTTGTCGAATCGGTTGGAAAATATGAATGTCTCAAAACTAAGCACATGTTATATCATTCTTGAGTAGAGCGGCACCTCAAAAATGAGAACATAGTGAATCATTTCTAAGAATGAGATACATTTCAATAGTAAGAACTCTTGCTTTTCCATATTAAGTCAAGAATTGTTTCAAAGCCATTTCAAGTACGTGATGTGCTGAAAAATAAGCTATTTTGACTCCCCCATACTAAGGAACCTGCATTAACAATGTGAGATTTACAAACGTATTGAAAATCAAAATCTCATTGAGGTACAATTACATTTTGAAATACATTAAAAATGGCATCATAAATAATATAAGGTATCAAGATCTGGGATTATCTTATCAATTTGCACGAAATATATGGGTTGGTACATTTTTTGGACCATTCCATCCAGATGTAGCTTGGTTTCTTCCCACACCTTACAAGCTATGTAATAGTCAGAACACCAAAAATTTCGTAAGCCGAAAATCTTCAGTTTATCCAGCTTCTGGTTTTGGTGGGGATCATTATCGGAAGGAGGGGGGTGTCAAATTGTTATTTTCGGTCACCAAGTGCGTTTTTGTTGCAAATTTGGCGAAATATAAGTTTCCAAAATGTAGCTTTAGGTTATTCTTGGTCGCTTGGTGGGGGGGAGGAAACTCATGACGCCTCATGACTCCCCTTTGGACCTACGTCTGCTTCTATTATGAAAAGCATTCGGCAAAATTTCCAACTGCTGGCATAAAATCACCTTAACTACACTACAAACTAAAAAACTACTGAAAGTTTCAGTGTGAATGGAAAATGAAAGTAAAAATGACGTCGTGTCATCTTGAAATATGTACTGTTGCCAACCAGACATTTTTTTGAATTACAACTAATAGCATTTTAAGAATAAATTATATTCGAATGGGTTGCTTGACTTTTGAATCACCATGTATATGTGGATAATGAGTATCTTTTTGTCTTTTCCCCAGTCCTATCGAAGACGAGGTTTCGTCCTCCTCGGGAGGCCCTGATGGCGTTCGGTCCTGGATTGTAGGCCTGGCCCTCATGACCATCACCATGCTCATGAGTGGCCAGGCCAGGGTTGCCAGCATCCTCTTCCTCGACTTCAGGAGGGTGTTCCAAGTGAATCGCGAAGTGGCCTCGAGACCCTACAGCGTCAAGATGGCTGGCAAGAATCTGTGTGGTGAGATCTTTGTTCTATTTTCCGTACTTACTGGTGCTAAAGTCAATCGAAAAGCTTACAATCTATTGTTGGGCAAACCTTACCAACATCAATGGTAGAGGCTATCCTAATCGCATCATTACAATGCTGCCAGGTGAGGTTTGCTCCAACATATGAGTATGTATAATAATCTAATATTCAGGATCCGTATATGAATCTTGAAGACATTGGGGCCAACGAAAGAAACAGTTAATGCAAATCAAATAAAATAATTTATTAAACATATAATTTTCTGTATTTATGAAGGATTGATGTGAAATTATTAAAAATATCGCTACATTAAAAGTGTTTTTATAAGATAAGATAGCGGAAAAATTACTTATAAGAAATATGTGGCATGTTGTTTCATAGTACTTTAAAATACCATTCTGAGAAAATAATTTTTTAACGAACATTTTCTTCCAAAACTGATTAAATTAAAAAATTTCTCATGAATGTAAAAGGGTAGAAATAGTTGGTAACTACTGCCTTTCTGAATATTTACGGATCCCTACTGGTTCGCGGATTCCGTTATGGTTCTCGATAAAGTGATTCATATGCAAGATACAAGTTAAAAATCTTGGTTAAAAGGTTGGTTCTGTTGATGAATGTGAAATTCACCTGGTTCTTGTTGTGTTGTCCTAAAATGACTTAGCCTTTAATTGTTTCAGGTCCACTCGCTGGTATCCTAGGACAGAAGTACGGAGTGATGGCTGTAGTGATGTCGGGGGGAATAATTTCTGCTATCAGTTCGATGTTGTGCTACTTTGTTATGGACATTTCGTGGATTTACTTTTCTGTGGGGTTTTATCGGCGGTAAGTTTGAAATATTATTTCTCTTATTCATATCGTTTATTTATTACTAGCAAAAACACCCGGCGTTGCCTGGGTCAGTAATAATAGGGTCGTTTCCAAAATTTTGAAAGTATTTTTTTCTGAAAGAGCATGCTTAAAAACATAAAATCTGACCATTTTTTAAATAATTTGTTTAAGTTTAATGTTTTAAAAAATTACTTAAATCGGTACGCTTTCATTGTTTATACTTCTGCCGGATGACATCACAAATGGTGAAATGTCATTTAGTGTTGCCAATCACAGAGCTAAATATTTAATTCGCATCTTTACTCACGTGTACTGGCAACGATATGGTTGATCGCAAGCGTAGAGCGCAATTTTAATTCGCTTCTTGATTATCATAACGTGGAAACGTGGTGAAAGATGCGGCAAAATGCATCATTTATGACGTCATTAAGATGTTGACATGATTGTTACATGATATTTACTGTTTTCCATCATAACTTTTTAAAACTAAGTTTTTTAACAATAAATTATAGCCTAAATTGTTCCCTGATAATTTAACTATCTATCGTGAAAAAATGGTTAAAATACGTCCAGTAGTTTTGAAGTTTACTCCGGACATCCGAACAGAGAAGTAGCCCTTTATGTGTAAAAATGAGAATGCAACTCCTAAGAAAGCAATCAATGTCATTCTTGTCCAGAGAAGCCTTGATT